>NC_044983.1:137599451-137938863 GCF_008728515.1 Papio anubis
CTTGAGGTAGAAGGAGCTGCTCTACCTTGTCTGACTATCACCTCTATGTCTAGACCCATTCATACACCCACTCATCAAATAGTAGCTAAGTCAAGCAGCTCTGGGCCCAGCCCTGAGCTAGGACTTGGATAAATACAAAAATCCAAGTGCAGCAGGCCATGCCACCGCATTCTGCTGGGAGAGAGACTGCACACCAGAAGGTGCTGCCTAGGAGAGAGGGCTAAATAGGATGCAGGGAGAGCTCAGAGGGGCCAAGATTCCCCCACACCCTCCCAGAGCTTCAGACTGAAAAACATGGTGGGTTGACCACAGGAAGAATGGCATGGGCACTGAGTGAGCCAGTTACCGGGCTCTAAAGACATCTAGGAGAGAGTCACGCAGATTCTGGTTCTTGGCTCCATGGGTCATCCAAACCCCAGAGGTCCATTTTCTTCAACATCATTGCAATTATTGTCATCATTACCATCCCCTGAAGCACCACCACCACTACCACCTTTGCCATTAGTGCCAACACCATTATTACCACCTTCACTCAAGGACCACCACCATCATCATCATCGCTTACCTTCAATTCCCCACCATCCGTCCACCACCATCACCCCCCATAACCACTACCATTCCCATCACCCCCTCATCAACACCACTATCCCCATCACCTCCACCGACCCCACCACTACCATCATCACCATCATCATCATAATCACCATAATCACAACCACTACCATCACCACCACCACCATGAACACTACCACCACCATTAGCATCACCATAACCATCACCACCACTATCACCATCATCACCTCCAGGATGACCATCATCACGACCAAGACTGCCATCACCATCACCATCACCATAACCATTATCACCACCATCACTACCACTCACTCCCATCACCCCCCACTCCCATCACCATGATCACAATTGCCACCATCACCACAGCCACCATCACTACAGCAACCACCATCACCGCCCACTCACCATCACCATCACCATCATCACAATTGCCACTATCACCATCACCACCATTACTACAACCACCACCATCACCATCACCATCATCACCATCACCATCATCACTACCATTACTATCACCATTTCCACCATCACTGTTACCACTATCACCATCATCACCACCACCACCATTATCACCATCATCACTACCACCACCATCACCACCACCATCACCATCATTACCACCATCAGCATCATCGCTACAACTACCACTATGACCATTTTACTTTATTACCTTTATTAACGACATTTTATTAAGCGACGACTTCGACGATTACTTTACTTATGATTACTTTATTTATTTACATTGGTGACATGACGACATTGTTATTTACTTACTTTACTTACTACGAGACATTTTACTTTACTTTATTTATATTTATTATTGTTTATGATATTTACTTTATTTAATGACATTTTTATATTTACGACACATTATTACTTCACGACACGACGACATTTACTTACTATTTTCACGACATTTTGCTTTCATTCATTTATATCGAACCATTAACCACCATCACTATGACAATCACCATCACCCCCACTCCCATCACCATAACCATCACCATTATCACCACCATCACTACCACCACCACCATCACCCCCTACTCCCATCACCATTATCACAATTGCCACCATCACCACAACCATCATCACTGATGACAACCATCACCTCCTACCACCATCACCATCGCCATTATCACAAATGCCACTATCACCATCACCACCATTACTACAACCACCACCACCATCTCCATCACCATCATTACTACCATTACTATCATCACCATTTCCACCATCTCTACTTACCATCATCGCCACCACCACCACCATTATCACCATTATCACTACCACTCACCATTATTACCACACTATCATCATACTACACAATAATATTTTATAATTTACTACTGGAGCATTTAATTACTTACTTACTACGCATTTGCCATAATTACATACTTCATTACTTTCATACTTACTTAATTTTACATTACTACTATATAGCATTACTTTATTTGGCTTATTTACGACATTTATATCATTTAATGACATTTACTTTACTTACTTATATTACTTCATTTTACCATTTATTAATGACATTATGAGATATTTTGAGCATGACATATTTACATATTAATTTACGACATGACATTTACTTATTTATTTATTTATTTTTACTATTTATTACGACATTTATTACTTTACTTTATTTTGACGATTATTTATTACGATTAAGCATTTATCTCTTGCGACATTTTACTATTTTACGACATATCCATAACGATATTGCCACCTCCACCACCACCATCATCACCATCACCACCATTATCATCACTACCACCACTATCACCATCATCACAACTACCACCATTACTATCTTCACCACTATCACTATCATCACCATCACCATCATTACAGCCACCATCACCACCACAACCACCACCATCACTATCACTACCATTACCATCACCACCGCTATCACCATCACCATCACCACCATCATCTTCCCAATTAGGCTATGAGCAGAGGACTGTGTAAGTCCAGTTGAGGGTAGGTGGCGAAATGACAAAGGCTACTGGGCAGTTTGGTCTGGAAAAACGGAAGAAAGTTTGTCAGGTTACTTGCTTGCCATGTGATCTTGTGCATCAGCTTGCTATTTTGGAACCCCAGTTTCCCTACCTTTAAGAGGGGAATTATGCTCGCTAACCTCTCTGCTTTTCAATGTTGTTTGAGAGTGAGCTAATTTGAAGTATGTGAAGATGTGTGTGCACTGTAAAGTGCTGAGCAAATGTTACGCATTATGATCATCATGTGAAGCCCATTCCCAATAGTGACCCCTCCCCAGCCCTCCTCTCAGCAACCACACATTTGTCAGGTCTTGGGAGGGCCACAGTTCCAGAAACAGACCCCAGGAGCTGAAGATTGATTCCACCTTTGACTGGAATGCAAACAATATGCAAATGAACATGCAAATTCCCTGTTCTTTTGGGAGATCCCAGGCTGGTTCTCTGGGGCGCGCTGCCCTGCCGCTGGCTTTAACATGGGGAGGGACTGAGTTGGGGAAATCAGAGGAGGGAAAAGCCATTGACACATCAGTACCTGATTGAACTCACCTGGCCAATGCTGCTGCCCTGTCTCTGTTTTGCAAAGTATCAGCTGTGCCTTTACAGAGGCCCAAGCCTCCCTCATTGTCTCCCCTGTCAGCATCTGACTCCCTCCGCCCTGACAGCTCCCAGCCACTCACTCCCTGTCCTCTCTCCTCCCTCCCTTTATCCAGCTCTTCCTGGGCACTCTTGCAGGCTCTGGACACACTCTCCACCTATGGTGGGGACTCTGGTTTTGAGGAGAGACACAAGAGGAGATGATCCCCCCCACCAGGGTCTCCCCACCAAGGTCCCATCCCACGGGCCCAGGCCACAGCGTGTCAATACGCAGAGTGACGTGGGGACCCTGAGGCAGGGGCTGCCCTCACCTTGGGGAAAGGGAGGCTTTCTCCCTAGGGCAATGTGGTCCAGGCAGCCCAAAGGGAGAGGCTTTCCTGGACAAAGGACTCAGCAGAACAAGGAGTAGGAGGACAAGAGAGAGCCTGGCAGGGGTGGTGACCAGCAGGGTTTGGAGATGAGTCAGGGGGGCCAGCAGCCAAGTAGACCAGGACAGGCCTCATGAGTGGGGAGGGGCTTGGGCTTCATGGGAAGAAAAGAAAGCCACCGAAGGCTCTGAAGTCCTGGACTGGCAGGTCACAGCCACCCTCAGGAAAGATAGCCTGGGGCAAGGCGCACTGGAGGTGAGGAGGCCAGCGGCCCCTTCACAGCCCTGAAGAATTGACTAGTTTCCCTGGAACCCACAGGAGTCTGGAGCAGGCAATGGCTGGCTCACACCCACATGTCACAGCTCCCGGGAGCCCTCCAGCCCACAGCTGGAGGAGCCCTCCAGCATGCTCTGCCCCGCACAGGCTGAGGATGCCTCCCAGGGGCATGTGGGTGGCCAGGCTGCCTCCTGGGCCTCATCCACAGAGTGATGGGTGAGAGGGTCCTCTGGGGCTTTCTAGGAGGGATTTAACAGTCCTGCTGCACCCTGGCTCTTCTGTGCCTTCAGGTGGGGCAGGGTTCGGTGTGCACATCCCTTTCGGGGGGACAGGGTTCCAGAGTCCAAGCCCAGGCCCTGTGCCGATCTCCAGGGCCCTCTCTGCTGGGGCTGGCACAGGAGCCAAGAGCCTGAAACTGGCCCCCGCATCACCTGGGCCCCATGTAGAGGCTCCTGGTTGCTGTAGTGTCAGCTGTGGCCAGCTGGGGGCACCCACCTTCTGCCTGTGGGTGGGGGACCTGGGCCGGAGAAGTCCACCCATCGGGTGGCCAGGAGCAATCACACTGCCTCGGACAGCCCCAGATGTCAGTCTGGGTGCAGACGGCGCCCATCCATGAAGTCACCTGTGACGGAATCTGTGTCAAGTCCCACGTTCATCTTCCTTTTTAAAAAAAAAATAATAATCTGCATTTGGAGGAGCTGGCTGTGTTGAGGCCACCTGCAGGGCCACTGAGGTCCCTGTTCTAATAGGATGTTAGAGCCAAGTTTCTGCTGGTGCTGGGCGGGTGGGGCGTGCGGGAGGGCTCAGGGACCCTCCCTTGGGATACTGAGGCACAGTACACTTGGACACATGCAGTCCCATGCACACATCCTCACAGTGCACTCACACGTATGCTTACACTCCCGCTCTCACACACACGTACACTCACACTCATGCTCACACATCCACTCACACACATATGTGCATTCACACACACGTGCACTCATACACGTGCTCACACACACAGTGTGCACACATACACGTACACACACGCTCACACATGCACTATCAGGCACACACACAGTGCACTCACACATGTTCTCATGCATCTACTCATACACATGTTCACTCACACACATGCTCACATACCCACTCACACACGTGCACTTTCACACTCACATGTGCATTCACACACACTCACATATGCACCATCATGCACACACAGTGCACTCACATACACACATCCACTCTCACACACATGTGCACCAACACATGCTCACATGTGCACTCTCACACACACGTGCACTCACACACTCACATGTGCACTCACACACTCACACATCCACTCACACACACGTGCACCAACATATGCTCACATGAGCACTCTCACACACACGTGCACTTTCACACACATTCACTATCATGCACACACTCACGTGCACTCACAGTCACATGCACATACTTGCACACACGTGTACACTCACACACTCACACATGCACTTTCACACACACTCACATGTGCAGTCTTGCACACGCATTCCTCTCACTGCCTGCTCCAGAAATACCCCAGGTCTTTCTTTTGCCTCCAGTCTTCTGTGTGAGTTGGGGCGGGCAGGCCAGGGCTGCCGTAGCAATAACACCACAGATATGCAACAGCTTAAACTGCATAGATGTTTTGTGTTGCTCATCAGGGTCGTTGTGATGGCAGGATGGTCTCTACCCCACAACAACCAGGACCCAGGCTCCTCATCTGTGACCCCACCAGCCCCCAGGCAGCAGCGGGTGCATGGAGCAGGTTGGGAAGTTTCTGGAAGCTCAGTCTTCATGGCCCCACACTCCATCAGCTGGGACCAGTCACATGGCCTCACCTAAGCACAGGGGCACTGGAAAACAAGAGTGGCCTGTACCCAGGAGGCAGAGGGGGTCAAAGTGGTGTCACCTCCTCTCTTCTACCTTCCTGGGCACACAGTCCCTCAGGGTGACTTCATGCCCCCACCTTGATGCCTCCTCAACTCCTACCCCTGCCCAGACCCCTGTCCCAAGCACCCCAAAGATGCCCACGACCCACCCCTGCCCAGCACCTGCCTCTTAGCAGGTCTCACTGCTTTGCTCCCAGTCCAGAGTGGTCTGTCGGGTTGTGGATCTGACCATCACCCTCTCTACTTCAAACCCTTCGGGGGCTCCCAGGCCTAGGATAAGGCCTATACTCCCCAGCCAGGCACTCACACCTTCCAAGGCAGCCCCACCCTCCTCCTGCTCCCTTCTCGCCCAAGGCCTCTTCTCCAGTTAGTGCTGCCTTGCAGCAAGTCAGCCCGTGACCTCCAGCCTGAGAACACGGGGTTGTGGTGTTCGTGGAGTTTGTGGGTCAGGACTTCCAACAGGCCTGGGGGACGGCTTGTCTCCAAGGACTCAGCTGCAGCTAGGGACCAGTGCAGCTAGTGACCTGTGTGGCTAGGGACCAGCTGTGGCTAGTGACCAGCTGTGGCTAGTGACCAGTGTGGTTAGTGACGAGTGTGGCTAGGGACAAGTGCGGCTGGTGACCAGTGTGGCTAGTGACCAGTGTGGCTAGTGACCAGTGTGGTTAGTGACCAGTGCAGCTAGGGACCAGTGCAGCTAGGGACCAGTGCAGCTAGGGACCAGTGCAGCTAGTGACCAGTGTGGTCTCTCCAAGTGGCCTGGGCTTCCTCAACACATGGTGAGCTCTGGGTCGCACTTTGTTTCAACAGACTACATTTTAGAGCAGTGTTAGTGTTATTGTTGATCTGAAAATATGATACTCTCTCCCTCTCCCCACACAGGTTCCCCTATTTTTTACAGCTTGTGTCAGTGTGGTTCATTTGTTACAAGTGATGAGCCAATAATACAACATGATCACTAAAGTCCACAGTTCACATTAGGCTTCATTCTGGGTATTGCACCTTCTATGGATTTTGACCAATGTGTGTGACACGTATCTACCTTTATACCAGCACCCAGAGGAGCTTCACTGCCTTAAAAAACCCTGTGCTCTGCCCATTCACCTCTCCCTCCCCACTACCCCAGCGACCACTGATGTGTTTACTGTTGCACAGTCTTCCATTTTCCGGAATGTCGTAGAGCTGGAGTCATGCAATATGTAGCCTTTCTGAGCAGCTTCTTTCACTTAGTTAGATGCATTTAAGCTGCCTCCATGTATTTTCATGGCTTGATAGCTCATTTGTTTAGCCTGAATATTCCCCTACGTGGATGTATCACAGTTTGCTCATCCACTCACCTATTGACGGGCGTGCTGGTCGCTTCCAAGTTTCAGCAGCATGAATAAGTCTGCTATGAACATCCACATGGGGGGTTTCCTGTGGACCTCGCTTTTCAATTCATGTGAGGAAATGGCAAGGAGCATGCTTGCCAGATTATAAGGTAAGAGCATGTTTAGTTTTGTAAGAGACCGCCGAACCGTCTTCCCCAGTGGCTGGCTCAGCGTGCGCTCCCAACAGCAACGCGTGAGAGCTCCTGATGCTCCACATCCTCGCCGGCATTTGGTGCTGTTGGTGTTCCAGGTTTTGGCCACCTGAAGAGGTGTGTAGTGGTATCTCATTGTGGCTTTAATTTGCATTTCCCTAATGATATATGCTATTGAATGTTTTTTCTTGCACTTCTGTGCTATCTTGTATCTTTGGTGGTGTCTGTTCAGATCTTCCGCCCGTTTTTAAATTGGGTGGTTTGTTTTCTTATTGTTTAGTTATAAGGGTTCTTCGGATGTTTTCATTATGTCTTTTATTGGGTGTGTCTTTTCCAAATATTTTCTCCTAGCCTGTGGCTTCTCTCTTGATTCTCTCGACAGTGTCTTTTGCAGAGCAGTTTTTAATTTTAATGAAGTCAAATTTTTACATGGCAGCTCTGGACTCCAAAAGTGAGTCCTCTAGCGACCAGGTGGGAGCTAAAGAACCTAGGCCAGGCAGTCCCAAGACCACCCAGATTCACGGGAAGGAGAGGCAGACTCCACCCTGGGTGGAGTAGCGTCAGCATCGTGGGAGCTATCATTGCACTCGTTTCTGAAAAGCCCAATCTGCCACGTTTCCAGCTACCCAAACCCTGGACAACTCCTGCCCTTCTGACAAGCGCCTTCTTGTCCCCTAGAGAAAAGGGTTTCAGGGTGCCCTGGTCTGCTGGCATGGGGGTGGTCTTTGGGGGTTGCCTGCATGCCATTGCCCCCTGAACCTGGCTGACTTTTCCAGCAGGGACCCCCCACCCAGGGGATGAACCACGATTGATCTGAGCCAGAGAAGCAACCCTTGTTTCCTTTCCCATGATTGGTCAGCTTGGAACACATGATCCCCTTCTGACCAATGAGATGCAAGAGGGAGACTGGGTAGGGGGAGACCTGTTCCCTGCCTTGCTTTCCTAGGGCTGCTGTGGCCGAGTAGCAAGCTCAGAAATTCACCCCCATTGCTCTGGCGGCCCTGAGCCCAAGATCCAGGTGTCAGCAGAGTTGGCTCCTTCTGGAGGCTCTGAGGAAGGATGTGTTCCCTGTCTTCTCACTTCTGGAGGTTGCTGGCAATCTTCTGTGATCTATGGCTTCAGATGCATCATTTCACCCTCTGCCTCCATCTCCACGTGGCCTCCCTGAGCATCTGTCTCTCCACGTGGCCTCCCTGAGCGTCTGTCTCTCCACATGGCCTTCCTGAGCATCTGTCTCTCCACGTGGCCTCCCTGAGCGTCTGTCTCTCCACATGGCCTCCCCGAGTGTCTGTCACTCCACGTGGCACCCCGATTACCTGTCACTCCATGTGGTTCCTCGATTACCTGTCTTCCACGTGGCTTCCCTGAGTGTCCGTCTCTCTGTGTGGCTTCCCCGTGTGTCTATCTCTCCATGTGGCCTCCCTGAGTGTCTGTCTCTCCACATGGCCTCCCCGAGTTACCTGTCTTTGAGTGTCTTTGTCTCCACGAGGCCTCCCTGAGCATCTGTCTCTCTGCGTGGCCTCCCTGAGTGTCCATCTCTCCATGTGGCTTCCCTGAGTGTTGGTCTCTCTACGTGGCCTCCCTGAGTGTCTGTCACTCCATGTGGCCTCCCTGTCTCTCCACATGGCCTCCCTGAGTTACATGTCTCTGAGTGTCTGTCTCCATGAGGCCTCCCTGTGCATCTGTCTATCTGCGTGGCCTCCCTGAGTGTCTATGTTTCCACGTGGCTTTCCTGAGTGTCTGTCATTATGTGTGGCTTCCCTGAGTGTCTGCCTCTTCACGTGGCTTCCCTGAGTGCCTGTCTCCCCAAGTGATGTTCTTTTTATAAAGACATCAGTTGGCTGGGTGCAGTGGCTCATGCCTGTAATCTTAGACCTTTGGGAGGCTGAGGCAGGCAGATTGCTTGAGCCCAGGAGTTTGATACCAGCCTGGCCAACATGGCAAAACCCCTCTCTACAAAAAGTTAGCCAGGCAAGGTGGCACATGCCTGTGATCCCAGCTGCTTGCGGGACTGAGGCGGGAGAACGGCTTGAGCCCAAGAGGTCAAGGCTGCAGTGAGCTGAGATTGCACCACTGCACTCCAGCCCAGGTAATAGGGTGAGACCCTGTCTCAGAAAAGAAAAGAAAAAAAAAAAACACAGTCGCATTGCATTAGGGGCTTCCCCTACTCCAGCGTGACCCCATCTCAACTCTATTTCCGAATAAGGTCATGTTCTTAGGTTCAGGGGGTTGGGACTTCAACATAGGAATCTTTGAGGGGCGCGATTCACCCATAACCTCACCTCTCGTGGGGTCCCCACACCTTCCTGCTAGCTGGCCCGACGCTCCTCCCAGCCACCCTTGAGAAGTGGGAGATGTGCAAGTAGAAGCCCCTTTGCCTCCTTTCTTCTCTTCCTGTTCTAGAGGTGGTTGTGGGAAGATGTGATGCCCGGAGCTTGGCAGCATTTTGCCCTCACAGTGCCACCCACCTGAGGAAAGGGGAACGACGGATGGGAGTCCCAGGGGCCCCAGGATGCAGAGGAGCTGAGCTTCTCCTGAGACTGCCTCCCTTTGCATTTCCTGGGAAGGGAAAAAAGCACCCCAGGCCCCTGAACTGAAGACTTCCCTCCCTGACCTGAGGAGGGTGCAGAGATGCCCAGGGCTCACGGGGTCTTGGGGACTTGGGCTCATGTCTAGGATTCTCCACTCACTGCTATGTACCTTCAGGGAGGTCACCTCATGGCCCAGAGCCTCAGCTTCCTCCACGATGGGGGCCTCGTCTCTACCTCCAGGCTTCCAGGGCTCTGCAAAGCACACGGGTTAGCTGTGGGTCTTATATCACGGGCGGTTCCTCAGGCACCACCTCCCCAGTGAACGTATGCACGGAGCCAGCGAGCCCCTCTGTGGCAGGTGGGGAGGCAGGGGTCAGCTGGGGGTGGGTGCAGAGTTCAAAGTCTGGCTCCAGCACTTACAGCTGGGGACCCTAGGGCCAGCCTTGGCTCTCCTTTCTGTAAGAGGGACGGATGACAGCTCTGGTGTCAGTGCTGTCAACACACACGGGGCACAACAGTGTCAGCACTGTTGACACAGTGTGGGGATCCAGTGAGGACGTGGGACCACCTCCGCTGAGGCCCTGCTGGCACAGTGGACAGGAAGAGAGGACTACAGCCCGGCAGGGCCAGGGACTGCCTTGGAGGCTCAGGGCATTAGAGGACAGGGTTTTGTTCATGTGACCCGGGCCCAGCCCCATCGTCCCCTGAGTCACTCTCAGGCTTCAGGGCTATGAGGACCCCCTGGGCCCCACCCCCAGAATGTCACTCCATGCCTCCCAAGGAGTCTGAGGCCTTCCTCTGAAACGCTCTGGCATGGGATTGTGTGTCTCCTGCCCTCTGTCTACCCAGCTCCCAGGCTGGGCTGTGTCCTAGGGTACCCAGACCGGTCACTCCATCCAGTGACAGCTGAAGCCCTGGTGGGGCTTGGACATCAGGGCCTGGGGTGTGGACACCTAAGAGGGGCCGAGGGTCTTCTTCGGATGCCCGGGGTCTCTGTGCTGAGCGTGGCGCAGGATATTTTGTGGAGGAGTGCACACTGTTGAGTGATGGGCCTGAGACAGCTTGAGTTGGGAGAGAACATAGCTTCCCCCTGACTCGCTGTCCATACCACTTGGAGCCTGACATGCACTGAGTGTGAGCAGGTGAGAGTGCAGGGCTGGCTAGCCCCACCTCCAGTCCCCACTCCTATTGGAGCCTCGATCTCTCTGATTGCATTGATTTTCACTGCAGTGTTTATTAAATGCTTCATCTCCCTCCACTGAGAGCTCCCAGAGCTGGCTTGGCATCCCCTATTCCTACGACTCACTAAGCCCAGATGAGAGCCTGAAGGGGAAGCTGGGGCAGTGGCCTGCACAGGCCCTGAAGTCCACACAGCCTCTGTTTTGGGAGCAAGGGCTGTGGGGATGGGGTGAAGGATTGGCTGGTGTGGGCAGAGTGCCAAGCCTAAAAGAGGGGTGTGATAAATACTGGATGAATGGTGGCAGTTGGTGCCCATCTTCAGGGTTTGACCAGCATACCCAGAGGCTCAGGGCTCAGTCTGTGATCAGGGATTGGGACCAGTATGTGCCCAGAGTCAGGGCTCAGTCAGTGATTAGGGATCGGAGCTCAGTCTGGGATCAGGGATCAGGACCAGTATGTGCCCAGAATCAAAGCTCACTCAGTGATCAGGGATCAGGATCAATATGTGCCCAGGGCCAGGGCTCAGATGGTGACAAGAGACCAGAGGTTTCTAGGAACAGGGTCAGGCCTCAGCCAGGATGTTGTGGGGACTGGAAACAGTGCTCTGAAGTGTTTTGTGCTGTTCTTGGCCAGGAGGTTACATTCCCCAGGCAACACTCCCCCTCTTCTTCCCTTTCTGCCTGGTCAATCTTGAAGATTCTCCTCCAAGAACAAGTCCATGACTCGGGCCCTGCTGTGGTCAGAGTGCAAACATTGGTGTCAATCCTGGCCCCTGGTCATGCATGATCTTGAGCAAGACACACGACCCCTCTGAGCCGCGGTTCTTCCATGGAATGGGACCACGCCTGGCCACATCAGGTAATGGCTGTGAGGGCAGATGGGGACAGCGAGTGAAGTCAGTTTGGTCAGCACAGCTGCTGAGGAAATGTCAGGAGAAGGCATACCCAGGTTTACCACTTGCAGGGGTCTTGAAGGCCCCAAGGGAGCCCTGCCTCGGGAGCCCCGTAGCCCTAGTGGCTGCCTGGCTGGTGCCACGTCGCCTCTCCCTGACCTGCATCTCTGCACAGTCCCCAAAAGGGTGTTAGGAAAACCCGCCAATCATGCCTGGTTCTCACAAGGAGAGCTGTGAAAATGAGTGGTCGAAAATAGCCCGAAAATACCCCCGCCCGCCGCCTCCTCCTCTACCAGAGAGAGCAGGGCAGGCAGAGAAGGGCACCTGCGGAGTGGGCCGGGCCACTTGGGTTACATAAGCTCGGCCTTGGCCTCAGGAGAAGGCTGAGGGATCAGTGTCAGCACCAGGCCCAGGAGGAACCTGGGCACCACCTTGCCCCACAGCCAGAGGTCCTTGCCTGGCGCAGGCCTGGGCACTTGCAGACTTTCCAGGGGCCCAGAGGACAGGGCAAGGGAAGTCCCCAGCATGCTTGGCCTTGAGTGCCCCCACCACCTGCTGTGGAGATGCCTTTCCCTCCTTCCCTCCCTAGCTGCCTGTGCTGGGCCTGGGTGCCCAAGACCGAGACCTGCCTGCCGCATGGCCTTGGCCAGTGCCTGCACTTCTCTGCACCTTTCCCAGAAAGCACAGGGAATGGCCCTGCCCAGTGCCAGTGGGGCAGCCACCATCCCAGGCGGGCTTGGCAGAGTACAAAGCAGGCCTGGACGCTGGCTCCCACTAACCCCAACCCGCCCCGGCCTTGCCTCTGCCCCTGTCCCAGCCTGCGGGAACCCTCAGGAGGCAAGCCCGGCCCTGGCACCCACCTCCCAGGGCCCCCACGGGAAGCACACGCCCTGCGTGGGCTGCAGGGACCTCAGCCTTTCCAGCCTGCATCTCCCAAATGGCTTCCTTAATCTGTGAGAGGAGGCGGCTGTCCTGAGTTTTGGGGCAACAATGTCCCATCAGTTCCCACCGCTTCTGAGTAAGGCCCTGGAGAAGACTTTTCCAAACATGCCTGGGCTGAGGCTGGAGCAGGAGGGCCAAGGGCAGGCGCAGGGAGGAGTGCTGCGGTGAGGGCTGGAACGGGCTGGCATCTGACGGGGCTGCTGGATCCCTGCCTTTCCAGGGAGCAGAGACTGGGGCATCCCTCAGTCAGCTAGCACAGGCTTCCCACAGGGGTGGGTTGTACCAGATGGGCCCATAGGGCTGGAGTGGGGTTTGGATGAGGGGTGCACAGTGGGTCCCCGGGAAATCGCAGTTCTGCGGCACTGGAGGCAGGTGGGGGTACGGAGCTCAAGGCGCGGAGCAGAAGGGGGACCAGGTGTATGAGGTCAAGCCTCCACCTGCACAGGCATGCCTGCCAACCCAGAGGGAGGGAAGCAGGGCCCGGCTGAGCGAGTGAGGCAGGAGAGCCAGGGCTGGGAGTGGGCCTGGTGGGGAAGTGCACATGGAGGGCAGGTGGCCCTGGCTGCAGGGCGAGGACCACGGTCCAGGCCAGGATCATGGATGCTCATTTAATCATAAGAAAGACTGCCTAGGTAGGTTCTGTCGCTGCCTCCTCTTTACAGGTGAAACAGGGAAGGTGCAGGCAGAGTGAACCACTGGTCTGAAGTTCATAGCCGGAGCAGGGAGGGGCCAGCACCCAGCCATTCCTCTCAAGGCGCCCCCAGGGTCCCTGGTATGGGGAGGGGCGCTGGGTGGCACAACCTGGAGCCACAGGAGGTGCACTTGCTGGAGTCCAGGCAGTGATGAGTGTCAGGCACCCCCTGCCTGGGAACCCCGCCTTGGAGGAAGCCTCAGGACCTGGGTGGAGGCTGGACCCGGCTGGAATGAATACCCTCCAATACAGTAGGCACCAGCCACATGTAGCTATATCTAACTGGAAATGTATTATAGTCGGTCAAATCAAAAAATTCAGTTCCCCAGGCCACAAGCCACATTTCATGCCCTTGGTAGGCACTAAGGCCAGGGGTGGCCATGCTGGACAGCACAGCCACAGAACGCTGCCACCATCATAGGCAGTTCCATGGACAGAGGCATCCAGAGATTGGCTCTGGACTTGGATGCCTGGGCCTAAGGGTTGGGCTTTCTCTGTCCTTTGCTGGCCCCTGTCCAGGGGTGGGCTGTCCAGGACAGAGGCGAGGGGAGGCCACGGAGGAAGAGAGGAAGGGGATGGGAGATGCGGGATGGGGGAAGGGAAAGGCAGCCTCCCTGGGTCCTCTCTGTCTTCCTGGAAACCTGGGCTGGTGGCAGCCGGGAGGCCACCTCGTGACTCCTCTCCATGACTCAGACCCTGAACTGGGATGGCTGGAGAGCAGACCACGCCCGAGTCACCTCCACGGGTCCCCACCCTACCTGGCCTGGGTACAGGCTGAGAGCCACAGAGGGACTGCAGAACATCACAGAATTGAAGCTGGCTATGCATCTGCCCAGGAGCCAGTTTGTACCTTGTCTCTGTCCCCCATCTTGGGATGCAGAGCCCTGGGTGGAGGGACTGGCTGCTGTCCTCCTCTGAATCCAGGCAGGAGATGGGGCCTCTGGGCGGAGGAACCAGGGAGGTTCCTGGCCATGTTTACCTTTGCTGACTGACGGGTGTGCTGAGACAGAGGACCTGCAATGTTCCTGGGACACAGGAAGGGGCCATGCCTGCCAACCAGAAGACCAGGAGAGGCTTCCCAGAAGAGGAGGCTGGCTGCACCACACTGTTGGACCCTTGTTAGCAGAAGCCGCTGCCCTCATTATCACTTGTTCTCTGACAGTCTCTCTCCTTTTCCCATCCTTCCTCAACATCTGCACAGTTTGGGGTACCTTCAGGCTGAGCTGGGGGTGGGGGGTCCTGGGATACACCAGGACAGGCTGGGCAAAGGCAGGGCCTCAGGGTCCTGTATGGTGATAGGCAGGGGCTCCAAGGGTCCTGACTGGGAGGCTAATAGAGACTTGCTGCATCCACAGTTAACGACTCTGCATATGGATCGGCTAAGTACTCACCATGCTGGTCACCCCCACACAGAGGCCCTTCAGCCTCTGGCTGGCAAAGTTCATTGAGTACCTCAAGAGGACCAGGGGTCCCCTTCCTCCTGCGCTCCCATACGACCTCAGCCCTGAGAAGCACTGGCTGATACAAAGAGCCCTCATTCTGCCCTGGGGGTCCCCGCTGACAGCTCTGGGGGACCATGAAACGGGAGTCAGGGAGCTGGGTTGTAGACTGCCCTGGCTCCACTGTGGCCTCAAACAAACACTCCCCTCCCTGAGGATGGGATAATCCTATGTGAAAATGGCTGGAAATACAGGACTTTGAGGCACTTCCTGCTGCCCCCCTCTGAGGCCTCATGTCCCCCTTTCTGTTTCCCATCAATCAGGGACGCCTTAGAGTCTACACTTAGCCTTGGGACCAAAGCTCTGGATGTGTAAAGCAGCCATGGGATCAGGGTTCAGTCTACATCAGGATGGAAGCTCTCGTGTGGCCAGAGCTCAGTGTGTGACCAGGATCAGGGCTCAGTGTGTGGCCAGAGCTCAGTGTACGACCAAGATCAGGGTTCAGTGTGTGACCAAGCTCAGTATGTGACCAGGATCAGTGTTCTGCGTGTGGCCAGAGCTCAGTGTGTGACCAGGATCAGGGTTCAGCATGTGGCCAGAGCTCAATGTGTGACCAGGATCAGGGTTCAGCATGTGACCAAGCTCAGTGTGTGACCAGGATCAGGTTTCAGTGTGTGACCAAGCTCAGTGTGTGACCAGGATCTCAGGGTTCAGCGTGTGGCCAGAGCTCAGTGTACGACCAGGATCAGGGTTCAGCGTGTGGCCAGAGCTCAGTGTGTGACCATGCCCAAGAGGTTGGACTGGAGCTGACCGCTTCCCCACCCCTTTCCTGGCTGCCCTGTGGCCTGTGTCTCTGGGCCCCTTCTGGCCAGTCCCTCTGGACACCCCTAGGAGCCTTGGCCACAGATCGACCTTGCGGAGGGGACTGATATGGACACAACTGTGTCCGGTGAGCAGTGCGCCATGCCCAGGGGCTCAGTGGGTTTGAGTTCCCTCCTATCCCAGGACTGTGTTGTGACAGTGGTGACTGCCATTGAGGGCCACGGGAGGCTGGGGCGGGGTTGGTGCTGACATTCAGGTAGGGGTGGTGGCAGTCCCTGTGAAATCGTGTTGGTGGTGGCAGTGGTGGTACCCAATGGAGACTCTGGCTAATGGGCTGACAGAAGCAGCCAGGCTGACAGTGGGCCTGGGTAGCAGCATCCGCGTGACCTGCTGTGATGTTTCACTGGGCAGAGTGCTGGACATCCACCCAGGAGGACCTGCGCTCAGAGTGCTGGACATCCACCCAGGAGGACCTGCGCTCAGAGTGCTGGACATCCACCCAGGAGGACCTGCGCTCAGAGTGCTGGACATCCACCCAGGAGGACCTGCGCTCAGAGTGCTGGACATCCACACGGGAGGACCTGCGCTCAGAGTGCTGGACATCCACACGGGAGGACTTGCGCTCAGAGTGGACCACACGTTGAGAGCTAGGAGAAAGGGGTTGAGGTAGAAGCGTCTGGGTGGAGAAGGATCCCGCAGTCATTTCTCCAACGTCCTGGTTTCCTTCTGGGAAGACTCTCTCTGGGTACCTGGCCAGCGGTCGTGGAAGCAGAAGAGGGGCCGTGGATGATCCAAGGCAGCCAAAGGGGCCGTCTCCATCCGCTGATGAAGAACAAAACCTGAATATGGGGCTCGGAGGTCCCCCATGTCACCGAGTCAAAGGAGGATGGATGGTGACAATGGGAGGAAGTGACTGGGGACAGCCACCTAGGGTCAGTGATGGGTTCGACTTCACCTTCAAATCCACCTCCTGACTCTTTCCCCAGGCACTCCCCTCAGCATCTCTCAGCACAGGGTCCATGAGGAAGAACTGGACAAGCCCCCACCTGAGCAGTTCAACTGGCCCTGCCCAGTCCCCGCCCAGCCCCCTCCCTCTGACCCTCTTGGATGGGGTCAGGAGTCTATGCCTCCAATCTCTCTCCTGCCCATCCCCCATTCAGCCCGCTCTCACCCCCATCCATGCCTGGTCCTTGCACCTGCACAGCCTTCAGCCAAGCAGCCCTCCACTGGGTGCCGCCCATTCACTTACCCACCTATCCCGTCCATCCTCACCCATCTCTTCCCTCCATCCTTCTACCCCACCGTTCTCTCGCCAGCTCTCCAGTCATCTGTCCATCCATCCGTCCACCCCACTTCCATCTACACCCACCTACCTCATCCATCCGTCCACCGTCTATCCACCCACGCACCTGCATTGCCTAGGCACAACCCCTCACTTCCTTCCCTCCATTCATCTGTGTGTCCGTCCTGCCGTCCACCATCCATCATCCAGCCAGCCAGTGGGGCCACTCCCCTGCTCCTGGAGAAGGCCGAAAGCAGGGACCCAACTCTTGGCTTCTCTGCTGCGCGGGGCAGGCACCGGGCTCTCCTAGGTGTGCGCGCGTGTGTGCATTTTATCCGCCCCCCCTTATCTCGCTCCCCTCCCCCCACGCCCCCGCCCCCCGCTTGCGCTCCCCCTCTAATGTGTGATCTGGAAGCTCTATAAAGCCTGATGTAATCCGTCATGCAGTCTCTGGCTCCCGATTCGGGATCCAGTTTCAGAGAGCGAGAGATTGGGGAGCGCCGGCAGCCGGGTGGGGGGAAGCAGCTCTCGCCTCTCTCCTCCTCCTTCTCCTCGTCCTCGGCCTCCTCCTCCTCCTCCCCGCGCCGCCCCGCCCCCGGCTCGGCTCGTTCACCTTCAAATCCACCTCACAGGCTCTTTCCCCAGGCACTCCTCAGCATCTCTCAGCCACAGGGTCCATAGGAAGAACTGCGGACAAGCCCCCACCTGAGCAGTTCTTCAGCCTGCAGTCCCCGCCAACCCCCTCCCTCTGACCCTCTTGGATTAGGGTCAAGTCTATACCCCTCAATCTCTCTCCCTGCCCATCCCCATTCAGCCCATCTCACCCCCATCCATGCCTGGTCCTTGCACCTGCACAGCCTTCAATAAACAGCCCTCCTGGTGCCGCCCATTCCTTGCACCCTATTCCGTGTCCTCACCCCATATCTTCTCATGCCTTCACCCCACCGTTCTCTGTAGCTCTCCAGTCATCTGTCCATCCATCCAAATCCACCCCTTCCATCTACACCCCACCTACCTCATCCATCCGTGCAATCTATCCCACCCACGCACCTGCATTGCCTAGAGCACAACCCCTCACTTCCTTCACTCCATTTCATCATTATTGTCCGTGCTGTCCACCATCCATCATCCAGCAACCAGTGGGGCCACTCCCTGCTCCTGGAAGGCCAGCTTAGGGACCCAACTCTTAGCTTCTCTGCTGCGGGGCAGGCACGGGCTCTCCTGAGTGTGCGCGCGTGTGTGCATTTTATCCGCCCCCCTTATCTCGCTCCCTCCCCACGCTGCCCGCTTGCGCTCCCTCATGTGATCTGGGCTCTATAAAGCCTGATGTAATCCCGTCATGCAGTCTCTGAAACCGATTCGGGATCCAGTTTCCAGAGAAGCGAGAGGTGGGAGCGCCGGCGCTCCAGGTGGGGAAGCAACTTCGCCTCTCCTCCTCCTTCTCCTCGTCCTGCGGCCTCCTCCTCCTCCTCCCACGCCGCCCCGCCCCGGCTCAGCTCAGCTCGCCCCCCGCCTCAGGAGGAAAAAGGCGAGAGAGCCGGGCGGGGCAGGGAAGAGAGCAGGAGCGGCGGCGAGCCGGGAGAGGGCAGCGGGCGCAGGCGGCGGCGGAGAGGCGCGGCGTTGGCGGCGGCCCCGGCGGGCGAGCGCGGAGCCGGCGGCGAGCCGGGAGCACGAGCGGCCGCGCCGCGTCTGGCCGGCCGGGCCGCGCGTCGTCCCGCAGCGCGGGCATCCGGACCCTCCGGGCGCCCGGGGGGCTCCAGCAGGCGCGGGGGAAGGGGAGGGGGCCTGCGTGCGCCGGCGGGTGCGCTCCAGGGGGCGTCCCGTGAGGCCCGGGCGGGCCGGGGGCGGCGGCGGCTGGAAGAGCCCCCCCCACCTCCGGTCGGGCACCCGGCTTAGCCGCCGGCGACGCTAGGCACTCGCGGGGATTTGCAACTCGCCGGATCGAGTCGTCGCCGGCGGGGCCGCTGCTGCTGGGGAAGGTAAGGAAGGCTCTGGCGGGGGCTGGGGGCGCGGCGGGTGGGGGCGCAGCGAGGGTGGGAGGGGGCCGGGGAAGGTGCGGGCGCCCAGACTTCCTAACTTCGCCGTTTGGGGCTTCGCAGCTCCGAGGTTTTGCGCTCAGAGCTCGGGAGTTTGGACCCCCACGCCCTACCCCCTCAGCCCCCTGCCTCCTCCAGCGGTGGCGATGGAATGTGGCAGGTCCCCGCGAGCCCGCATTGGGCAGGCTGAGGAGGGGGCGACCCTGGACGCAGGAGAGGCTCCTCGGCTCTGCTTGCCTCCTCCCGATCCACACACCACAGCCTGGCACCCCTCCTCATCACATGCACAGGGCAGGCCGGGGAGGGCGTTCCCGCTGTACCCCCAGCACACACACACGCTGGCGGGGGCCTAAGGGAGCCCCCACGGCCCCCGACAGCCACACACAGACGCAGGAGGCTCCGGAGAGCCCCTGAGCGTGTCCCCCTCCTGCTAATCACGTCCAGAGCCCCTACAGACATTGTAGGGGCCCGAGACGTCCTCCCCCCACGCACAGAGCCTGGGGCAGGCAGGAGAAAACCCCAGACTCCTTCTCGAAGCCCTCGCCCGTAGAAGCCCTCCCCTGTAGACCTGGCATTGGCGGTGGAGACTCCCTGGAGGTTCTCTCCCCCACTTCGGGCGGAGGGCTATTTTTGCGCCCCCCACCCCCACGCGAACGCCCTCGCTCTTCCCTCCTTGTCTACCTTTGCACTGGGTCGGACAGGCCGCGCAGATAAGCCACTCTCAACTTTGGGCCGGCCCTGTGCCCTCTCCGCTCCAAGCGCCGAGCACTCCCGGGTCCGCGTCCCCGGCGAGCGGAGGCCGCCGGCCCTCCGCCGTCGCCGCGCTAGCTAGGAGCCGCGCAGAGCTGCCTCGAGGAACGAGCATGGCCCCCGCCCCCTCCTGGGGAGGTTGGGGGCTCTGGACCCGGCCAGGAGTCCTCTTCCCAGGTTCCCGCGACCCCCTGGGCAAGGTAGAGAGCGCCTCCGGCCTCGGGAGGGGGCGGCGGAGCTGAGAATCACCGCGAAGCGATGTGACCGGGAGGGCTTGACGGAGGCTGCGGCTCCGAGCCCGGGTCCCTCCTCCTGGCCGCGGCGGCTCCTGCTTGGCCACTCCCCGGCAGCCTGAAGAGAACGCCTAACCTGGCACCCCAGCCCCAGGCCGCTGGGCACCTTACCCCTTTCCACTTTTATTTTGGGCTTCTAAGTTTCTTGGAGCGCAGGCGCCCAGGCTGGGACCCGAAGAGCCCTAAGCCAGCCCTCCTTTAGCATCCGTTCCCGCCGCGACCTCCCCATTCTTCCTCCGGGTCTGGGGCGCAGATTCCTGGGCTGCAACTCCGGAGTAGTTGAAAGGCAGGAAGGCGTGTGGGCGGGTAGGGGGCCTGCACTCCTGCCCCAGAGGAGCCGCTTGGCGTTTGTGTTGGGGAGGGGGCTGGAAGGTCAGTTCTCCCGCTCCACCCTGGGAACCCAAGCAGACCCTTAGTACTCTCCCCCACAGACACAAACACACGCCCCCTCGGAGCGAGAGCCGCCGCGGGGGAACAGCAAAGGCCTCGCGGGCGGAGGCGGGGGAAAGGGGAGCTGGGTCGGTTTTCGTATCTGGGAGGGAGGTGGTATACGGTGTGTGGGGTCTGGGGAGGCGACTATCACGTCTCCTAGAACCCTCATGTCTTCCAGTCCTCTGCGACCCCGGCTGCCCAGGAGGCAACGAGGGAGGTCGAGCCGCTCCCTCCCGTGGGCGGCAGCGAAACTCTGCGCCCGCACGCCGGGGTGCCGCCGGGTCCGGCTTTGAGTACCCAGCAAGGTCAAGCAGGCGAAGGAGGGGGCGGGGGTTCCTGGGCGCGCCCCCGTCCGCGCACAGTCGGGGCCTTGGAAGGGGGTGTGGGCAGCCGGCCCAGCCAGTCCCGCGCGCCCGCCGCCCGCGCCCGGTCCCCGGAGGCGGACGTTGCGCGCGTTCGGGGATCCCGGAGCGCCCGGCGCCCCACGCCCTCCCTCTCGGCTCGCTAGCTGCTCCTTGGCTCTGCTTTCAGACTTGTTGCGCCTCGATCTGGGGGGCAGAAGCCTGGCCCGGGAGCCCCGGCGGCTGAGGGCCGAGCCGCGAAGTCCAGGGATGCGCCAGAGAGGCGCGCGGCTCCGCGGGCGGGCGCTGCGCTAGGGGCTCGAGCCGGGAGTTTGCCGCCTCTGATCCCAGGGAAGGGCGCTTGTTCCTGCCGGGGTCCCGCGCGGGGGCGGAGAGGGGGCGATCCGTCGCCTCGGCCTCAGGCAGCACTCCTCCGGATCCTGGGCTAGGGAGGGGGCGCAGCCAAGTTACGGAGCCCTCCGAGGCCCTTCCCTTGCCCGCAGGCTCCGGCCCCTCTCGGACCTCGGTGACCGCGACCATGAAATGGGGGCGCGGGCACTGCTCTCGGATACCTTCCAGCCCCCGACCCTCCGCGCTCGTCCCGAGATCCAACGTGCCAGGTCCGCAGCGTGCTGGGTCTGCGGCGTCCGGGCGGCGCGGGTCCCGAGACCATCTGCGCTTGCGGACACAGCCGCGGGGCCGAGCATGAAGGGCCCCGGGCAGGGCCAAGCAAGCGCCCGGGGTCCGGGCAGCCTCCCGCGGCGCCCTCCGCCCCGGACCAGCCCGACCCCGCCTCCGGGAGTGGGTCGTGGGGCGCGGAGCCCGTCCTCCGGGGACGCCGCGGGCCTCCAGGCCCAGGCGGCCGGCGCGGGGCCGCAGTGGCGGAGGGCGGAGGGCCGGCGCGCTGCCGCTGACTGCCGGGAGAGGGCGCCCGCACTGCGCCCGCGCGGCCCTGCCCGCCCTTCCGTCTCCTCCGCGCCCGGCCCGCGGCTCTGGCCCCATCTTGGGCAGCCCCGGCCGCCCCCGCCCTCCCGCCAGCCCGCGCGCCATCCGCTCCCGCCGCCGGGTCCCGTGATGCGCCTGGCGTCTCGGCCAGAGCCCCCCTCTCCGGCCGGGCCCGGTCCCCGTGTGCGGTGCGCTGGCGTGAGCGCGCGTTTGCGTGCTTGTGTCCATGTGTGCCGCGCATGCATGTGCGTGCCCGTCCGGGAGGCTGGGGGCACGTGTGTGCAGGCATGCAGACTTGCACATGTGTGTGCGTGGCGGGGGCGGGTCTCACGCCAGTGTGGCCCCGGATGGCAGGATTTAGTCAAACCCCGTTTTACCGTCGGCTCTGGCTCTGGGCTGCCCCCGGGTCTGCTGTGTGTGCACGGGATGGACTCTGGGAGGAAAGCCCCAACACCCGACCCTCAGCAAAGACCCCGAACCGGCAGGGTGTTGTCAACCCCTCCCGGCCCGCAAGCCCACGCCCTCCCTTTGTCCTCTGGAAGCCTCCGGCCTCCCTGGCTGCAGCTGCGCCATCGGCAGAGCTGTGACTTCTGGGTAAACACGCACAGGCCCGGGATCCCCCTGTAGACAGCCCGCGTGCACACAGAGGAAGTGGCACTCACTAGACGCGTGGGTGCCCACGTGTACACCCTCGCACTGGGAGCAGGGTAGGGGGCAAGGGGGAGGGCGTGGTCCTGTGCAATCCCCCCAACCCAAGCGCTGAGGCTGCGGGAATATGCAGGAAAGAGCCCCTGACCAGCTCTGCCAAGGAGGCTCTGGGGAGTGCAAGAAAGCAGCCTACAGAGGCCTAGAAGTGAAGCTCAGCCAGGAGGCATCCCACGGAGGGGCAGGTGGGTGGGTGATGAAGGGGTCAGAGGTCCGGGCAGAAGGAAGAGCCAGCTGTGCAAAGGCCCTGGGGCAGGGCATAGTGTGGGTGTGAGAAATAGACCAGAGCTGGAGAGGAAGGTGGGAGGCAGGACAGGGGGCTGCAGAGGGGTCAGGGCCAGACCTGAGCCGTGAAGGTCTTGGCCCATGTCCTGGGAGCTGCTGTCAGGAGCCACAGGAGGGTCTTGAACTGGGTAGGTGGCTTGGCCTGATGGGATGGCGAAGAGATGGGGTGCCCCATGGGCCGCAGGTCATAGGACCCGTCAGGAGGCTGAGTGCACAGCCTGTTGAGTGCTGCTGCCACACCCATAGCTGCACTGCACAAAACGCACACCAAATTCATCACAGTGGGCCGCAGCCAGCCCCAGCACCACCCAGCAGACCCAACACCAACACACACCCCGGTGTGAGGCGCAGGCAAACACCCAGAGCAGGCACACGTGTCCCCACAAAGGCAAGAAACACGGAACGCCAGGGTGCCACCACCCAAAAACCTGCGCCCTGTTGTGGGCTCACGAGAACACGCGTCAGCACGAGCACGCCGTGAGGTGCACACAGGGGTGCACACGGCACCCCTGCCCCGCAATGTGTGCCTGTCTACACACGCAGAGGGGAACGAGGGGAGGTTCAGACCTACAGACCACACGATCCGGAGGACACAGCCTGGATGTTGATGTCCAGGGATGGGGCAGGGAAGCCCCCGCAGGCAGGGACTGGGAGTGGGACCCAGGGGGTGCTAGCCCTGTGTTCTGCCCTGTGACCTTCATCAGGCCCCGGCGCCTCCTTTCCTCATCTGTGCTCCGCTCCTCGGGGTTATGGTGAGGATCTCCCTTCCCCCACAGACAAAGCACAGCCGCTGAGGAGGGACTCCGGACGTCTCCACTCCTGCCCCACCCTCCCTCTCCTTTTTCCATACTAACTCGTTTCTGTTAATTGAGGAAGCAACAAAAAATAGGATCAGTACCAAAGGACTAGTCTCCTTCCTCTGCAGAGCCCTGGTCCCCTCGCCTCCTGCCACCCCTGTTACAGGCTCTGTTGTCCGGGGCTACCCTGCCTGGATGGACCCGTAGGGACCTCTGCCCCTCCTCCCTCCTTCCCTGCATAGGTTTCACAAATGCAAACATGTACACACCCACCCTCTGTCCCTTGTCCTGCTCGACAGCCGTAGCACCCTCATTTTTTACACTAGCACCCTCACTGCCCCCGTACCATCTCACCCCACCCTGTCACCCCCATGACCATTGCCCCCCAGGCCACCTCAGCCACACCCTGCTGCCAGCACCTCCTGCTTGTGGCGTTCTGTTCTCTAGGGCATCCCTCTCTGGGGCTTGGTCAGGGGAAGGGCACAGCAGAAGTCCTCTCCGCAGCTTCACTGTTGGGCCCCCAGCTACTTGCTTTCCTGGGAGAGGAGCATGCGGCAGGCTGTTCCCCTGCACCCACCAAGCAACGGAGCTGTTCCGGCCAGCGCAGCTGAGGTCAGGAGGACCCGGGGATTACTGGGAGCTCAGAGACCGGGGTGGACCTTGAGATGAGACAGTCCCTATGTCCTGGTGCCTGTCCTCCACGCCTCACTCAGCTATGGACCAGTTTTGGGGGTGCTGACTCTTGACTGAGATGTGTGGTTGAGGGGTCCCTGAAATAAGAAACACAGAGGAGCGGCCAGGAGCTGAGAAGATGGCACTGGCTGGGCATTGGCCTGGGTGCGAGGCGGGGAAGGAGCCTTGCAAAGCCCACACCCCACCCCCGACCACCATGCGTCCCAGCAGATCCTCCCGGGCCCTGGGGGCACACGGTCAGTGGCATCTCACTCCCGCCTGCTGGCAGGCCGACTTTGGGCCAGCACCTCTCTGAGGCTAAGTTGGCATCTCTGTGACAGGAGTGTGGGTGGCCCTACCTGCCTGTCCTGGAGAGTGCCAGAGAGTCCAGGACACCATCACCCTGTGAGGTGCCAGGGAGAGGAAGGGCTGTCCAGACAAGTCTTGGCGAGGCCCCAGTTCCAGCTCCTCTGGGGTAATGGCCACCCCAGAGGAATGCATTTAAATAGGATTTCAGAGCTCCAGGGGAAAGGAACGGGATTCAGGGAGGAGAAGGGCCCCTGCACTCTGCACCCGCTCCCTGTTCCCCAGTCCCAGAGAGCCCGTCCCTGTGCTGGGCCCAGATCTCACGGGCAGCTCCTCCAGAAAGACTTCCTCTCCACCACGTGCACCCAGATGCACACATAGAACCGCCTTGCCCCTCGCACACCTGCAAGACGTGTGCAGACCCACATGCTGGCAACTCGCGGTGTGCACACACTTGCTCACACACCTACACACATGCGTGTGCACAGCCCTTCAACAGTGCACACACACTTGTAACTCACAAAAGGAGCGTGCACTCACCCTGCACATGCACACACTTCCTCACCCCCCCGAAGCACACACACCACATGTGCACACTCACGTGTGTAGCTCAGCTGGAACACGCATTCTGTTCCCCACACTCGCTCACACACACACCACTCACACCTGCACAGCTTTCACTTGGACTCAGCACCCCATGCACACACGCACACACACGGGCAGCACACACAGCCACACGTGCATCCTCCACCCCGCCTTGCGCCAAGGCTGCTCACCTGCTGGACACACCTGCTCTCTCCCTCGGTCTCGCTCCTCCCAGATGCTGGACCCTGGCTGCAGCTGTTCCTCCCCATTGCCACATAACTGCCTGCCCGCCGTGGTGGGGTGGAGGCCTGGGTTGGGGCCTGCTCCCGGGGTACAGCCTTCTCTCAGGGGTCCTCAAGCCAGGAGACCAGCCACTGTGGAGTCCAGGCTGAGTGCAGCCTCCTTCTCGGGCCCCCATACTGCTGCTAGCGGCTCACCGCCTGGCTGGGCAGCCCTGCCCTAAAGGGCAACTCCTAGGCAAGGTAACCCTCCTCACTCTGGCCTCGGACCAGCCCCGGAGTGTGCCTGGGACCTCAGTGCAGCAGGGTGGGGACAGAGGCCCAGGAGCTTCAGCACAGGGAGCATCTTTAGGGCCCGCAGGTGGCTTGGGGTGATGAGCCCTAGACTAGGGGAGGTGCAGCGAGGCCTGGAGCCTGAGGGCCATTGGAAAGCTGGTGTCTGACGCTGGGCCAAGGTGGTCTGGGACAGTTGGGTGGGATGAGGGATAACACAGCTCCTATCTTCCCCTGGAGTCACTGGGGGCCGGTTGGTCCCTCTGGGCCTGTATCCATGTCTGGGGAACTGCAGGCTGCGATCACCTTGCCCTCTGTGGGTGGGGGGTCAGATGAAGGTCTGTGTGCCAGGGCAGAGCATGGGGCCAGCCAGAGCAGAGCTTGGCACAGCACAGGGCCCCTTCTGCCTCAGCTCCAGCAGTGGTCTCTGTAGGAAGGGCCTTTCTCTCCCCGCCAGCGGCTCTGGCCAGATTCTTTGGGCACCCCTGTGCCCAGGCAGCTGGGTGGGGCTGGGCCTGGCAGGCCCTGTGAACATGGTGGACTCCCACGCCCTTGGGGGGCCCACCCTCAGGGGGTCCGACCCTGCTGGCAGCCCTGCCCACCCCGGCCTGCCTCTGCTGTGGGTGGCACGTGACCTGGGCTCCCTATGGGCAGGCCTAGCTACCCTGCAGGTTGGCCAGTGGGGGTGTAGTTGGCACAAGCTGGGGTAGGGCAGGTGGCTTCTGGGGGTTACCCTGTGGCGGGGAGGCTATCTCGGCACCCCTCCTTGGCTTGTCTAGTCCCTGACTCTCTGGCCCACTTCTCATGGCTCTGAACCCCTGAGACACACAAATAAGTTGTCCTGGGCCCGTGTCAGGGCCCCTGCCAGGACCTCACAGGCGGGGGACGGTGCTGCCTCTGCTTCCGGTGACCAGGCTGCTTGAATGGGAGCCGTAGGCACCCTGAACGAGGAAGGCCAGCCGTCTGCCTCCCAGCCCCCTGGGCAGTCGGTGCCGAGGGTGCCCACCCCACCCCTCCCCCCGTGCAGCCTTTTCTCAGGACACACAGGCGGGCACTGTTCAGACGGCCGGCAGGACAACAGAGTGCCTTTTGTGGCTGGCGTCTGGGGATGCCATTGGTGGCCTGGGGTGGGCGGGGAGGGGACGCAGGAGGCCTGGGCCCAGGGTCGGGTCTGTCCGGTGTGGACTGGGCCCAGAGTGGGCTCGGGATGCTGAGCCTCACGGAGGAGCCCCAGTGCCCGAGAGAAGGGCCTTGGGCAGCATCCACCGCCCCGGGTGGGATGGTGGAGAAACCGAGGTGCAGGGTGTGATTGGAACCCAGGCCTGGTGGCAGGGTGGGGTGTGTGTCTGCAGTTTGCACAGGCACAGGATGGCGGCGGGAGGCGGCTGCGGTGCCTCTCGTCTGAGGGTGTCTGTGATGGGGGTCACTGCCTTGCCCACCTCATGCAGAAGCTGTGAGATTGAAGGAGGGGTTCGTGTATAATCTCAGGCCCGTTGCTGGCCTGCGGTCAGTGCGTAGTGAACGCTGGTGCCCTCTTCCCCTCACCATGGCTCCCAACTCTGCTCCCTGGCCCAGCGTGGCTGGCTCCTGCTGTCCCACCTCTCTGGGTCCCCTGTCTGCCAGCCCAGGCCCTCTCCCTGTCACCTCTGCCCAGAGACCAGCAGCACTCCCCGCCCTGCCCTTAGGCCACCTCGCAGAAGCTGGCCAGCCTCCTCTGCAGCAGAAGAGATGGGGGCTAGACAGCAGAAAGAACTTCCTGACAACAAGGGCAGTTTGACCCTGGAGAAGGTGACGAGAAAGGCAGGAACCTGTGAGGGCTTTGCTGGTAATTGGTCACTGTCCTTGGGAAGCTGAGGGGCAGTGGGTAGCGGGAACTGCTGTTACCCAGGCCAAGATATGGAAACCAATGACCAGAGAAGTGGCCTGTGGTTTGGGGACAAAGACAATTGCTCTCTTCTCTGCAAGACAGTTGATGACGGTTTTGCCACTAAATTGTAACACTTAGAGACAGAAGTGGCCAGCCCCCACACTGGTCCCCCAGCAATGAGGGCAGCCCATGAGCCTCTCCCACCCTGTCACCTGTGGCCTGGATGCCCGGAGCTTTCTGTCTTCATAGTGGAGGCCTGGCGTGGGGTGGGCTCAGGGGTCAGCCAGGCCTCAACCTTCAGGGTCCCTGACTGCTGCATAGAGCAGGCCTTTGGAGGATGAGGCTGGAAAGGCCTGCTGGGGAAATCAAGGCACCTGCTGGAGAAGCACAGAGCTTGGATTTTGAGGGGCCAGGGCCAACCCCCGGGGCCCCGGGGCATCCTCCCAACCGAGGGGACCTGGGAGCTTGTGTGGCCGAGGGGAGGAGGGTGAGCCAGCCCAGGGGAGCCGAGGCCGGAGGTGCGGCTGTGCAGATACCACAGCAGCTACCCCAGGGTGGAGCCATTGTTGGCCTCAGACCTGGACCCCTTTCTCCAAGGCTGTGACTGTGGTTCTCGCTAAACATACCCTGTGGGGCACGCCCTCCTCTCCCAGCCCCATCTCTGGCCCTGCATCCCAGCAAGTACAGCACTAAGCCCAGGCTGTCCCACTGCCACGTGGCCTTGTATAAATGTGCCACATGTATGTGTTCACGCTCACATATGCACACTCACAGGCACACATGTGCACACACATATGCACTTGGGCACACACAGGCACACGTGTGCACACATGCACATGCACTCGTGCACACACACGTTGACACACACACATCTGCTTCTCCCCGTCCACATCTCAGCCAGGGCCACCAGCCCCTCCTCCACTTGCACACTGGAAGTCTCCTGTGACCCTGTCCGAATTAACCTTCCTCCTGGCCTGGACACTACACAGGCCCACTCCTGCCCCCAGCAGGCAGAGGGACCCACTCATCCTCAGGGCCCTACTCAGGTGCTGACCCCTCTGGGATGCCACCCTGGGTGCCAGGAAGGATCAGTAGCCTCCCCTGCATGCCCCACCCCGTCTCAGCTAGACTGTCAGCCGAAACTGCAGCCATGTGAGCTGGGCTGCAGTGCCTGGCTCGGGCCTGGCATGGGGGGACAGGAGCCTGAGGAGGTGGTCCCTGGTTACCCCGGCCTTGGCCAGCTCTCTGCCCGCCTGGGCCTGTCTTGGAGTGGTCCCATTGGAAGGTTGTGGGCAGGTGGGGTGCAGGAGACCTCGGATGGCTCAGGGATGGGTGGGTCTGCTGGGGGCAGGGCAGAGGGTGAGTGTGGCAGGTTGGGGGGAGCCCGTGCCCACTGGCAGGCTCAGGGGCTATCAGCCAAGACAATGGCCTGAGCTCCTGCCCAGCGTTGCCCAGTGGCCCAACCAGAAAAGGCAGGGTCGGGCCAGTTCTGTGGGTCTCAAATTCATGTCAGCTGGGCCGGCCTTCTGGCCAATAGGGCTTCTCCCAAGGCCTGCGCGGGGAGCAGCTCAGTCAGAGATGTTTTAGGGGACGCTGGGGAGCCAGGAAGTAACCTGAGCCCTCCTTCCCCACACCCCCCCTCGACTTGCTGATGGCCCTTGTGGTCCCTCCTGTGGAACCCCAGGGCTTCAAGGTTTAAGAATCCCAGGGATGGGCACTTCTGGGTCATCTCCTGACCCCGAGACAGTCCGCTGAGGTCCCATGTCCCTGCCGGGGCACTGGGTGTTGCCCTGCCAGACCCTTAGCCCCTCCTCCCTGCAGGTACCTCCTACCTCCTCCCTCTCCAGGCCAGAAGTGGGCCATGCACAGTTTCCATGCCTGGCTGGTGCTGGGGCCTCCTCCTTCCACCTCCTGAGCACTCTCCTTCCCCATGGCCACTCCTGGCCCTCACACCCCTCCCTCGGGTCATCACCCCCAGGGTGACCCCAGCACTGCCAGGGTGGGCCTTCTAAGGGGCAGTTCTGATAGGGGCACCGGCTGCTTCTCATCCCCTCTGCCACCTCTTGCCTACAGGGTGAGACTCACATCCACAAGAGGGCTCAAGGAGTGGTGTGAGCTGGTGACAATGAGGGGTGACCAGTGATGCCAAGGCCCTAGGGTATGCCAGGAGGCCTCCACTCGGCTCAGCTCTCAAGGGCCCGGGGAAAGTGGCAGGGGTAGGCCCTGGTCCACCTGCTCTGGGGCCATGCTGGGCCATGCTGTGCAGAGAGCATGGGTGGTGACCCACAGGCCCAAGCTGAATTCCAGGCTCAGGTGCCCCATACCGGCTGTGAGCCTCCACCAAGGCACGGCCCCTCTGTGCCCATCTGCAAACTGGATCTGTAACAGGCTGCCTCAGCGACAGAGTGCCTGGCACACACCCTGAATCCCTGTGAACCTGAGATGGACTCTTCTGTGTTTTCTCACCTAGCTGGAGCCTGTCCTGGGACACCCCTCCCTGGCCTGCACAGTCCACATGGCGTTGCGGACACCAGCCGCATCGTGGCCAGCTGGGCTTATAAGGCTATGCCCCCCTTCCAGGCTGCCAGGTTGTACCAGTTTCCAGATGGGATGACCGAGGCACTAAAGACTCCATGCCCGGCCAAAGGCCCACAGCGGCTGGTCCTTGTATACCCCAGCTCCTGTGCCCGCTCCTGGCACCGCAGGCCCCAGGAACCTGCCCCACCCTAGAAAGGCTGTGGGGTGGAGCTGCCAGGGCCTGGGATGAGGAGGGGAGAGGTGGGCCCCGGCATCTTGAGCTGTGCGGGTCCCTCTTGGGAAAGGTGGTGCATCTGGGGGTGACACCAACTCAGGGTCAGGGCTAACAGGATTGCCTGGGGCCTCCTTGGCACTTGGAGGGGCATGTGGGGCAGTGAGGCTGGCTGGCCTGTGGAGGGGTCAGGGTCATGCTGGGTCAGCACCAGTTGGGACTGGTGCTCTGCCAGGCTCTACGGATACTCACCCAGGACTGGGCTTACCTGGGACTGTAGCGTGAGGTGAGGCTGGGTGGGATTCACACAGGCAGGTGGGACCTGCCCACAGCCACTGTCTCTCCATGGGATGGTGGGGGGCGCCCACGACAGCCCGGCTCTTCCATGCCTTGTCCAAGCCCACCCAGCCAAGCGTGTCTGGGGGCAGGACTGGAGGAGGGCTTCCAGGAGGCAGGGGACATGGCAGCGCCTTCCCAGGTCTGCCACAAAGGCGCCAGGATGGCAAGATTGTGTTGTAGGTTTGCCCCTTTAAAAAAAGCTTTTCTCTTGGGAGCCTGGAATGTTTGCCAGGAACAAGACCATGGAGGGCAGGTTGGGCCATGTCTGTCCCCGGATCCAGAAGCCCCAGCCAGCTTCCTTCCCCCGCTGGGAGCACTTCCTGCACCCCCCTGGCTAAAATTCCCCCACCCAGCTCTTAATCTCTTGCTGAGAGCAGTGGGGCACCCATCCCACTTTACAGATAAGGAAACTGAGGCTCTGTGGTGAGACTTATCCGGGGCCACTCTGCAGTCCCGGGCACAGCCTGAGTCCAGCCTCCGGCCTCCTGGCTCCCATGGGCTCAGAGCCTCTGCTCAGGCCAGGACCAGGCCTCGAGGCTGCCTGGGCCCAGCTCCCTGCTCTGCCTACAAGGCTATGCAGGAAGGACGCCAGGAGGGGACTGCAGAGCAGTGACTGACCTTGTGTTGCCGGCCAGCTGGGCCTGGGCAGCAGGAAGCAGCAAGTCCCGTGGGCGGGCAACCAGCATTTGCGTGGTCAGCAGAGTGGAGGCATCCCCACCAGGAGGCCGGGTGGCCTCGGGGAGGGAGACTGGCTGCAGCTCCCCTCCCTCCCGCACTGGCTCGGCTGCTGGGTGGAATGGACCGCCTGGCCAGAGGCCTTGGAGGTGGTGAGGAGACTGAGGTCTGTAGGCAGAAGGAGCTTGCCAAGGTCCACAGCGAAGTGAATGCCCGCTGGGCCCAGGGCAGCCCCCGATCCAGGGCCTTCGCTGCGCCTCTGCTCACCTGTGCCAGTGTGAGTGGGCAGTCACTCAACCTGGGCCCTCTCCTGGAGCGGGGAGGTATCTCCTGGTGGCACAAATTTGGGGTCAGCCTGGGGCTCATGTACAGGTTCTCCCACCCACTCACTGTGACGGGGTAAATTATGCATTCTCTCTGTGTCTCAGTTTTCCCATCATGAATGATGGGAAGTAATGCTAGCCTTGCAGAGGAAGGGCGAAGGTGAGGTGGCTCCTGGTGGCTCCATCCCCCTCTCCATCCCTCCCCAGGCCCTGTGCCTGTAGCTTTAGGGCATGAAGGGCCACGTGGGAGGGCCGAAAGAGAGCTTCCTGGCAGGAGCACCAGCTGGGTACAGGACGCTGGAGGCTGCAGAGGGCAGTCCTGGGGGGCACCAAATCTGAACCCCTCTCACCCCAAAGATCCAGTCACTGTTGTTGAGGCTCTACACCCCCTTCCTGCTCCCCAAGCCTTTAGAAGGGGCTCGGGGGCCAAACTGAAGGCTGGGGAATGGCCCGAGTAACCTTTCTCCCATGCTCCGGGCCCACTTCCCTTCCCACGGGGTTTGCAGAATCTTCCCGGCAAGGAGGAAGGTGAGAGAGGAGGGACCAAGGTCAGTAGGAGAGAGAGAGCCTGAGAGAGCTGCACCCTTCACTCACAGAGGGGCAGCCACGCAGAGTGAGGGGAGCGGACAGGCAGGCAGGCCAGGGCCCCCGGGAGCCAAGCCAGGCTGCCTGGGCAAAAGGGCACCGCCAAAAGCCCCAGGTGCAGTGCCAGCCCCTCCCTGCTCAGGCTTGGGTAGAGGCGGAGGTACTTTGTTCCCCAAGCTGGGCCACTGCCCCTGCAGGTGGTCACGCTGGTGGGTGGCAGACAGACAGGTGGACGGAGCAGGTGCCTGGGAGGGTGCCAGGGCCTGTGTCTGTGGCCCAAAGTCCTCCTGCCCTCTTTGGGAGCCGGCTGAGCTGCCTCCTCTGAGAAAGCCCCCTCCTCCCAGAGCCCATGACTCCCCAGGGGCTCACTCTGACCCTCTGCTCTTTCTCTTCCAGATGCTGCTGGTGGCCACAGGCTGGCACCAGGGCCCTGGACTTTAGAAGCCGTTGCTGCTCTCTCTGTCACCTGAAGCGGGGCCCTCTCCCATCCCACCCTTGCCCCGCCTCCCTGCCCCCGCCGGGCCGGCCCTGCCCGCCGCCGGACCCTGGCATGTCAAGGCCTGGTCCGTGCCTGCCTGCCCAGCCCGCGGAACCCCGGCGGCCCCGCGAGCTAGGATGAGGGGCCAGGCCGCCGCCCCGGGCCCCGTCTGGATCCTCGCCCCGCTGCTGCTGCTGCTGCTGCTGCTGGGGCGCCGCGCGCGGGCTGCCGCCGGAGCAGACGCAGGGCCGGGGCCCGAGCCGTGCGCCACGCTGGTGCAGGGAAAGTTCTTCGGCTACTTCTCAGCGGCCGCTGTGTTCCCAGCCAACGCCTCGCGCTGTTCCTGGACGCTGCGCAACCCGGATCCGCGGCGCTACACTCTGTACATGAAGGTGGCCAAGGCGCCCGTGCCCTGCAGCGGCCCCGGCCGCGTCCGCACCTACCAGTTCGACTCCTTCCTCGAGTCCACGCGCACCTACCTGGGCGTGGAGAGCTTCGACGAGGTGCTGCGGCTCTGCGACCCCTCCGCACCCCTGGCCTTCCTGCAGGCCAGCAAGCAGTTCCTGCAGATGCGGCGCCAGCAGCCACCCCAGGACGACGAACTCGGGCCGCGGGTTGGGCCGCCGGGCCCCAGCGACGACTTCTCCGTGGAGTACCTAGTGGTGGGGAACCGCAACCCCAGCCGTGCCGCCTGTCAGATGCTGTGCCGCTGGCTGGACGCGTGTCTGGCCGGAAGCCGCAGCTCGCACCCCTGCGGGATCATGCAGACCCCCTGTGCCTGCCTGGGCGGCGAGGCGGGCGGCCCTGCCGCGGGCCCCCTGACCCCCCGCGGGGATGTCTGCTTGAGAGATGCGGTGGCTGGTGGCCCTGAAAACTGCCTCACCAGCCTGACCCAGGACCGGGGCGGGCACAGCGCCACAGGTGAGGGACTGGCGGGGAAACCTTCAGACAGGGGAGATGGGCAGATAGGGGGAGGTGAGCAGACAGGGGAGGCGGGTGGATGGAGGAAATGGGCGGACAGAGGAGGTGGGCGGACAGGCGGAGGTGGGTGGGCAGGGGAGGTGGGTGAGGGTCTTCTTCCGCAGGGCTGCCCTGGTTAGCACCGCTGTCTGGGGAGTATGCACCCTGGCACCCTCCCAGGCGCCTGCTCCATCCACCTGTGCACAGAGTAAGAGTGAAGGTCACTGCAAGTGTGCAGGGCCAGCCCGGGCACTCGGTGGGTGCTTGTTGAGCGTTGAAGGCCTAATTTCCTCCAGGATGGGAAAGGGTCATCCTCCTGGCTGGGAGAGGGCCCACCCTTTCTCTCCGGCAGGACAACTTTAATGAGTCAGAGGCCGCAGGGGCCGGGGGCTGGGGGCGGCAGGAGCCTGTGGGGCTGGATGATGCTCCTGGGGACTCCGGCTGGGTGGAAAGGTGGGCAGGTGGGCTCTGTGGAGATGTGGTCAGGAGATGAGGTTTTGGGTTGAGTATGGTCTGGGTGGATGAATCACATCTGCCATGCGCTCTAGGTGCTGGGGCCGGGGCTGCAGCAGTGAAAACCCTGAGATCCCTGTTCTCAGGAAGCTGCATAAGGGAGGAAGGAAAGCCCTAAGCAAGAAGACACGAGCAGCCAGGCGTCGGGCAGCGATGAGAACCTTGCACAAGAACCAGGCAGGGCCAGCCTCTCACGGCAGGGTTGCTGTTGTACCTGGAGGTCAGGGAGGCTGTGAGGACCAGGGACCTTGTTCAAAGCTCGGGACAGGTAGGGGAACCTCATGCCAGGAAGAGAGAACGGCAAGTGCAGAGGCCTGGGTGGCTTTGTGCCCAGAGAGCACAGAGGGGCAGGGGCCAGTCCTGTGGGGCTGCCAGCCTCTGGGACACTGACTTTTCCTGCTAATGAGGCAGGAACCTGCAAAGGAGCAGGGTCCTCGGGGTAGAGCCTTGTGGGGGCCCAGTGGGCCTCAGTGCAGGAGATGGGTCCTGTGCACACCTAAGGCATGGAGACCCCTTGCTGACGGGTGACGTGCAAGAAAGAAAAAGAAGCCCAGGGTTTTGGTCGCAGCATCTGGGAGGATTGGGGGATTGGAGGGGTTTGAGTTTGCAATGCCAGGCGGGGGCTGACTGTGTACATCGAGTGTTTGGGGGTGAGGCCAGGCTGTGTACTCAAGGCTGGAGGGCCATCTTGGGGCAGTGGGACACTTAGGGGTATCCAGGGGCCTTGACTTCTCTAGGGCCAGTGAGGCCTGTGGACTCCTCCTCAGAATTTTGTGTTTAAAGGCACAAAACAGGCTACACAGGGCTACAAAGGAAGCCAGCTATGCTGGAGCATGGTTCTACCCATGACGCGGGGCAATGGATCCCAGATGAGAAGCCTCTCTGAGGCTGTGAGTGGGGCTAGAGAGGGGCCAGGGGAAGGAGGGACAGGAATGAGGCTCGGCCCACCCCTCCAGTGGCCCGAGGAGGAGGGAGGCAGTGCCCCTGGGCAGTGGGGGGCCAGGAAGCCAAGTGGTCATCCCGTGTTGGGACAGGTGGGCACATCAGCGGTGTCAGGTGCCGCCAGCGGCTGGGTGGGAGGGGCTGAGGACCAAGCCCCCACCGGGCAGAGTGGAGGTCACTGTGGCCTTGGCGAGGGCGGCTTCCACGGTATGGCAGGGATGAGCACCTGAGAGGGACTGGGGAGAGAACAAAGCAGAGTATGGAGGGCTCTTTCAGGGAGCAGAGATGGGGCGGTGGATGGTTTGGGAGGTGGGAGGCTGCAGGAGGACTGGGCCCAGTGGTCACAGGCACACCTGGCCATGCATCTTGCTCTGCCACTCCTGGTCACTTAACCCCTCAGAGCCTTGGTTCCTTCCTTGGCAGAACACCAACTCCTTGGCAGGGTGTTTCCCTCCGATTGGTGGGTCTCGGGCCCGGCCCAAGATTACACCCACTACTGGAGAGCTGGTTGTTAGCAGCTTCAGGGGGCAGCAGCTCTGCCATTCCTAATAGTGCTCGGAGCAGCGTGGAGCTTGTTGGAAAGAGCTGGCGGGACAGACGCATGTGATGCATGGAGAGGCTGGGGCACCGTGTGACGTGGGTGTCGGAGGGAGCGCCGAGCTTCACTCCTCACTGGGCACCTACTGAGTGCAGGCACCCTGGGGTGTAAGGTGGTCGGGCCTCCCGTGGGAGATCCCACGTTATCTTGGGAACCCAAGGGCCTTAGCAGGGCTTTGGGCAGAAGAGCCAGATGGTTGGGCTGTGAGTGCAGACCAGACGCCAGCCCCAAGGGGAAGCCTGAGACAGGCTGGCAGCCGGTGCAGGCATTCGGGAGGGGACTGCCACTGGCCTGGTCAGGACGTAGCAGCAGCAGCGGGAGGGAAGAGGAGGTCCTTGGGGGGTGCAGCTGATGATCGACTTACTGATGAAAGGATGTGGACATGGGCATGGAGCTCCTCCCAGGTGTCCCACCAGAAAGGAGGATGTCGGCTGAGTTGAGGAAGTGGGGCTGGGGTGGCAGGGAGAAGAAGATCTGGAGGTCAGAGTGGGACTTGAGTGTGAGCTGCCCGTGAGGCAGCCAGCTGGCAGTGTCACGTGAACAGGCAACTCTGACACCTGGAGCACCAGGACAGGGCGAGGGAGGGGCAAAGGATGCTTGAAAATAGCTTCTGAGCCACGTATGCAAAGCCCCAGGGCCTGGGTTCAAATCCCAGCCTGACCCGGCTTGCTGTGTCCCTGGGCCAATTCCATCAGCTCTCTCATCCCCTCAGGCCCCTCATCTTTAAAACAGAAAGAGTAAAAATATCTTGTCTCCTGGATTGCCCTGAGGAATGAGAACAGGGGTGAAGTGTTTCTGAGCAGAAGCGATGTTGACGATGAAATATCAATATCCTCTCGTATTCTTAGGCAGGGGGACTCTAGAGGGCTCAGGGAGCAGAGACAGATGGGAGGCAGGGATATTCGAGCAGCTCGGGGTGTGCACGGAGATTCTGAGAAAGGGAATGTTTGGAAGTGGTGCTCAGAAGGAGGTGGGAGGATGTGCGTTCACGCATGTATTCATGCAAGTATGTTGTGTGTGCATGTGTGTTCACGCATGTATGTGTGCAAGTGTGGCATGTGCCCATGTTTGCATGCATGGCATACGTGTGTGTGCATATGTGCTCGTGCATATATGTAGTGTGTGTGCACCCATGTAAGTGTGGGTGCAAGTGCGTGTGCATGTGTGCATACATTACACACGTGCTTGTGTGCGCCACATGCATGCATGGTGTGAATGTGTGTGTCGAGGCTGGGCTCTGTGCAGCCATTTTGACAGAACACAGGTAAAGGCTGTGGGGCAGGGGCCATTGGCCTTATGGAAAGATGGCTGGAGGGCACATTGACTCGGCTGCTGGCAACATGAAGCAGGGAGCTTGTCATCTTGTGCAGCGGGGAGTGGAATGTGGTCACCCGGGCCCAGAGACTGTTCAGACCCTAGTGCCCATGCCCTGTGCCCAGAAGGCCCTGATGCTTCCAGGACCACAGGAGCAAAAGTGATCTCAGTAGTAATAGTCATTTATTGAGTGTTTACTTTGTGCCAGAGGCACCCGCATTTGAACAGCCCTTGAGATAAGCTCCGTGGAGGCACCCTCTGCCTCAGGGCCTTCGCGTGGCTGTTCCCTCTGCCAGAAACAGTCTTTCCCAGAGACCCGCGGGGCTCCCGCCTTCCCGTCCTCAGGCAGATGTGACCTTTCAGTGCAGGCTACCCTGACCATCCTGTTTAAAATGGCAGCAGCTCTGGCCCCACTCTCTGGCCCTTTATCCTGCCTCTGTCTCTGCATGCATGTGTCACCTCTCAACATACTGCATAATTTCCCTTATTTGTTGTGTCCACTTCTGATTGTCCAGGCCAGGATGTAAGCAACACAAAGCAGCCATTGCCGGTTTCCTGATGTGCCCCCCAGAGTGTAGAACAGTACCTGGGAGCTGCAGGCACTCAGTCAGTCCATGCTGGAGAAAACCAGACACAGACATGTTAAGGCAGCGGCCAGGGCCACACGGCTTGTAAGTGGTAGGCTGATGGCAGAGCTACTTGATGCTGCCACCGGGTGGTAACACTAGGGCTTCTGCAGTGAGCTCTGCTCAGAGCTGTGCGTGTGTGTGCATGTGTGTGCGTGTGTGCCTGTGTGTGAATGTGTGTGTGCATGTGTGTGACTGTGTGAGTGTGCGTGCATGTGTGTGAATGTGAGTGCGTGCATGTATGTGTGTGAATGTGTGTGTGCGTGCACATGTGTATGAGTGTGAATGTGTGAGTGCATGTGTGAGTGTATGTGAGTGCGTATGTGTCCGTGTGTGCGTGTGCGTGTGCGTGTGGGGGATGGGGTGTCATGAGGACCAGAGAGGCAGGTGACCATTCAGCAGACACACAGCTGAGTGGAGGCAGGGTCGACCCCAGATCCTGCCAGCTGAGACCTGTGCCCAGAGAGCTTTGTGCCCTGGCTGTGGGCCCCAGGGACACTGGGACGGGCTTGTCCATCCGTCGCTGCCCCTAGCAGGCAACACACAGCCAAGTGCAGGAGCAAGCAGGGAGCCCAGGCCAGCCCGTGGCCCATTTTCAGCCCTGCCCCCGACACGGCCTGTCCAAATGCCACATGGCCACGTCATGCATCAGACTCTGCAAACACTCCTCAGGCCAAGCAACTGTTCCCCTCCACCTTGCACTTCCCCACGCCCCACGGCCCCCCAGGCTGCCAGGCTCCTCCTGCCGGCTCTCTCTGGCCCTCATCTCGCCACTGCCTCCCTTTGCATTTTTCCGCCTTGGGTGAGATGGGGCCGTTTCTCTCAAGGGTTGTTTTAAATATTCATGTTTTAATTAAAGAATTTTATTGCAGAAGCGACATGGAAGATAATGAAAAAGCAGCGTCCTGGGGCCTGGGAGCAAGTGTGTGTGTCCCTGCGTGCCCTTGTGTGTGTGTGTGTGTGTGTCCCTGTGTGTGTGTCCCTATGTGTCCCTGTGTAGTGTGTGTGTCCCTGTGTGTGTCCCTGTGTGGTGTGTCCCTGTGTGGTGTGTGTCCCTGCATCCTGTGTGTGGTGTGTGTCCTCGTGTACCCACAGGGAGTGGGTATAGAGGCTGGGCTGGAACTGGGTGTGGAGTGTGAACCCACACTTCTGTTGGGCTCCTGGATCCCGCAGGGGAGTGGGAGGCTGTGCTGCTGGCCAAGGGGCTGTGACCGGCCACGGAGCTAGGGTGACCTCCCTGTCCCTGCCTTGCCTCCAGGGTGAGTCAGGCTCAGCCCAGGCCCACCTGTCCAGTGACACCTCGCTCACTCCTGAGGCTGTTGGAGACAGAGTCAGGCTCAGCCCCAACCGCGGGAGCCCGGGAAGTCCTGGGAAGAGGCATCTGGAGGCCTCTCTGGGCTGTGCAGGGGCAGAGGGAGCGGCAAAGGCTGGACTGGAATTTGGAGGGGAGTCAGGACTGGAGTGGAGTTTGGGACTCCAGGTAGTCTAACGGTGACAGGGAGCACTGAGGGACTTGGGAAGGTGCCAAGGCCTCCACTGTCAGGGGTTTCTGGCTTGGACAGGGGAGCCACTCTTTTTGCACAAGGGCCAATTTAGAAAAATCTAGAAAACAAGAAGGCTTCAGTCCCCATCACAGACAACACCCATTTCAGATGGGGATGGTAGGATGGGGCCCGCTGGGAATGATATGCATGGGCCCACCATGCCCTCAGCCCTTCACCTCCTCCGCTCAGAACCAGAACACACCCCACGCCCGCCCGGCTGCAAGAGAGGCTGAGTCAGGGCCCTGTGTTTGGGTTCCACTTCCCAGAAAGATGGGGAGAAAGGATGTGCAGCTGGCAGCAGACAGCCGGGGTCGGGGCCTGGGAGGTGCGCAGAGACTTGTCCAAGGTCTCCGGGATGGGCCCTGAGCTTTCAGGCTTGTAAACAGGGCACCATTCTCAGGCCAGGGAGCACCTGCCTGATCAAGAAAAGGAAGCAACAAGACTCGGCCAGCTCAGGGAGCCTCAGTTTCCCTCCTGAGAGGTGGAGACAGGACATTACCTGCTTGCAGGGCCTATGTGAGGCTTTCAGGAGATGGAGCCTTGACAGGTTTAGGGGAACCCCACTGCCCTACAAGGTTCATCACTCTTCTTGGCTCACCTGGGAAGTGGCCTGCCGGATGGTGGGCTCGGCTTCTCAGTCCCATCCTGAGATCCACTGGTGCCCGCCTCTGTGGCGGGAGGAATGAGGGCCGGCCACTTGGGCCCCGCCTGTAGGAGCTGCTGGCAGCAGGTGGGCTAAGTCAGGCCACAGGGAGCCCCACCGCCCTCTGGGGCCCTCCTTTCCATGTCCGTGCAGAGGGCCCTGGTCCAGGTCTCAGAGGAGGAGTCTGGGTGCCCCAGGACAGACCCTAACTCAGAGCCTGGGCTGGGGGTGGGGTCATCCCTGGGACACACAGTGGTGCCCAGGACCTGGTGGCAGAGCAGGGCGGGAATGGCAGAACTGACCCTCCAGCCCCGGTGCTGCCCGTCCTGCTGGACTCGGGAGACCTCTGCTGGCTACAGACAGAAGTGCACAGCTCCCCTCCAGAGGAGAGGCCGGAAGCTGGGGAGGCCCAGCTGGAGGGAGGGACGCCCCCTGCGCCCCCCTGCACCCCCATCCCAGCCAACTCGGGGTGCGGGCTGTGGGGAGCTCACAGCCTCCAGTCTAGGGCGCCAGGGTGGGAAGGACACCAGGAGGCCTCTCACCAAGCACCCTCTCCCCTGGGTGGCCAGGCTGCCTAGGGCCGTTAATTGGCTCTATTCATCCCCTTAATGAGATGGAAATGAGGCTTCCAGACAGAGCTGGCATTGAGTGGGGGAAGAAAGGCAGCTTCTTTCCGGGCCTGGAGGGGCAGCCCACCCCCCAGCCTGCTTGCTGCTCCTCTGCTGCCCCTCACTGCCCACCCAGCTCAGACACACTGGCCACCCAGCAAAGGGTGGCTTGAACACCTCTGCGCCCTGCACTACAGACCCCAGGGGCTCCATCCTGGCTTTGATGCATTCACTGGGCAAACACTTATTGAGTGTCAGCTATGTGAGGGGACACACATAGAAAACAAAACAAGAATAAAAATAGCAGCTACCGTTTTCTCAGTGTTTATTAGTGGCAGGAGTGTGACCAAGATGAAGGATCAGTCTGTGACTGGGATCAGGGCTCAGTATGTGACAGGATCAGGAATTCTGTGTCCAGGACCAGAGGTCAGTCTGTGATGAGGATCAAGGCTCAGTATGTGACCAGGGTCAGGTATCAGTGTGACTAGAATCCAGACTCAGTATGCGTCCAGGGTCAGCTTGTGACCTGGATCAGGGCTCAGCACAGGTCCAAAGTCAGGGCTCAGTATGTGACCAGGGTCAGGGCTTGGTTTGTGGGGGCAGGGTGATCCATCCTCTGGGCCAGTGTCCCCCCTGCACAGCCTCTCCTGATGTGCCCCTGCCCCTTCTCCCCCTACCACATCCTTACCACCTGGGTCACCAAGGTAACCAGCCCTGAAATGAGTGGGTGTTTTGGCAGCTGAGGCCTAACCTGGGTCTATCCTGAAAGGCTGCGCGCTGCAGCAGTTGCCATGGGAACCGAGTGGCATCCTCCGATGAGCCTGGCTTGGACACCCTCTCTCTCCCACCCACTGCCAGTTTCCACGTCACTCAGGCTTCCGCGTGGGGGTTGGGCTGGGATGGCGAGGGGGGTGCTGCAGTACGTGCCACCCTGACCCATTGCCAGGCCCACCTCTCAGGACCCTGTCTATGCCTTTGCCTCATAATCGGGGGGTGAGATGCCTTCAGCAGGGGAGACCACTGAGGCCTGGAGCGCCTGGGCCCCGGTCAGTCCTGGCAGGAGGCCGTAGTCTGGGGGATTGGGGGGCATTTGGAATCTGACCACCAGTTCAAGTCCAGATTCCTCTCCTTGTCCTGAGTTAGGGCATGTGACAGGGCAGCCACGAAGGGCCTGTCACCTGTTCCTGTGCTGTGGGCACGTGCCCCCCTGTCCTGCCCTTGTGCCCTGGAGGCTGTGCTGGGTCCCCTACCTCCCCTGGCATGGCATGGGCCAAGCACATTGTGGAGGAAGCAGCCAGGTGCTCTCCTCTCTGGGACCTATGGGAGTGTGGCTCTGTGAGGGAAGGGAGAGGGTTCTGCAGCAGGCGTGGGGGCCTGGAAGATTCCCCCCACCTGATGGTCCCCAGCAGGGAGAATGAGGCACCCACTCCTCACACAGCTGTGGCAGGTCAAGTCCCTCTCTTGCGTCTCATCCCCGTGCCCCTGGCACCCCCTGCTGGCCATTCCTGGCATAGGTGTGGGGAAGTGGGGCAGGGTGGGGGGCGCTCTGGTTGGACACTGAGTTTGCTGAAAATCAAAGTGGGGCCCCAGGAATCAACTCTGACCCAAATGACAATGCCCACGCACCATCCTCCCCACATGCATTTTTGCTGTTTGCCTTCCCACTGCTCAGTCCTGGGAGGTCAGCCACTATCCTCATGTTGTAAATGATGGGAGTGAGGCCAGTGGGTGGTAGAGTCACTGGGGGAACCTGGCGGCTGGAGCTCCCCTGGGGTCTCCTGCAGTCCACACTCCCACTGAGGAAGGCAGGGCCCCTTCCCTGAGGCTCCGAGAGGCCCTGGGGCCCTTCTGGTGGGTCAGGGTGGCCTGTGCTTGGCCTGATTGCTGCCCCGGGGCCTCCCTTGCTGTGCCTGGGATCGAGAGGCCAGATCCCCCAGTGCTCCCCAGTGGCAGCATGGGGCAGTGGCCCCAACTTCATGGTGGGTCCCCTCGTGGTGGCCGCCAGCTGTCTCCTCGCCACCTTGGCCAGGAGCAGGCACTTGGCAAGGGCTGAATGCCCTTTCCAAGTCGCCCCGACCCTGCTGCATTGGGTGTGCATTAGCCCAGAGTGCTGGGCAGGAGGCCCAAGCGGGATGCCTGGACGCGGCAGCCCCTTCCCGGCCCCCTGGTGCCGTTGCCCCTCTCTGGCCCACAGATGGCAGTGGCTGTCTCCTGCTTTGTGCTCCTCCATGGCTACCCAGTGCTCCAGGACCATGGGCACTCCAAGTGGCCCAAAGTGTTCTTGGCAGCACGAGGACCCCCGGGGAGCAGAGACTCCTGGGGCATGAGGTCTGGTTTGCTGGGGGAACACAGGTCCATAAAGGCCGTGGGCACTGTTAGGGCCGGGATGGAGGAAGACCCACCAGAGAAGCTGAACAGAGTGGCTGGGGTCAGGGCAGGGGCGTGGTGGGGAGGGGCCTGCAGGCATTTGTCCCAGGCTCCCTCGTGTGGCCAGCTGGCCAGGTCCAGGGCAGGCTCAGTCAGGCTGTGCCCTGGGTTCCAGGCCCTGGTTGGATACCAGGTGTGAGGCCTTGGTCACCACTGGTATCCCTGCGTGGGGTGAGGAAGCGGCTGCAGGTCACAGCTGGGGTGTGAAATGTGGAGCCCTGGTGATGAGGATGGCGACCCTCCGCTGAGCCCATGAGGAAACTGAGGCGCTGATGAGCAGGGCCTGGCCAGAAACTGGATGGAGCCTGGGGGCTTCCAGGCGTGCCAGGAAGGAGAGCTTTGGCGGCCAGGCCCCTCCACCCTCTGCTCACCATCAGGACGCTGAGTTGTGAGGCAGCCCTCGAGTGGGCGAAGGTCGTCATCCCTTCATCATCCTGGCAGCAAACCTGTCCAGCGGCGGCTGGCACACGGGGACCCTTCCGGCTCAGGCGTGACCTGAGCTCTCCAGAGTGGACCCGGGAGCTGGGTAGACACCGGACCCCCAGGTCCTCCCAGGCCAGGCCGTCCCCGGCACTGCGGCCCCTCCCGACCCGGGCCAGCCTCGGCGGGCTTAGCACCCCCATGATTTACCCCGTCCAGGCCACGAGCCCCTGCCCTACCCTGATCCCCGCCCTCTGGTCTCCCCCCAGGCGGCTGGAAGCTGTGGTCCCTGTGGGGCGAATGCACGCGGGACTGCGGGGGAGGCCTCCAGACGCGGACGCGCACCTGCCTGCCCGTGCCGGGAGTGGAGGGCGGCGGCTGCGAGGGGGTGCTGGAGGAGGGTCGCCAGTGCAACCGCGAGGCCTGCGGCCGTGAGTGCGGGCGGGGCGGGGCGGAGCCAGAGCCCTGGGGAGGCGGGGCTTGTGGGGGAGGGGCGGGGCCCTGGAGAGGAGGGGCCCGTGGGGGCGGGGCGGGGCCTCGAGCACAAGGGGCTGGTGGGGGCAGGGAGGGGTAGGGCCCAGAGCAACAGGGCCGGTGGAGGGAGGGGCTTAGGGCGGGACCAGGTAGGGGCGGGGCCTGGGCCTGGCAGACGCTGGGCGGGGCCAGCAGGAAGAGTGAATAGGGTGAGTCTGGGCTCTGAGAAGCAGGACCTCAACTCGGGGCTGGCCCGTGGGAGTGGGGCCTAGCCGGGGGAGCAGAGGTGAGGGCCCCGAAGAGTGTGGTGCTTGGGGCTGGGTGGGACTAGATGGGGCTTTCTTTTTTTTGTTTTTTGGTGTTTTTTTTTGAGAGGGAGTCTTGCTGTGTCACCCAGGCTGGAGTGCAGTGGTAAGATCTGGGCTCACTGCGAACTCCGCCTCCCGGGTTCACGCCATTCTCCTGCCTCAGCCTCCCGAGTAGCTGGGACTACAGGCGCCCGACACCACGCCCGGCTAGTTTTTTGTATTTTTGGTAGATGGTATCGATCTCCTGACCTCGTGATCCGCCCATCTCGGACTCCCAAAGTGCTGGGATTACAAGCATGAGCCGCCGCACCCGGCCTAGATGGGGCTTTCTTCCCATTTGTGGATTGGGGGTTTTGGAGGGTGTGCGGAAGGCTGGCTGTGGGAGCTCTGGCCAAGCCAGCCCTCCTGCCCCAGCCGGATGCTGCCTCCAGAATGTATTTCTCTAATAAGGCTCTCTAATGACCCCATGCATTTTTTAGCTGCTTCCATGAAGTTAAATCACGTTGTAATGAGACTGTCTTTGGGCTGTTTTTTCCTTGGTGAACTTTCCTGGGGAGAGGAGCTCCTCTCAGGAGCCTGGGGAGGGGCCTGGGGTGTCAGCTGGCCTGCGGGATGGAGGCAGGGGCGCTGTTGGGGTGCCAGGCAGGGGAAAGCAGCCACCACTTAGTGCGGGCTGCCGTCTTGCAGGTGAATGCTGGCCTGTGGGCAATGAAGGCAGTGAGGGAGTGGGCGCAGGGTACGGGAGACAGGACCCACAGGAAGGGTCCCCTGTTGACCAGATGAGGGCTGGTGCCAGGCTGGGCGCTCTGGTCCCTGGCTTCCCAACTGCCCAGTGGAGCCAGGTGGCCCAGTGCTGGTGGGCTCAGAGCACTGTGGCCACAGAGAGAGAGGACGGGGGCAAAGCACTGCTCCCGTGCTGACCTGAGCCCGTCCTGCAGCCGCTGGGCGCACCAGCTCCCGGAGCCAGTCCCTGCGGTCCACAGATGCCCGGCGGCGTGAGGAGCTGGGGGACGAGCTGCAGCAGTTTGGGTTCCCAGCCCCCCAGACCGGTGAGCTGGCGGGAGGGGGGTGGGCAGGACTAGGGCTTTGGGAAATACTGTAAGTTAACAATCACCACTAGTTATGGGTAGTAACTTGAATAACTAGACTAACCCGTCAGGTGCTGGGCTCTTGTCTCCTGACTGATTGGCATTAGGGGAACTGGTGTAAGGTGAGGAGACCTGTCCCTGGCCAGACCCCAGAGGCCCAGGGATGGCACAGGCCGGCTCTCAGGGCTTCCAGCCTTGTAGGGGAAATGACCAGTTCTTGAGATCAGCCTGGTTCGAAGGCCCAGGGGCTCTGCCCCAGCCCTGCTGCCTGCTCCCCAGCAGGGCAGCCCTCCTGCTGCGGGATCTGGCCCCGGTCTGACTGCAGCCCCGTGGGCGGCAGGCCTGTGACGCTGTAGTGGGGCCTGCAGGTGACCCAGCAGCCGAGGAGTGGTCCCCGTGGAGCGTGTGCTCCAGCACCTGCGGCGAGGGCTGGCAGACCCGCACGCGCTTCTGCGTGTCCTCCTCCTACAGCACGCAGTGCAGCGGACCCCTGCGCGAGCAGCGGCTGTGCAACAACTCCGCCGTGTGCCCAGGTGGGTGGGAACTTGGGCTTCGGCAGCGGGCGGCTGGGGCAGCGGGCAGCCGGGGCAGCAGGGGGCTGGGGCAGTGGGCGGCCAGGGCTTCAGGGACCGTGGCAGCAGAGGGCAGCAGCACCTTCCGTCCCTCTGCAGTGCATGGTGCCTGGGACGAGTGGTCACCCTGGAGCCTCTGCTCCAGCACCTGTGGCCGTGGCTTTCGGGATCGCACGCGCACCTGCAGGCCCCCCCAGTTTGGAGGCAACCCCTGTGAGGGCCCTGAGAAGCAAACCAAGTTTTGCAACATCGCCCTGTGCCCTGGTAGGTGAGAGGGAGGGCGTGGGGGCAGGGAGGAAGGGAAGAAAGGAGAGGTCACAGTAGGCCACTGGCCAGGCCTGGGAACCCAGCTTTGCCCACTCCAGACCCACCTCAGGGTGCTCAGAGGTTGGAACCTCAGACTGGGTTCAGGAAGCAGGCTGACGTGTGACCTTGGGGTATTTCCCACCTATGTCCCAGGCTGGGTGTGGGGTGGTGACCCCCAGGGTGTTCACACCTGTGTCCCAGGCTGGGTGAGGGCTGCTGGCCCGCAGGGTGTTCACACCCATGTCCCAGGCTGGGTGAGGGCTGCTGGCCCCCAGGGTGTTCTCACCCATGTCACAGGCTGGGTGTGGGTGGTGGCCCCCAGGGTGTTCACACCCATGTCACAGTCTGGGTGTGGGCTGGTGGCCCCCAAGGTGTTTACACCCATATCAGGCTGGGTGTGGGGTGGTGGCCCCCAGGGTTTACTCTCTCGTGTCCCAGCCTGGATATTCTCACCCATGTCACAGGCTGGGTGTGGGGTGGTGGCCTCCAGGGTGTTCTCACCCATGTCACAGGCTGGGTGTGGGTAGTGGCCCCCAGGGTGTTCTCACCTATGTCCTAGTCTGAGTGTGAAGCAGTAGCCTCCAGGGTGCTCACACCCACATCCCAAGCCAGGCATTGGGGTGCCGGGTGTTCACGCCCACTTCGTGTCCCCTTCCTCCCCCGGGCCGGGCAGTGGATGGAAACTGGAATGAGTGGTCGAGCTGGAGCGCCTGCTCCGCCAGCTGTTCCCAGGGCCGACAGCAGCGCACGCGTGAATGCAACGGGCCTTCCTATGGGGGCGCCGAGTGCCAGGGCCACTGGGTTGAGACCCGAGACTGCTTCCTGCAGCAGTGCCCAGGTCAGGGGTGCGCCGGGCTGGGGTTGGGGGCACCTAACAAGCAGGAACCTCTAGGGAGGGGACAAGCCCCACAGCGGGTGGGGGTAACCATGGGCCCTGGTATGTGACTGAGGAGGGAGTGGGGTGCACAGTGGGGTCTGCGGTGGCCGTGGGGGAAATGGGGCGTGGAGTGGCTGCAGGGTGAGTGAGGTGCACTGTGGGGTGGGGGGGGTCCATGAGGAGAGTGGGGCATGGGGTGGCCATGGGGAGAGGAGTGGGGTGCACAGTGGGACTTGGGGTGTCTGTGGGGGAAGTAGAGTGTGGCCGTGGGGTAGTGGGGTGCACAGTGGGACTTGGGGTGTCCATGGGGAGGTGGAGTGACTGTGGGGTAGTGAGGTTTACAGTGGGACTTGGGGTGTCTGTGGGGGAAGTGGAGTATGGGGTGACTGTGGGGTAGCGAGGTACACAGTAGGATTTGGGGTGTCCATGGGGAAGTGGCGTGTGGAGTGACCATGGAGTAGTGGGGTGCACAGTGGGGGAAGTGGAGTGTGGGGTGGCCGTGAGGTAGCGGGATATACAGTGGGACTTGGGGTGTCTGTGGGGGAAGTGGAGTGTGGGGTGGCCGTGAGGTAGCAGGGTGCACAGTGGGACTTGGGGTGTCTGTGGGGGAAGTGGAGTGTGGGGTGACCGTGGGGTAGCAGGGTGTACAGTGGGACTTGGGGTGTCCATGGCGAAGAAGAGTGTGGGGAGGCCGTGGGGTAGCGGGGTGTACAATGAGGCGTGGAGGGTGGTGGGGTTGGCTGCATGTGGGAGTTTGTTTTATTTTGTATCAGGCTGATGACTGGTTTCTCCTCTCCTGGTCTGAATTTCCCTTCTCCTGACCTCCTGCCCCACATCCCTGGGTCCCTGTGTTTCACTGCCGCACGGCTCTGTGTGCGTCCCTGTCTGTGTCCTCGTGTCACTGTGGCTCCTGGACCCTGCCCTCCTTGTTGCCTGTGCCCTGTGTCTGGCTGTGCCTGCAGTGGATGGCAAGTGGCAGGCCTGGGCGTCATGGGGCAGTTGCAGCGTCACGTGTGGGGCTGGCAGCCAGCGACGGGAGCGCGTCTGCTCCGGGCCCTTCTTCGGGGGAGCAGTCTGCCAGGGCCCCCAGGATGAGTACCGGCAGTGCGGCACCCAGCGGTGTCCTGGTGAGGCCCCTCCCACCTGGGCTGGGCGGTGGGGAGGGCTGGTGGCAATCGGGCAGGCTCGGGCTCAGCTGTCACCCACGTGGTGTGTTGGGGGCTCCCGTCCTGTCCTCATAGTGATGCCCACTCTAGACGCCTTGCAAGGGTCTGGGCCTTCCAGAGCCAACTGCTGGCTCTCAGTACCCCTTCCTGAACCCCTGTCCTGGGCTCCTTGGCAGAGCCCCATGAGATCTGTGATGAGGACAACTTTGGTGCTGTGATCTGGAAGGAGACCCCAGCGGGAGAGGTGGCTGCCGTCAGGTGTCCCCGCAACGCCACAGGTGAGCGCTGGAGAGCACGTGGTGTATGGAGGCTCCCATCCTGCCCTCATGGTGATGCCCACGCTGAGGTGCTGTCAGCACTGGGACACAGCCCAGGCACAGAGCCCAGACAGCCTGCGTGCGCTGGCGCGGGGTGGTGGGGCCGCAAGCCCAGGGCACCGTGTGAGAACTCTGTGGCAGCCGCTGTTCCGAGCACTCACTAGGGGCTGGCACCCATGCTCCGCCCTAATGCAAGACATCCATGGAGTCTCAGCAACCCAAGAAGCCGCCACCATTTACAGCTGGGAAACTGAGGCACAGGGAAGTGAATGCACTTGCCCTGGGCTTGCAGGGACAGGAAGAGGAGGTCTCCGTTGAATGCCAGCCTCAAGGAGAAAGCAGGGCTCCGTGGGGAAGGGCTCACTGCACTAGGGGCGGGCCTCCTTCGCCCCTCCTTTTTGAATAAGTACAAGTGCTTTATGTCCCTGACAGGCAGCAGGCAGGGAGGATGGGAGCCCAGGTTCAAACTCTGGTTCTGCCCTTGTTTGCTGTGTGACATTCAGAAACTGACTTAACCTCCCTGAGCCTCAGTGTTCTCCTCTGTAGGATGAGAGCAGTCGGGGTTCCTCTGCTCGGAGCTGCTGTGGGGAGGTATGGGGGACGGCGGCGGGGGCCCTGTATTGCCAGCTGCAGCTGCTGCTCCTCCTTCGCTCTTCTGATTACAGAACAGACCATGTTCTTGGTAGCAGATTGCAAATGCTGAGAAGCAAAATGAAGCACGTGAATGCCGCACGGTGGCGTGCCTCCCCTGGCCTTTGGTCCACGTGCATGGCTGGGTCTCCCGGTGCCCCTCATTTTTGGCCCCATCTAAACCAGGTTCTGCATCCAGTCCCGCGGCTCTTGTCGGGGGTTGAACTTGTCTTGTGACAGTTCTCTGTGGCTGCCGCCTCCCTATAAACACTCAGCTGTCCCTGTTTCTCTGATGATGTCCTGGGAGTGAGCTCTGTATCACAGGGTGTGCCATGTTTAAGGCTGTTTCCCCCTTAATGCCCAGCAGCACCCCAAGGTTGCCCCCGTGTCTCTGGGCCAGGCTGAGGCCCCTGTAGCCCGGTGGATGCAGCCAGGCCGGGGCCCAGGGTGCTGGCTCCCTCCAGGGCTCTGGGTTAGTTAGAAGGGGCTCCGAATGAGCTCATGGCTGAACTCTGAAGCCCCTGCGTGGCCGAGAGCTCCACCTCCATGCGGCGGGGTTCCTGAAGGCTTAGCTCTTGCTGGGTCCTGAGTCCTTGGGGCAGGTAGCAGCTCGAAATGTGTTGAAGGGAATGAGGTCCCTGTGTGGACTCAGCTCTCCGTGTGAGGCCAGGGGCAAGTCCCTGTTTCTGGGGCCCACAGGGTCCCATCCAGAGGGTCTGCTGCCAGGGGCCGAGGGTGGGATTCCTGGGCCAGGCAATGGGTGTCCACCTGAGAAGGGGGAGGTCTCCCCAGGACTCATCCTGCGACGGTGTGAGCTGGACGAGGAAGGCATCGCCTACTGGGAGCCCCCCACCTACATCCGCTGTGTTTCCATTGACTACAGAAACATCCAGATGATGGTGAGGGCCAGTTCCCGGGGGTCCCCAACCCCTCCCCAACCACCCCGGCCACACAGGTTGGGATCCTGCAGAGGGTCCTAGGCGTGGGAGGTCCTGGGTGGCTGCCTGGATGTGTCCCACAGAGGTGAAGGCACCCGCCTTCTCCGTCTTCCGCAGACCCGGGAGCACCTGGCCAAGGCTCAGCGAGGGCTGCCGGGGGAGGGGGTCTCAGAGGTCATCCAGACACTGGTGGAGATCTCTCAGGACGGGACCAGCTACAGCGGGGACCTGCTGTCCACCATCGATGTCCTGAGGAACATGACAGAGATTTTCCGAAGGGCGTACTACAGCCCCACCCCTGGGGATGTACAGGTGGGCTCCCCGAGGGAGATTTTGGAAGAGAGTGTCAGGAAGGTGTCTGGGGAGCCCTCCTGGACCTTAGAGATGGATCCTCAACCCTGACCACAGCCCGGGCCCTAACCCATGTCATAGGTCGAATTCTGACCTTTGTCACTCATCTAATCTCGGTTACACATTGAGTCCTGACCCTGGTCACACACTGAGCCCTGATCATAGGCTGAGCCCTGACCCTGGTCACATGCTGAGCTCTGGTCATAAGCTGAGCCCTGATCCTGGTCACATGCTGAGCCCTGACCCTGGTCACACACTGAACCCTGACCCTGGTCACACACTGAGCCCTGATCATAGGCTGAGCCCTGACCCTGGTCACACACCATGTCCTGACTCTGGTCACACTCTGAGTTCTGAACCTTGTCACAAACTGAGCCCTGATCCTGGTCATACACTGAGTCCTGATCCTGGTCACACTGAGCCCTGATCCTGGTCACACACTGAGCCCGGACACTGGTCACATGCTGAACCCTGACCCTGGTCACATGCTGAGCCCTGATCCTGGTCACACTGAGCCCTGACCCTGGTCACACACTGATCCCTGACCCTGGTCACACTGAGCCCTGATCCTGGTCACACACTGAGCCTGGACACTGGTCACATACTGAACCCTAACCCTGGTCACATGCTGAACCCTGACCCTGATCACACACTGAGTCCTGACCCTGGTCACAGTGAACGGTGATTTTGTGCCCTGTTCTCTGTCACTGGCCCTTCTTCCTCTTCTTTCCAGAACTTTGTCCAGATCCTTAGCAACCTGCTGGCAGAGGAGAATCGGGACAAGTGGGAGGAGGCCCAACTGGTAGGGCCTGGGGCCCCCACAGTCAGCAGCCTCAGGAGGGGTGCAGGCACAGCTGGTGCCTCCCTGGTCTCCAGCTGGCCTGGGGTGGGGTCCCGCTGGGTGCTCGGGGTTGGGATCCCAGGATGGCCTCTTGTTGGTGTTGGTGGCACTGAGGAAGCTCAGCGTTCCCAGCCTGTTTCCTCGTTTGTCTGAGGACAGTCATTTATTTCATGGGGCTCAGTGAGGAGGTTCGGGAGAACACTGAGCACATGGGAACGCCGAGGCGGCTGGGACATAGGGCCCTCCTCACGTGGGGGCAGTGGCAGTGCTCACTCCCCCAAGCTGACCTCCAGCAGCCGCCACTCCACCTGGCATGGGGGCTGTGGGTATCCAGAGACTCTCCCTTAGCCTGGGCTTCCCATGGGTGGGGCACAGCAGCCCCTCTGGGCATCTGCGTTCTCATCCCCAAAGTGGAGTACTCAGAGGTCACCAGCCCCACTTCCTCGAAATGTTAGGAAATGGCCAATAAGAAAAGGAGGGACAGGGAAGGGAAGGAGGCAGGGGCTGAGGTATGGCGGGGCCTCCTCCCTGGGCTGCTCACCCCCCTGCCCCCCAGGCGGGCCCCAACGCCAAGGAGCTGTTCCGGCTGGTGGAGGACTTTGTGGACGTCATCGGCTTCCGTATGAAGGACCTGAGGGATGCATACCAGGTGACAGACAACCTGGGTAAGCCTGCCCGCCTGTTGCCACCCCCCACGCCTTGCTCTGCAGCCCTGGGCCTCAGCGTCCTCGTCTGTATAAAGAGGCAGTGACCAGACAGCCTCTGTGGGCTCTCCCAGCCAATTTCTCAGATAGGTCCTGTTTTCAGTCTCCTGAGGGTTGATGATGTGACCTGGGAGGGGATCAGACACAGCCCAGGGGCTGTGGACCTGGGAGCTCCATTCCCCAGCCAGCACCTCGCATGTACCCACCGGGAGCCGGGGCTCATTCTGCCTGTCACCCCCGGTGTCCTCCCTGTGGAGCTTCAGAGGCAGGGGCTGTGCAGCCCACACCTTCCCGCTTGTCAGTCCCAGCAGTGCCTTCCCAGAGGGGCCGGGACCCCACCCAGCTCCGCGGTTTCCTCGTTTCTAAAATGCGATGATAACAGTGCCCACCTCACGGGGAGGTAGAGACTGATGAGGCAAGTGAGTGCCTGAACCCCGGGGTAAAAGGTGACTGTCATTACAAACACTCACAGCAATTCTGTTTAGTGACTGTTATACAGTGCCCTCAGATACCTCTCAAAAGCCACATTTCCCAAACTTTCCCTGCCTTGGTCAGAGAGTCTCTCAAAGCAAAGGACCCAGGAGTGGATGCTGGCCGCAGCTATGATCCACAGAGCCCCAAGGAGGAACAGTGTTACCTCCCCTGTGGGGATGTTTAACCTCTAGTGATATGACCAGGATCAGCTGAACTTTGTCAGCACACACACCCTGGAGCGTTGCCTGGTGCTTACACTGGTGCCCAGGACATAACTGGTGGCCAGCTTCCAGGGTGCTCGGCACGGCCCAGGGTGCTTGGAATGGCCAGCACACACTTCGAACCCTGAGCACTGTGGTTACCCCACATGCTTCATAACCGTGTCTCAGTCCGTTTCCTGTTGCTGTCACTGAAGGGGTAATCTATAAAGATGAGAGGTTCTGGAGGCCGGAAAGTCCAAGATCACAGCTCCAGCTGTGAGTGAGTGCCCTCCTGCTGCAGCATGGCATGGCAGAGGCAGCCCATGAGAGATGGAACAAGAATGCCCGCTGAAGTCTCCCTTCCCATAATGCCACTAAAGCCATCATGGGGGCCACCCTCATGACCTCCCAAAGGCCCTACCCCTAAGTTCCATTAGCAGATGAAATTGGGGATTCAGGCCGGGCACGGTGGCTCAAACCTGTAATCCCAGCACTTTGGGAGGCCAAGAAGGGCAGATCACGAGGTCAGGAGATCGAGACCATCCTGGCTAACACGGTGAAACCCCGTCCCTACTAAAAAATACAAAAAACTAGCCGGGCGAGGTGGCGGGCACCTGTAGTCCCAGCTACTCGGGAGGCTGAGGCAGGAGAATGGCGTGAACTTGGGAGGCGGAGCTTGCAGTGTGCTGAGATCCGGCCACTGCACTCCAGCCTGGGCGACAGAGCGAGACTCCGTCTCAAAGAAAAAAAAAAAAGAAACTGGGAATTCAGTTTCCAACATGTAAGCGTTTACAGGACACATTCAAGCTGTAGCACGCCGCAGACGCCCTGTGCATCCCATACGCTCCACTCACTCGTGCTCAGCCTCACTCACTCCCAGGACCTTGCTCCTCTGCCCAGGCCCCCACCCCTACATCCCTCCCTCACTCAGCTGCCAAGAACTGGACGCCAGCGAGAGCGGCTTCCCATGGCGTCTCTTTATGCATACCAGGTGAAAGGAATAATCCCTCCTGACCGTCAGAGCTGTAGGCCACAGTGACACAAGCTGCATGTAGACAGACTACGAAGGCTCGAACTCTGATCCTTGCAGCCAGCCTTAAACCCAGAGACCTGCCATGACCGGGTTGATGACCCAGTGGTTTCACCAATAGAAATGTTCATTTCAATATTCATCTCGTCAGAAGGTGCTTGGCACTCCTGAGGTGTCCCATCCCCAGGCATAAAACAGTCCGAGAACGTTTAAATTAAGCAACCCTAACTTCCATGCGACCAGGCCTGTACTGCAGGCAGCACTCAGACATGTCTGGTGGAAACCATAGCTTCATGCCTATTGTACTCGAACAAGTCCCACTAAAACATGCCCAAGACGGATCGACATTCTTATTACAATGTCTTTGGGAGACTAACTAGCATTAACCTTTTAAATTAAAGACTGAGGTTAGGCACAGTGGCTCATGCCTGTAATCCCAGCTATTTAGGATGCCAAGGCAAGAGGATCGCTTGAGCCCAGGAGTTTGAGACCAGCCTGGGCAGCACAGTGAAACCCTGTCTCTACAGATTTTTTTGAGAAATTAGCCAGGCATGGTGGTGCGCCTGTAGTCCCCTGCTACTAGGGAGGCTGAGGTGGGAGGATGGCTTGAACCCAGGAGGCGAGGCTGCAGTGAGTCGTGATCACACCACTGCACTTCAGCCTGAGCAATAGGCTGTCTCATTAAGAAACAAAGAAAGACAAAGTTCTGCTTTTTCCATAGTGAAATGCTTCAACTAGAAACATCAACATGACTGATTGCTACTATTTCAGTAATTCTGCCACTTTTCATCCTGTTCTAATGAAAGATTTAAAAGCTTGCCCCTTACCCGGGCACACCTGCTGCAGCCCACCCTGGTGCCCACGCCAGCCCTCCACCGCCCCTCGATGACCCTGTGTCCAGCCTCCCACCCCTTCACCTGCTCCAGGGCACTGCTCCAGCATCCATCTGCCCCCATCCCCACTGCGGCTTCCCAGCAGCTCCTTGTGCAGGCCACTTGTGCTTTGCATGTTTCCTCTTGCCCTCAACCCCGGTTCTCTGCTGGTCCCTCCTGCCCCTCCTGTCACTGGGTGCCCACCCAGTCCGAATTCCCTCTGCCCTCCATTCAGGCTGCCAGTGACATCCATGGTGCAAAACCCTGTTCTTGGGCCTCCATGCCCCCAACTGCATTTGGCGCTACTGATGCTCATGCCGTCTCCTCCTCTCCCTGCCCCATCTTGGGCTGCATTCTTGAGGCTCCACTGGGGCCTGCTAGGGCTGAGGCCACAGCCCCAGGGCCAGGTTCCCCTAGAGCGGTGGGTCCCTGTCAGCACCTGCTTCCACCCCAGCAGCACTTCCCCAAACTCTCTTCCCGTTCAGTTGCCCCAAACCTGCTGCCTTGTCCCCATGCCCCTCCACCTTGAGCTCAGGGCCTTTCTGCACCCCCAACGCCTTCCTTTGCAGAATGGGAGGGAACACTGGATCCCCTCTTTCACCATGGCCCATGCTGCCCTTTGCTGCCTGAGCCCTGAAGCAGGGAAGCCCCCATCCCCCTTCTACAGAGGGAGGGGAGGCGGGATCAGGTCACAGAGCTGGAGGGAAACTGGGGTCCCCTGTCCCAGGAGGGAGTGGGGGTCGCTGAGGGGGTGCCTGGTCCCTGCGAATCCCTCCATGGCCACAGGACAGACCCCAGAATCTGCCTTTGACAACCTTCTGGGCCATGGAGGGTGGGAGGGGCAGGCCCCATGCCCCATGCCCCTCACCAAGGCTCCAACTCAGCAGGACCAGACCTGGCCCAGCCTCTGCCTGGTGCTCCTTGTTGTCCCTGCTCCTGGACCTCACCAAGGTCTGGGGACAAGGCCCACCCAGGGAGTGTGGAGCCTGCACAGGGCCCAGGGTGCAGGGAGTTGGGGTCTGTACCCTGGGGGCTGGGGCTGGGGCAGATGGCCCCCACACCCCTGCCTCTGAGCCATGGGCTCCCCGTGGCATCACCCTGCACTGCCAGGCCTGCGCCTCAACTCCTGCAGCTGAGGCCCCACCGCATCTGTGACTTTCCCTTCTCTCTATCTCTCGCCCCTTTGACCCTGCTCCCAGTCCTCAGCATCCATAAGCTCCCAGCCAGCGGAGCCACTGACATCAGCTTCCCCATGAAGGGCTGGCGGGCCACGGGTGACTGGGCCAAGGTGCCGGAGGACAGGGTCACTGTGTCCAAGAGTGTCTTCTCCACGGGGCTGGCAGGTGAGGGGCTCAGGGAGCCGGGGGACCTTCATGGGGAACGTGGGCCCCAGAGTCGGGTGGTCACCACCCCTCTGCAGTCTAGCTGCTGCCTCAGAGTTGGGCAGTTCTCAAGGGGCTCCCCGTTTCCAGGAAGCCCTCCTTGCCCTCTCTGGGGCCAGGGCCTGTGGATCAACCCTGAGGCCCAGGCAGAGGGGTCAGGATGAGCCACCTCACTTCAGGGAGGGACAGGGAGTCACATGTCAAGGACCCTGTTACTGGGAAGAGAGGCACGTCCTGCCTGCCCACAGCTCTCAGGATGCCCCAGGGAATGGCCCGGTCTCCCTCTTCGCACTTGGCTGTTGCCCCAGCTCCCCGGCTGCAGCACTGTGTCCGCGGGTGCGTGGGCCTCACCATCCACCAGGGCCCTGGACGTGACCTTGAAGATGGGCGGCAGAGGCCAGCAACAGCGGGGTCCGGGTCAGGCTGCCAAGTCCCGCCCTGACTGTGGGGACGGGGACTGGGGTTGACAGTGCACTTTCTTCCAGAGGCCGACGAAGCATCTGTGTTTGTGGTGGGCACCGTGCTCTACCGGAACCTGGGCAGCTTCCTGGCCCTGCAGAGGTGGGCAGCGCAGGGCAGGTGGGGTGGGCAGGACCCCAGCCACAGGAGGTAAACGGGGAGGCCAGGGGGCCTGGAGGTGTGGATGATGGGCTGGGGGTAGAGGGTGGCGAGGGGTGCAGGGGCCCTCAGGGGGAGCCTGGGCTGGGAGGGCTCCCCCAACACCTGTGCCTCTGTCTCTTGCAGGAACACGACCGTCCTGAATTCCAAGGTGATCTCCGTGACTGTAAAGCCCCCGCCTCGCTCCCTGCGCACACCCTTGGAGATCGAGTTTGCCCACATGTATAATGTGAGTGCCATCCGCGCGCACTCTGATGCCTGCAGAAACGCATATACGTGAATTCTGTCCCACTCCTCAGCCAGTAAACCTTTGAGGCCTCCTCACAACAGCTCTAACCTGCAAGAGCTGCTTTTATCCCTTGATTATGGTGGGGAAACAGGCTCAGAGAGGTGCGGTGACTTGCCCAGGGTCACACAGGAGGTGAGGTGCTGAAACTCCATCTGTGCCTGACTTCCCACCTGGGCTCCAACCGCTCTGCCCTCCAGCCACCATTGGCCTGGTTGTTCCCCTTCTGAGAAGTGGGGCCTGTCCCATGACTCCTGGCCCCCAGATGCCTGTCCACGGAGAAGCGGGGGGTGTAAGTACACCTCTGCCGGCACCGCCAGGGCTGACGCCAGGCCTCGCCTACAGGGGCCCTGGGATTTCAGCACAGGAGCATCCTCCCAGCACTCCCCTGCAGGAAGCCCCAGCCTCAGGCCACAGCTGCTATGTGACCCCAGCCAGGTCCCAACCCTGCTCCTTGGAGCTCTATAGAGCTCTTTGTCGGGCCTCAGAGGAGTAGGGACCGAGATGCCTTTCTGATGGGCTGAGAACCAGGGCCCCCAGGGAACACGTTGCCTGGGTTACCGTACCAGGACTGAGCAGTGCCAGGCCTCCAGCCCAGGCCAGGGCTGTAGGAAGCTACAGGAGAACCCAGCCCTGTCTTTTCTAGCTGTGTGACCTTGGGAGAGTTGTTCAACCTCTCTGTGCCATGGTTCCCTCCCTTATCAAGTGGGAACAATAGGGCTGGGTGAGGACTGAGTCTCACAGCTGCTCAGAGCAGGCCGCACCCTAGATCCAGCCTCAGGAACGCTGGCCCTCCCTGCTGTCACAGCCCCATTTTGGCAGTGCTAGTGTGTGGCAGGCCTGGCAAGGCTGTGTCCCAGGAAGGCTAGTAGGACGTCAGAGCAGCGCAGGGCGCTTACAGAGGCCCACTGTGTGCCCGGTGACCCCTGCTCACTAGGCCCCGGAAGAAGGGTCTTCCCATCACCCTACTTCATACCAGAGACGGATTTCAGCCATTGCTGCCCAGCCTGGCCACTGGACCTGGGCTCTGGGAGACTTGTGCCAAGCCAGGTGACCTTGGGCCACTGCTGTCTCCACCCTGGACTCAGTTCTCTCCTCACAAAACGCAGTCTGTTAAGGACCCGCACAGGCAGCATGCCTGGCAGCACACCTGTAGGTGGTTCCCATGGTGACCCGAGGGTGGGGGCTGGTCCTGGCCGCCAGGGGCCCTGCCTGACTCCTCTCTCCTCTCTCCCAGGGCACCACCAACCAGACCTGTATCCTGTGGGATGAGACGGATGTGTAAGTTCACTTGGATTTCATGGCCTTGAGGGTCTGGGGTGGGGTTCGTGGGAGGTTGACTCAGTAGGGGAGGGGTGCAGGTTTTAGGTCTCGGCCGCTGGCCCCCCAGCTGTCTGTGTACCCACATGGGCCTCCCTGTCACTACCTGTCACTCACTGTCTGGCTCTGGAGCCCACCAGGCTGCCTCCCACCCCCTCCCAGGGACGTCCACAGTTCAGGGAGGAGCGGACATGGAGGTCCAACCCCAGGCCAGGTGATGGGCAGGTGTCCTGACCTGCCCCCCACCCCCACTGCTAGCCCCATGCCCAGAGCAGGTGGAATCCTGGCATTCAGGTCTGCAAGTGGGTGCCAGGCGCTGAGGGGCTGCGGAAGCTGCCATGGCAGACCTGGGCGTCAGGAGGTGGAACTGGAACTTCAGGCTCATCAGATGGGGGCGTGGGCCCCTGGGGTCTTCAGTCGCCATGTGTCCTGTGCAGTTGCGGGCCAAGCACTTGTTGGGCGCCAGCTGGCCCAGGTACTGTGGCACAGCTGGAGCAAGTTCCATGCCCCATGTGGGGTTCCACGAGGAGCAGTCGGGCTGTGGGGTGCCATCTCGAGGCCCTGGTGGGTGTGCCAGAGTGGGGCCATCTTCCCAGACAGCAAGGCGAGGGCAGCGAAGAGAACCTTGCCCAGTCAGAGGAAGAGTTTGTGTAAAGGCCCGAAGTGCCAGCGCCCAGGGCTGAGCTAGGCCAGGACATGGGGAGATGGATAGAGCGATGGCGGCCGGGTCCGAACTTGCGGCTCCAGCCTGAGGGGTCTGCAGTGTGTGGTCAGGGACCTGGGTGTGTGTGCCCTGCCACCCGCCTCCTCCTAGGGTGTTCCTCTGGCTCCCTCAGCTTGTCCCTCCTGGCTGCTCTAACATCACCAGCCTCAAGCCTCCCTGCACCCCTTTCCCAGGCTGAGTGTGTGGTCTGCGTGGCCACCTGGGCGCCAGTGGCACATGTGATGGTCCCTTGCGTGGTGCGTAGTGCAGTGACAAGTATGTGTCCTGAGAGGCAAGGGAAGGCTCCGTGAGTGGCAGGCGTTGGAGGAAAAGGCTGCCTGGCAGGGAGAGGGAGGCAGGCGGCTCAGGAGGAGACAGCTGGAGCAAGGGCAGGGAGGCTGGGGGCATGAGGAGCAGGGAGCCGGCCAGGAGGAGCAGGCAGAGGCAGGCAGGGGCTCAGGGGAGGCCGAGGCAGGGTGAGGACAGTTAGTGGGGGCCGGGTGTCATGATTCTCCACCTACCCACCAGCCATCCACCCACTCCTCCGTCCACCTGTTCTTTAATCTATACCCACTGCCACCACCCTCCACCCACCACCCATCCACCCATCCACCCGTTCCTCCATCTGCCTGTTCTTTAATCCATCCGCCCATCACCTATTGCCCACCACCCTTCCTCCAGCAGTCACTGCCCTCTGACGGGCACTATTCTGGCAGGTCCCAGCCCTCAGTCTCCTCTCCCCAGTGAGGAGGGATGGGGAACAGGGACAGACGGAGCAGTGTGCTGATGCCCGGCTGTGCATGGGCCAGGAAGGGAAGCTAGCAGGGGCTGGATGCAGGTGGGGAGTGGCCTTTGCAAGCAGGGTCAGGCACGCCTCCGAGGGGAGGGGAGGTTTCAGCAGAGGCCTGGCAAGCATGGCTCTGCACGTGAACGTCTGGGGATGAGCGTCGCAGGGGAAGGAGCAGCCAAGGCAAAGGCCTCAAGGTGGGATTGGCAGGTCACGCCAGGCTCCTGCCTTCTCTGCACCCCACACGGTGGACTCTGCTGTCCTTCCTGCCCTGGGTCTGGGGTTGGCAGCCGAGCTGGGGAGAGCTGGGTGCCTTGCAGCCCTGGGGAGCCAGCCCTCTAGCTCTTGTAAGGGTGGAAAAATAAAATGCAAGAAAAAATCTCCCCTGCTTGCATTATCCGGGCCAACCCCAGGGCTTTGCATTTTCAGGGGGTGGCAGTGCGGGGGCTGCAGGTGGGTCTCTCATCCCCGCAGCCACTTCCACCAGAACAGGCCCCTTCCCACGGTGCAGAAACCCTCCCTCCGGGCCGTTCGCTGGCTGCTGCAGCTCTCGGGGGGCAGCACCCTGGTTCACTCACTCAACCGGCCCCTGCTGGTGGCCTTCAGGAGCCTTCCCTCTCCACCAACATAAATGCCAGCGTGACCAGCGTCCTTGCGAGGACACCTCCACCCGCACTTCTGATTGCTCCCTGGCGATCAGTCCCCAGGCAGTCTTATCAGATGGAGGTTGTGGGCCCCTGGGGGGCCTGCATAGTAAATTGCTTTTTAGAAAGGAAAGCATCCCCTTTGTCCTCCAGGGCAGCAGGCTGTGAGGGGACTGTCCAGTGAGCCGGGACAAGGACCCGGCCCAAGGACCCAGACTGTGGCGGAAGAGGACATGCTGCGTGGCCTTGGGCAGAGCCTGCACCCTGGAAGCCTTGGCTTCCTGACCCTGTGGCCAGCGTCTGCCTGCTTTTAGGCAGGGGCGGGGACAGCAGGACTGCGGTCCAGGCCTCAGGGTGTTTGGTGTCTGCGTGGCCTCAGTCGACCCTAAAAGTCACAGGTCCACTGGCTGGATGCGCTGAGTGCTAAGGTCTTGGTGCCTGGGTCCAGGGCTTCAGGATAGGAGGACAGGAGGCAGGTGCCAGTGTGGCCCAGGCAGTGCCTGGCAGCAGTGTGCCCAGGTTGCCTCTTGGGTCCTTGACCCTGCCCGGGAGCCAGGCCATGCTGCACACCTGCTGTCTGTGAGGTGTTGAGGCTGTGAGACTCCTGCAGTCCCGCTGAAAGCACTGGAACTGGGCAGCCTGGAGCCCTAGAGGGTGGGCCGAGGCTGGCGAGGAGGGACTGGGGCTGATCTCGGTCCCCTTCCTTCTGCCCCTCGCCTCCCCTCCGCTCTGAGTTGGATGGCACCTCCCTTGACTGCTGCAGGGGCCACTCTTCACCCTGTGAACTAACTCAGGGGAGCTGAGTTTCCCAGTTGACCTGAAGTGGAGACCATGGGCAGGGGCCCAGGGGGACTAGGTCCAAGCTGGTGTGGGCCTGTGTCGGTTGTGCACTTGGATGGGAAAGAATCTCATGCATCTGGGGAGGGGTTCTGTGTGTGGGCAGTGCAGTGGTTTGTAGCGGCAGGGGAGTGAGAGCCATCAGTCACCATCAGCTGAGAAGTAGTGAACTCTTAGAGCCATAATTATTATTCATAACTGAACTAGTCACAGATAGAGCCCAGATCCCAAACTCAGACTGTTTTTACCCTGTTTACACACTGAGTTCTAATCCTACTCACTCACTGAGCCCTGATCCTGATCATAGGTGGAGCCCTGATCCTAGTCTCATACTAAGCCCTGATCCTGGTCACAGGCTGAGCCCTGGTCCAGTTCATATACTGAGCCCAAATCTTAGCCACACATAGTCCTGACCTTGGTCATACACTGGGCCCTGATCCTGGTCACAGGCTGAGTCCTGCTCTGGTGTCTTAGCTGGAATGACTTGTGTGTGTCACGTGCTTGTAGGGCCACCTCCTCTTCCAGCCACATACAGCAGTTGACCATGTGACCGGCGCAGCCTAGAAAGACTTACAGGCTTCCACTGCAGTGCGGATCACTTGCCTGCCTTACCCCGGGTGTGCAGACACACTTGCACCCATGGGTTCAACACTCAAGCCCATGGTGTCTGCTCATGCTCTAAACCTTGAGCCCTAAGAGTACCTGGTGTCCCTGCACCCCAGCATCCAGATATGTAACCAAACCCCACCCTCCCAGGCCCTAACATCCTGGATCATCTGGTCCCCAACACTGGCCTGGCAGCCTGGCTCAAGTGCTCCTGTTCCCCCACACTCCTGCACCAGCCTGGCTTGTGGTGGTGAGGGTCGGGGGACTGGAGGTGCTACGGAGGAAAATGGGGAGCAGAGCGGGTGGGGGCTTGCAGAGTTCCCAAATGTTCCAAGCCATAGACACTGCCTCTACTGTAGCCCATCCCTATATAGTTCCTTGACCACATGTGTCTCTACTGGAGTGGGGTGGGGGGGACAGTGGCAGTTATGTCATAGTCATGTCTGTATCCCTAGGAATGAGTGCTGACCCAGTGAGAATCAACGGTGGTTTATGAGCAAGGCAGTGATTACGTGGCTGAGTGCAGAAATGGATGTGCGAGGGGGTTCTTGGTAGGCAGTGTGGACAAGCGGGGGTGTGGATAATCTGTGGGAGCTGGCTGTTTGCCAGAGAGATGCACCCAGGGTGCAGCTGTGGGTTGCTGGGGGATGGGGAGGCAGCGGAAGAACAGTCGCATGGCTGGGTGAGTGACCAGTGATGGATGGCATGTGAAAGGGTGGGTGGGCGGACTGTGGATGACAGCATGCATGGAAGGCTAGAGATAGGGGTGGATGGATGGGACTGAGAGAAGGAAAGAAGATGGAAGGTGGCTGGAGGGATAGAGAATCAGTTTCCTAGGGCTGCCCTAACAAACTGCCAAAATTACCACAAACTGGGTGGTTTAAAACAGATATCTATTATCTCCCAGTTCTGATGGCCAGAATTTTGAAATCAAAGTGTTAGTAGGGCCATGCTCCTTCCAAAGGCTCTAGGAAAGATTCCTTCCTTGCCTCTTCCAGCTTCTGGTGGCTCTAGGAAATCCTTGGTGTTCCTTGGCTTGAGGTGGCGTCACTCCAGTCTCTGCTGCTATCTTGTCCTGGCCTTCTGCCTTGTGTATCTCTGTACTTTCCTCTTCTTGTAAGGACCCCAGTCATGGATCTATGCCCCCCAAACCCAGTGTGGTATCAGTCAAGATCCCTAACTCAATTACATCTACAGAAGCCATGTTTCCAAATAAAATCATATTTGTAGGTTCTGGGGGTTAGACTTGGACATATATTGGGGAGAAGTGGGTGATGGATGGATGGATCAGTAGATGGATGGGTAGAATAATGCCTGAGTGGGTGGGTGGGTGGTTGGATGGATGTGTAAATGGTAGATGGGTGGATGAGTGAATAGGTGAGTGGGTGGATGGGTGGGTGTGTGAATGACTGGATGTGTGGATAGAGGGATGGATGGATGGATGGATGGATGGATGGATGGATTGACAGATGGTGGATGGGTGGATGGTGTGTGGGTGGGTGGGTGGATGGGTACATGAATGACTGGATGTGTGGATGGAGGGATGGATGGATGGATGAGTGGCTGGCTGGATGTATAGATGGTAGATGGGTGGATGGGTGAATAGATGGGTGGGTGGATAGGTGTGTGGGTGACTAGATGTGTGGACAGAGGTATGGGTGGGTGGCTGGCTGGATGTGTAGATGGGTAGATGGGTGAATAGGTGGGTGGATAGGTGTGTGGGTGACTGGATGTGTGGATGGAGGTATGGGTGGGTGGCTGGCTGGATGTGTAGATGGGTAGATGGGTGAATAGGTGGGTGGATAGGTGTGCGGGTGACTGGATGTGTGGATGGAGGGATGGATGGATGGATGGATGAGTGGCTGGCTGGATGTATAGATGGTAGATGGGTGGATGGGTGAATAGATGGGTGGGTGGATAGGTGTGTGGGTGACTAGATGTGTGGACAGAGGTATGGGTGGGTGGCTGGCTGGATGTGTAGATGGGTAGATGGGTGAATAGGTGGGTGGATAGGTGTGCGGGTGACTGGATGTGTGGATGGAGGTATGGATGTCTGGGTGGGTGGCTGGATACATGAGTGGATGAGTGAATGATGGGTGGAGAAAAGGATGGGCTGGTGGGTGACAGGAAGTTGATGGCGGCCAGTAGCACACACTGGGAGTTAGGTTCTGTGGTTCTGAAAGGACAGCTCCCTGGGTGTTTCACACGTGAGAGTTGGCAAATATCTTTCAGTCTTTTAAAACTCCTCTAAAAAATGTAAATAACCTAGAGTTTTACAGAGTATAAAAGTCAGAGTTAGCAAGATCCTGAGAGATCATGCACTCTGTCTTTACTCGAAACATGGTTCAGTGGAGTCCCAGAGCGGGGATGTTAGTAGAAGCCGGGCCACCGGCGTGAAGCCCTTGCCATGCTACCCTAGCGTTTATGGGGTGTTCTGCTGGCAGCCAGCCCATCCTCATGGCTCTAGGAAGGGCAGCGTTCCATGTGCTCCCAGGTCCGTATTGACCATAATGACCCTGAGAAGTCCTGTAGGAAACTCCTGTCCAACTGGGTTGGGAGTTTCCCTACTTTGCAGACTGTCAGAACCCTTGTCCTGCGGGACATTGTCCCCTCCTGGCAGGTGTGTGTGAAAGGAGGACGTGTAAGAGGGATATTTGCTGGGCTCCTTTCCTGAAGCTCAGCCCCAGGCCAGGCACCATGAGAGCTGCCTCACTCAGTGCACACAGGCTTTCTCGGCTCACACATCTTTACTAACCGATTTTACAGTTGAGGAGACTGAGGCCCAGAGTGCTCACTGACAGATCCAGGGCTACCTCATGGGTTGTTCCCATCTGGTCTGTGGGGGCCTCCAGCCCTGCCTCGTGTGGGGCCCCCGCCAGGTTCAGCTGTCCTGGCTCGGCACCCAGACCCTGGTTCCTCCCTGGGACCCCTGCCCAAGGGAGCATCCTGGTCCCTTTAAGAGCCTCTCCGTCGCCCACCCCTTTCCTGGTTTCCTTGGAGAGGGCAGTGAGGGGGCAGGCCAAGGGGGGGAAGCGGAAGGAAGACTTGGCAGGGTCCCCGGGTCGCTGTCAGCAGCCGGTTCCCAGCTCAGTCTCTCCCACGCCGGCCGGTTCCTGATGGGGGCAGAGGAGGCTGGGGGAGGGGTGCAGGGGGAGGGGACGCGCCCAACACAGAGGCCTCTTTGGTGGCCTGGGAAGAGCCTCAGTATCTGCACCGTGATCGAGAAGGGAGGAGGAGGATGAGCCTGTCCCAGCTTGGGTGGGGCCTGGGGAACAGGGAAGGGGTGGAGTGCTGCTCTCAGAGATGAGCCCACCCTGGCCTAGCTTCTGCCCCTGCAGCAGCTTGGGCCTGGCACCAGCCCCTTCTCTGAATGTCCTCTTGCTTGGTACTTGGGTAGGGGCAGCAGGGGCTGGCAGAGGCCTGTGTGGGCCTGTTCTTTCTGGGTGCAGGGTCCTCTCCCACTCAGGGGCTCCTGGCAGCTTTCAGAGCTGGAGGGAATGGACCAGGTCATAAGGTCACGGTTGCAGGCAAGTCCCTATGGCCTGAACTTGGAGTGGGCCAGCCTCCTCCCAGTCCAGGACAGACCCCTGGGCCTGCCCAAGGTCTCTGCAGCTGGGAATGGACCCAGCTCTTCTGCCCAGCCCAGGGGCCTCTCAGCTGCCCTTCCCCAGGCCCTCTTACTCCCCCACAGGGCCTGCTCGGGAACTCTGGGACCCCATCTGTCCCTGCCCAGTGCCCTCTTCTCCACCTGCTCCAGTTCTCTCCGCCCACTGCCCTGCCCCCCCCCCCCCCCCCCCCCCCCACCCCTGTCTCTTTCTTCCTGGCAGTGGCCCAGATCACAGCGAATCCTTGGATCTGTGTTTGTGTTCTGTCTGCCCTACCCCAGCAGAGCAGGAGCCCCCCAGGGCAGGGTCCGGGTTTCTGCTGTGGCTCCAGGCACACAGCAGCCCTCAGGAGGTGTTTGTTCAGGGAGTCCGAGTGTGCTCCACTTAACAGGGTCACTCCCTCTCTGGGGCTGGGGGCTTCCACATTCATTGGCTCATGCACTCATTCCCTGAACACATCTGACCACGGCAGCAAGGGCCCACTGTCAAGGTGCCACACCGTGTACCTAACAGGACATCCACCAGAGATGCCTGGCCCTGGAAAGTCCACCTGCTCCCCACTCCATGAGAGGTGGGGAGGGGGCCCTCTGAGGAGCGAGGTTCAGAGCCCAGGCTGCCCAAGACACAGCTCTGAGTTGCCCCGGGTGCCTGCTTGGGCCCCTGTGTCCTGAGGGCTGGGGGCATGCAAGTCTTACAGGTAGGGTTGGCAGCCAGGGCAGCCCCTCCCTCAAGCACAGAATTCGTGGATCTGACCGCACTGGCTGTGCACACCCAGGCCTCAGTTTCCTCAACTATGCAATGGGACAGGAGGTGAGGGACCACTACAGTGAGAGTCTCTGCCCTCCTCCCCATCCAGGGAGCTTCCTGGGCAACTGGAGACCGCCAGCTACCAGCAAGGGCCCAGGGCTGCAGCACCTCCCCTGCCTACCACTCCCCGGACACCTCCCCTGCCCACACTACCCCTCCTGCCTCCATTCTTTTTCTTCTAGAGAAAGTCTGCCAGATGCATGGCCTGTGGCAGCTCCCATGAGACATGGCTGGGAGGGGCTTCTGCAGTGGAGGAGGGGACTGGTGGGCATAACAGACCCTCTAGGCTGCCTGCCAGACCCCTGTGCCACTGCCTCCCCGGGGCCCCAGCCTCCCTCTCCCTCTCTTGGGAGCTTGACTGTGGCTCCCAGGCCTGCCCCAGCCACAGGCGCTAGACCTTTGCTCACCCCGTTCCTGCTGGGCAGTGCCATCCATCCCCCACCTGCCCCAGCTGTGCCAAGTGGGGGAGCCTGTGGGCTGGGAATGCCCACTCCAGGCAGGCCCCTCACTGGCACACACACACACAGGGTAGCTTGGCAGCTGGGAGGGGCAGGGATCCAGCCCCGGCCCTGTTCCTCACTGGCAGGGTGGCCATGGGTGACTTCCCCTTCTCTAGTCTTGGGCTTCTGTGTCTGTAAAGCCAGGCTGCTGTGACTGTTAAGGAACAGGAACGGGGCCACTCAGCAGGTGGGCACCGTCCTACCCTCCAAGTCCAGGACGGCTTCTGAGAGGACGGCAGGCAGCCGCTCAACAGAGCGCCACCCTTGGGAGCTGGAGACTTGGGGTACGGCCACCCGTGTGCTGGGATTTGGGGCCAGTTCTGGGAGTGGGCTTCCTAGAGGAAGGGAGCGTGCACCGGCTATGAAGAGGGAGCTGGAGTCCACTCCAGGCCCCAGGCGCCTCAAAGGCCCAGAGGCCGAGAGCCACAGTGGGAGGGCTGCCTGCAAGGTGTCTGCAAGATGTGGGGTTGGAAGCGGCTGGGGTGGGTGGGTCTGCTCAGGCCCTGGGCCTCCAGGGGCCCCTTGCCTGCGTCCCCATGCCGCCTTTTAGAAGCAGACAAGGTGAGCTCTCTGGCCCTGAAGGTGAGCAGAGGTGGAATAGCTGGGGGTGGCGAGGGCGTGCAAGGAGAGGGCTGCCACTTCCTGGGTGCCTGCTCCGTACCAGGCCTTCTGCCAGGAGCTTGGAGGAGCCAGACAGGCCCAGACCTAGACCAGAAGCCGGCGCTCAGAATGGGGTCACAGCAGGCTTATGGGTTTGGGCCCAGGGGGAGCAACTCCTCAATGCCCACCCGGCTCCTTTGCACCCAGATGGCCCCCGGCAGCCATCTCAGCTGGCCCTAGGCCTGGTGCCCTGCTGGTGGGGCTGGCTCCTGGGCCATGTCTGAGCTTCCCTCAGCACCAACAGGCCTGCGACTGGGCCCCACAGGGCTTCTCATGTTCCTCACAATGCAAGACGCCAGTCCCATGGCTCCCGTCTGGCGCTGCCTGGGATCGGGGCAGGCAGACTGGACATTTGTGTTCCGCCTCCGCCCCGTGCCGCTCCTCCACCGCGCCCCCGTGCCCTCCTCCACCATGGGAGCTCCTCTCAGCCATGCCTCGTTGGGGCGAGGGCAGGTGGAGGGGCTGCAGGAGTCCGAGCCATGGGGATGGGCCTGGAAGGCTGTGAGCTTCTTCCTGTGTCCCTCTACCCAGGAGCACAATGGCTCATTTAGGGCAGCAGAAAAGGCTTCATCAAAGCCCCGTCTTACCAGGCCCCTCAGTGTTACCCTGAGGTCAGAGAGGGAGGGTGGTGACTGACTGTTCTGAAGGATGTGGGAAGGCAGGATATAAGGTAGACAAAAGGAAGGACTTCCACGTGAGCGGGGGGGCAGAGTGGTTGTGAGTGTCCATTCTCTGACCTTGCCTTGGTGCAGAGGTGCCTGGAAGCAAGGGGATGGTGGAACAATCTGGAGGTTACCAGAGAGGACTGCACCTTTGGGAGTGGGGTCAGCCTGGAGATTCCTGGAGGGCAGGGGTGTCGGCTGTGACAGGCAGTGGTGATGGCGTGGATGCCCTGTTGCTGGTGATGGTGGTGGCCGTCCCTCCTGCCAGCCTGGTTCTGCTTGCACTGCGCCTTGGACATGGTGAGCACGGGATAAACGCTTGTTGTCATTATCAGGCTAGTGTCAGTCCCAGGAACAGTGATGGAGCTGGTTCTGATGAGACAATGGCAATGTTGGAGACAAGAGTGATAATGTGCTCATAGTGGAGGGTGATGTTGGTGACCATGGGTGACTGGTGGTCATTGTGATGACTGCAAGGGGACAGTAATGGTGACGGTTGTGGTGGCAGTGGTGGTAATGACTGTGCTGTTAATGGCAGCGGTGGTGGTGGTAGTGATGATGGAGGTGCACGCAAACAACACCTGGTATTCTGAACGACGACAGTGGCGGTGGCGGTGACGTATCACAGTGATGGCGGTGGCAGTGATTATCGCGCAGTCTTGACGACGGAGTGCGGGGTGAGTGATCATGGGTGGCAGCATTGATGCCTATGCAGTTCCTGATTACCGGATGCGGCATGGCGGCGATTGACGGACGGTGGTGACGGTCAGTGGTCTTGACGATGACAGTGGTTTTGATGATGACAGTGGTGATGGTGGTCATGGTGAGGGTGAGGGTGGTGGTGGCGGATGGCGGTAAGGCGATTTACGCATGGCGGAGGTGGTGGTGGCGGATTACCGTAATTTGATGATGGAGGTGGGGTGGTGGTGGCGGATGACGGATGGCGGTGGTGGATGGACGGTGGTGGCGGATGGACGGTGGTAGTGATTGCCAGTGATCTTTGACGACTTATCAGCGGCGGCGGCGACGGCGATGGTGCATCATGGTGGCGGCGGACGATGATAAGTGGCAGGCAACCACGCTCATCTCTGACGACGACCGCGGCGTGGCGATGCGCCACGGTGGCGGCGATTTGATTTGTAAGCGGCGGCAATCGACTCTGTGCGGTCTGAATTTAAATGACAGCGGCGACGGCAACGGCGTGGACTTGCGTACAGCGATTTTACCATGGTCTCTCGACGACGGGATGCGGCGGGGGCATGACTGGCGGCGGCGGCGACTACGATGGGTTAAATCTATTCTGCGCATTCCTGATGACGGAGGCAGGCGGCGGAAGTGACTGACTTGATGGGCGGCGGCGATCAGATTTGATAAGAAAGAATTATCAGGCGGATCTGACGACGCGGCGGCAGTGATGAAGACGCAGGCAGCGACGGCGGCGGCGACGGCGGCGGCAGTGACGGCGGCGGCGGCGCATGACGGCGATTTGGCGGTGGCGACGATGGGGCGGCGGCGGACGACGCAATATGGCAAACGACGATCACCATAACGGTGATTAAGGCACAGCGGGATTTGGTGATGGTGGCGGTGGTGGTGATGATGGGGTGGTGGTAGTAATGGTAGAGTGGTTTTAATGACAGTGATGGTGATGGTGGTGGTGGTGGTGGTGGTGATGGTGGTGGTGGTGATGATGGGATGGTGGTAATGATTGTGTGGTTTTGATGATGACAGTGATGATGGTGATGGTGGGGTGGTGTCAGTGATGGTTGTGTGGTTTTGAGGATGGAGGCAGAGGTGGTGGTGGTGATGACAGGGTGGTGGTACTGATGATTGTGTGGTTTTGATGATGGGGTGGTGGTTGTAGTGAAAATGGGGGTGGTGGTGGTGATGCTGGGGCTGGTGGTAGTGAGGATGGCATTGTTGGTAGTGCGTGGTTTTGGTGCTGATGATGGGGTTGGTAGTGGTGGTGACTGTGATGTAGTGGAAGAAAGAGTGGTATTTATGATGTTGATGGTGTCATCGATGGTGAAGGTGTGGTAGCAATGGTTGTGTTATTGATGATGATGGAGTGGGTGGTGGTAGTGACAGTATTGTTGATGGCATGATGCTGATGATCGTGTCTTGAGGTAAGGACTGTGGTCTGATGACGGCTGATGGTATTGTTGGTAGTGGGGGTGGGACCTGGTGGTAATGATGGTGTTGATAACACATGGGGGATGGTGGTGGCGATGGTGACAACATGGGGGGGTGGTGGTGATGGTGACAGTAGTGGTCCTGGTTTTATTGTTGATGGTGTTAATAGTGATTGGCCTCAGCAGTAGCTATGAGGGTGGAGGCTGTGGTGACAAGTGGTGGTGGTGGTAGGCCCAGCTCTTAGGTGAATTTGCAGCCCAAGCCCCCAAAGGGAAGTGAGACCCGCCCACGACACAGTTAAGGAGCCAGAGCCCAGCAGCCATGCAGATGGCAGGCCAGGTGGGTGAGGAAATAGGCAGGAGAGCCAAGGGAACGCTTCCGAGGTCATGGCGGTCTGGGAGGAGATGAGGCTGGGCTGACTCTAATGGGGGAAGGTTTGGGATCTGCTAGAGCCAGGGCAGATCTCGTAGGGGTGCCCAGTGCCCAGTACAGGGCCTGGCACAGGCCAGGCCAGGGAGGCACTTGCTGAGTGAGGGACTGTGCTGGCCCTTTGACCTTCCCACTGGGTACCAATGGCTGGAGCGTAAAAGGGTGTGAGGTTCTGGGCAGTGGCCCCCCGCCAGCAGGGGTAGGTGACAGGCCAGGCAGAGCAGGGCTGCAGGTGCAGCAGGTGCGGGTCTGCATGAGGGGAGAGGGCTCGGGGCAGGCTTCTGAGTGCCAGCCTCCTGCTGGGGAGGGGCAGCAGGCTGAGCAGCCCTGCAGGACCCCAGCCCTCCTGTGCCAGGTCACTTCTCTGCCATACTGGGCAGCCAGCACCCTGCCCTCTTCAGGAGCCCCATTCTGCCTGGCAGACAGCCTGGGGCCTCTGTGCCTCTGCCCAGGTGGGTAAGTAGGTCAGGAGAAGAGCTGCCGGACCCTGGGGAGGGCTGGGTTTCCAGCCCAGGGGTAGCCCGTGGCCAGGAGCCCTGACTCAGTGTGGCGGTGCCGGGTGGGAGCCAGGAGATTGGCATCTTGCATTGTGAGGAACACGAGAAGGCCTGGAGGCCCTGGTTGTGGACCTGTCGGTGCTGAGGGAGGCTCAGACATGGGCAGCTCTGGGAGAAGCCCAGCCAGCCCCATAGGCAGGGCACCTGGCCTGAGCAGGCTCCAGCGTCATCTGGCAAGCTGGGCTCAGTAAGGCCCAGGTCAGGCAGGTGTTCAAATGCCAGAGTCAATGGGTCACAGCGACCAGTATCCCCTCAGGACCCCAGGCAATTGCCCCTAGGCCCTGAGCTGGGAGGGGCTAGAGCTGACCCGGGCCTGCCCTGGAGATCCTCACAGACTGGCAGCCAGACAGGGGCTGGGCAATGGGGGGTGAGTCAAGGAGGCTTCTCAGGGGAGGCAGTGGCTCAGGGAGCCTGGAGAGAGAGGCTGAGTCACAGAGGACCCGGGGCCTGTGGCCAGGGGGCCAGCCAGGACCAAGGCCTGGAGGCGGCAGAGGGCATGTGCTTGCTGGGCTACCTGCTGGGCTGGCCTGTGCAGGCAAGGCCACCAGGGTCAAGGGAGGGCCCACTGGGATGGTCACGGGCGGCTGTGGCTGCTGGGGGAGGTAGAACACAGGGAGGGGAGCCCAGCACAGCAGTAGGGAAGGGTCTGGCTGAGGGTCAGGAGCAATGCCCAGGAGCTCATGGAAGGGAAGGGGAGAAGTCTGGTTATCCAGGTAGACTTCCTGGAGGAGGACGCAATGCCAGTCTTGATCTATGGCCGAGAAGTCAATGGGCAGAGGTGGGAGGCAGGCACTCCTGACGGATGAAGCATGACTAAGGGGCTTGTACCCAGGTGTAACCAAGCCACGTGTTGGTTTAAGGGGCACTGGGGAGGCCAGCTCATTAAGGCTCCTGAGGCCAGGCCTAGAAGCCAAAGACCCTGCCTGCAGAGACACCATTTCCACTCCCTGCCTAGCGCCTGAACTCCCCCACTGCAGTGTGTTGTGCCCACTCCTGGCTTCTTTCTGTTGTGTGGGAGGACACCCTGTGAGTCATTCACACTAGAGTGTGAATTAGCCCATCAAATCCAAGGGGACCCCGACAGCGCACAGTCCCATAATAGCACCTGCTTCGTGGGCCGGCAGGAGGCATCGTGAATGCAGTGAAGGCTCTGGCTTGGTGGGTGGGTGGGTAGGTGGGCTCACTGTCCCCTGGTGTCCCGTGAATGAGTAGGCCCTGTGCGGGCACTGTGCCTCTGCCATCCCATGGACAGGTGTGGGGTGAGGATCTGGGCACACTTCACAGGAGAGGCAGCTGGGCTCCGAGGGTGAGAATAGACCTGGCTGCTGGACCCCCTGCCGGGCTGGACAAGCATCATCTAGGCACTTGCCGGGGGTGCAGGGCAGGGGCCCCAAGAGCACAGGAGCCGCGGTGGGCTCTCCCAAGGCCTCCTGCCTGTCCTGGGCTCAGGGGAGGTGCCTGTGGGAGCTGCCCGAGCAGGGCTGGGCCCAGGCCCTTCCCCACTAGCTAGCTGGGGAGGCCTTCTCTGAGCTACCCTCCCCTAGGACATGGGGACAAGGTTGTGGCCCTGCACTGGGGCTGAGGGCAACATAAGGTGGGGATCCACACTGGATTGGGGGCTGCCTGGGAGCTGCAGCCATTACTGGGTTTGGAGGGGTCTGCTGGGAGCCGAGGTTACCGACGGGACTGTGGTGGAGGGGAGAGTTGGGAGGTTGGGGCCAGTCCCTGTGGGCCCTGAGAGCACTGTGGCCTTTGCTCTGGGTAAGAGGGAACCGCTGGAGGGCTCGAAGCTGAGGGCCATGTGGCCTGACATATTTCAAATGACTGGCACCCTGGGGAGCCAGGCGAAGAAGGGCAAGGGGCAGCAGCCACAGTAGCCAGAGGCACGGGTGGTGGCCGTGGAGGGTGGGCACTGTGGGGCTCTCCATGCATTTTCAGACAAAGGCTGGTGGGATTTGCTGGTGGGCAGCTGCAGGGAGGTGGGTGAGGTGAAGGGGGACCCAAGGCTCCAGGTGAGCAATGGCGGGCTGGCCATGCCTTCCCCATTCATTCACGCACAGGCATCCTGGCTGTGCGCCCTGCCTTAGTGTGCAGCTGTGGGCTCCTGTGGGACTGTCATGCACCAGAATGTGCCCCTGGGGCCACATGTGCAAGCACAGTGCTGATGAGCACCTGGACGACTCCGAGGTGGAGTAAACGGAACCAGAACTTGTCCCTTGGGTTTCTTGGTATGGAGGTCCTTGGCGACCTTGGCAGGAGCCAAGTGGGAGGAGTCCTGATGGTGGCGGTCACTGGTGGTCTGCAGAGGGGTGGGCAGTGGCTGGACCTGTCATGGGGCCCTATCTAAGGGCAAAGGCACAGCCCTGCTCTGGGATTCCCGTCTGAGGGTCCCAGGTCCCTCTAGGTCCCCACTCTTGGGCAGGAAGAGGGCCTGCTATAGCCAGGCCCCTGTTCGGCTGGTCCTGGGTGGTGTCACTGCCCCAGCTCCTGCTCTCACCCTGGACCCGTGGGGGTGGGGAGCAGGTGTAACTGACCCAGATTCCTCAGGCCTGGGCTCAGGAGGGGACCTCGCTCTGTGACCCAGATATTCCAAGTTTCTGTAGCTTAGACGAGAGATGGCAAATGGTCTCCCACGTGCGGGAGCAGTGGCTGTGTGCGAGACGGGAATGACTGGCCTGTTTGCAGAGATGGGAACAGGTGCCCCATGCAGCAGGAAGGATTTCAGTCAGACTTTCAGGGGAACTTCCAGCTGTTGTAAGTCAGGATCTTGTACAAGAGGATGCATCCTAGAGATATTGTTGAAAGAGGGAGGTCTGAGGCCAAATTTCCCACCTTTCCAAAGTCAACATGTATCTAAGATGCACACAAGGGTCTCAGGTCAGGGCCCACCCTGCCATCTGTCCTGCTAAAGGCCAGTCCTTGGCTGAGGTCTAGTGCAGCAAGGGAGGCTTGGGTAACTCCCAGGAAACCTGCATTGGCTGAGTTTATTTCCCGGCTTCGAATGGGTCTCAGGTTGCCTCTGAGAGTCCCTTGCAGACTTGCAGTTCAGTCAAGGTTGAGATGTTGTAGGCCCTGGGTGGGAGGGGGCATGCAGCCAGACACACAAAAACTGCATTCCAGGCCCACTGCTGCCTTGCTGTGTGACCTTGAACAATCGCTGCCTCTCTGAGCCTTGGTTTCTTTATCTACAAAGCTAGCCTAAGGGTTCCTGCAGAAATCAAATGATAAACTGCCAGAAAGCCCTTAGCACCGAGTGGAAGCCATGATCGTGGAGGTGCAGGGAAGGGCGAGAAGAGGGTCCCTGTCCCTGGGCTGCGTGTTGGGAAGCTGTTCCCCTGACACACATTGCCAAGGCCTGTGGAGCCAGGAGGATGGAGGAGGTGGAGAGGCTGAGAGGGGGCACCTGCATTGCAGGCCTGCAGGGTCCCAGTGAACCCCACCCCAGGATCCAGGCCCTTACAGAATGGCCAGGAGCTGCCTGCTTCCAGAGCTGCCAGCCTGACCAGCCGGCTCTCTGGGCCAGGGGCAAGTGCCTTCTTGGGCCCTCCATGGCCTGACCCTCAGCAGAGTAGGTAGCAGCCCATCTCTCTCCCTGCCCCAGAGGCTGATAAGCGAATCAGCACCCACAGCAGGAGCCCTGGGGGCCAGGCGCTGGCTGCTAGGCTGGTCTTCTCCCAGGCAGTGGCGGGCAGCTGTCAGCCTGGCGCCCTGCAGACTGGCCAGTGCGGCTGGGAACCAGCCAGGCTGCTGGCCCCAGCCAGCCCGGCTCCCTGCACCCTCGAAGTGCTCCCAGCAACCCTCAGGCAGGTGGGCAGCTGGGTTCCAGGGCCCACTGCTCAGAGCAGAGGGCTGAGGTTGTGCTGTGCCTGGCCTGGGTTGTGCTGTGCCTGGCCCGTGAGAAGCGGAGCTGTGACTGGAACCCAGTATCAGCTGCACAGAGAAAAGTGGTCTGGTCTGCAGGACTCTTCCTGGGGTGCCCTCTGGCCTGTACTGTGCCGGCCGTCTTGGTGTCTGGTCAAAGGCTGGCAGGTATAGACCACAACCGCACACCCTTCCCCAGGCACAGGGATGGGCCCTCTCGGTGAGAGAGGGAGGCTCAGGGAGGCAGTGATTATCCAACATCACACAGCAAGGCAGCAGTGGGTCTGGATTCCAGTTTTTATGTCTGGCTACATGCCCTCTCCCACCCAGGGCCTACATCTGAACCTTGACTTGAACTGCAGGTCTGCAAGGGACCGTCAGGTACAACCTGAGACCCATCCCAAGCCAGGAAATAAACTTAGTCAATGCAGGCTTCCTGGGAGTTACCCAAGCTTCCCTTACTGCACAGCCACCAGCCAGAGCTCAGTGGCTCTGTGTCCAGCGTGGGTCTCAGGCCCCTGCCCCACCTGCTCGTCTGCAACGTGGCGACAGTGGCTTCTGCCCTGGAGGGGGTGGGGGATGGACACAGGTGGTGAGTGGATGTTCCTTGTGCACCTGAATGAGACCTTGGAAAACCCTCTGGTCAGGATGTAGGATCTGGGGTGTCACTTGGAGCACCAGGACTTTCCAGGGACCCCATACTCCCTTTCCTGTTCCCTCCATAGCCCTAAAGCCCACCTGTGGTTATCAGGATCTGCACTCTGCTCAGGGAGAGGGTGAAAGGGTCTCTGCCCCAGGCCTGTGATTTTTGGGCCATCCTGTGTTAGGGATGCAGAGCAGCCTGGGTCCCTGGCCACCATTGCAGTGGCTGGTAGGTGTGGTGGGTGGCTGCCCTTTGGAGCCTGTGAAGGTCACATGGGCTGAGGCCCCCCGGCGCAGACAGAGGTATCCTCTGAGCCTCTGCACTCTGGAAGGTGCTGCAGGGCCCTTCCAGGCTCCCACGTGCCTCTGTGGCTTCCTTTTACAGAGGGTCCTGGAGATGGGTGAGCCTCGTGCTTCTAAACCCTAGCACCCTGAAACAAGAACCTGGCCTCACACTGCACTTGAGAGGGGAGGGGTCTTCCCGGGGCCACACAGCCCAGAGCCAGCCCTGCAGAGCCTGAGGCCGGCTCCCAGGCCTCCTCTCAGCTTTGCCTTGTCTGTGATCTCCGCCACAGTTTTCCTTCTCTGTAAAACAGGAGCAGGTCCTTCCCCCAGGAGGCGGAGAAGATGCAAGAAATAAAAGCACATGCTGAGGGCATTCTCAGGGGTCTCCCTGGCCGGCCAGCTCACTGCATGTCCCTTCTCCCCTGGGCCCAAATCTCAGGAAGTGCTGCTGCTGAAGGAGATTGAGCTACAGCCCCAATTCAATAGAGGCTGCTCTGGGCTATCAGACATGGGCACTGGTTACCCCCCCCCATGCATGCTCTGAGCCCGGCCCTGTGCCGCTCAGCACTGTCCAGAGGGGACTGGGTGCTTCCCTCTGGACACCCCCACCCCCATTTTAAAGAGGAGGAGACTGAAGCAAGAGGTGATATAGGTAACTCCCCAAGGTCACATAGCTAGGACACAGCCGAGGCACAGTTCAAAGCCAGGTGTCTGATCAGAGGCGGCTCGCCCAGGCTTTTTGTGTGTTCGGGGTCAGGGCTGCGTGTGTGGGCGGCTCTGCAGGCTCCTCTAGGGATAGCAGGCTGGAGACAGCGCCAGTCCACAGGTCACGGGGGCAGGTCCCTTCTGGCTCCTAGCCTCAGTCCCCCGTTGGTACAGTGGGGGCAGGATGGAAGAGGTGAGCTGCAAGGCACCTTGCCACACTCATTCCTGGGCGGGGAATGGGGTAAAACTGCAGCATGAAGGCTCTAGGGCAGACCATAGGAAGACCCTGGACTTGGGCTTTTCTCCTGAAGTCTGGGGGCAGGGGCTGGGTCTCAGCTACTTAGGGAGGGGTGAGGCCTTTTCAGCCGTGGGTTTGGAAGGAGACCAGCAGCTGGGGCTCCTGCAGCTGCAGAGCTGCACCCACAAGCTGTTGGGGCTCATCTCTTCAGGAGGCCTGGAGTCCCTCCTTCACCAGGCAGGCAGGACCCTGGTGGGGCTGGGGACTTAGCCTCAGAGAGGGCCCCCTGGGCACTTTCTGGAAGCCAAGACCCAGCAGGTAGGAAGGCAGGCCCGGCTCCAGGGCCAGGTCTGTGAAGGAGAGACACGGTGGCTTCCGGACAGGAGGGCTGCCTTGAAAGGTGGTGGGGGAATTCGGCTCCAAAGCAGGAGGAGGAGGAAGAGGAGGCGGAGGAGGAAGAGGAGGAGGTGGAGGAGGAAGAATAGGAGGAGGAGGTTGGGGGTGGAGAGGAGGAGGAGGGGTTTGCAGAGCAGGTCAGTCCCTGGTGCCCTAAGTAACAAGTCCTGTGCTTAAATGCGTGCTTAGATGAAAACCGGGGCAGTCGCGGCCCGTAGACAGCGGGCGGCTGGGTCAGACCGCAGAGGGAAGTTTCCAGCGGCAAACCTCCCCGCGGGGAAGACTGTGTCTGTCCCAGGAGATGAGCCGCAGCCACCAGGGGTGATGAGGCCCGGGGGAGGTGGCTGTGGGGGATGGAGCGGTCCCAAGGTCGTCAGCTCCAGCTGGCTCCCTGGGCCGCGGGGCCGGAGAGCTCCGGAGCTGCCCCTCGCCGCGCTTCTACCCGCCCCGCGCCCCCAGGCCACACCCGGCTCGCACCCTCCCCGCTCCACGTGCGCCCACGCGCCCCTCCGGGCCTGCCCCTCCCTCCCGCGCGGGCCGGGGGCGCGGGCCCCGGAGGGCGGCGGGGCGCGGAGCGGGCGCTGCCGGGCCCCGCCAGCCTGCTCCCCTGCCCCGCCTCCCCGCCCCTGCCTGCTTGGCTCCCCCGCCCGGCGCTCCTCGGCCAGGCCCGCGTGGCCTCGGCGGCGGCGGCGGCGGCGGGCGCAGAGCGCATGGGCGCCCGCTGGCCGGCGGCGGCGGGCGGCGGGCGCGGCTGCGGGCGCAGGTGCGCGGGCGGCGGACCCGGCCAGCCGGGCGCGGAGCCGCCGGCTCGGGGCCGGGGCGCCTGCGTCCCCGCCGCCGCTGACGCTCCGCCTGTCTTCCTCCCGTGCTCCCGCTCCGCCCCCAGACCCTCCTCCTCCGCCCCCCCCGCAGCCTCGGGGCCCTGGTCGGCAGCGGCTGCCGCACGGTGCCCCTCGACGCCCTCCCCGGGACGCGCTGCCTCTGTGACCGGCTCTCCACCTCGCCATCTTAGCCCAGCTCAGCGCCGACGCGGTGAGACCCCGGCCGGGCCGGCGGGAGGGGCGCCGGGCATGGGCGCGGGAAGGGGCGCGGGCGGGGGCTGCCGGAGGCCTGCGGGTGGGGAGGGCCCAGGCACCCGGTCCGGAGGGGTCGTTGCGCCCCGCAGCCGCCGTGGCCTGGCCCGGGTGGCGGGGTCCATGCGCCTCTGGATGGGGTGGGTGGGCGCCGAGCGAGCGGGTGACAGTGTGGAGTTGGGGACGGGTCTGGGAGGAGCCGGACCCCTGGAAAGTGACTGATGGGTTGGTCCCATCTCTCCTGGCCTGGAGGCCCGGGATCTCCAAGGGAGCCTAGGCCTGGGGAGAGGCTGGGTTCTGAGCCGGGGGGCTGGGAGGCGTCGCCTGTGGAGGGGCTACCCCTTCCCTTGGTCCTCCCCGCCTGCCAGGGAGAGGGAGGAGGAGGAGCTGCCGCCTTGGCAGAGCCCTTCGACCCACCCCAAGTAGAGCCTGGTCCCTGGAGGTGGCGGTGGCCCCAGGCAGGGGCCCTGGCCCAGATCCACCGCCCCCCAGGCCTCAGCACCTCGGGGCCTCCTTTTTGTTCCTGTGATTCTTGTGGGGGTTGCCGGTTTCTATGGAGACGGCATCTGGGGCCAGCCGCTGGCAGGGGCCCTGGGTGCTGGGCGCAGCTCGCTGGGGTGGGTGAGCTCTCCTGCTTCAGGCCGGCCAAGTTGCACCCCCTGGCCTGAGGTGGGCCGCAGCCCTCTGCTGGAGCCCAGGCTCAGGCCCATGACAGCCCACAGAGCAGAAAAGGGCCTTGGGCGTATGCTCACCAGGTACCTCCGCCCAGACCTCGTGTGGAAGCCTCGGGGGCCGTAGGGGTGGAGGATGCCCTCGGAGGGGGCCTGTCCTTCCTGGGTGTTGGAGGTGGCATTGCTGACCCTTGGGGAACCCTGGGTTCGATGTAGAAGGTAGCGCCCAGCCTCTTGGAGGACGCTTCGGCCTCCCAGCTGTGTTCTCTGGAAAGTGGAGGGCAGGTAATGTTGGCAGCTGGGGTCTCCCACAGTGCCAGAGCCAGACGGGACCCTCGAGGCCATTGCCAGTAAAATTCTCCGTTGACAGACAGGGAAACTGAGGCCCAGAGAGAGGGCCTTACTCAAGGTCTTGGATGAGTCTGGGCTGGACAGGGGTCTGTGTCCCTAACCCTAGTGCACCTCTGCTCGGGCTGTCCCCTCAAGCGAGACTGTTGATGCTGCTGGTTCTGCAGACAGAGCCCAGCAGGCAGCAGTCCGAAGGGCCATCCCAGAGGCTCCCTGGAAGAGGCGGCCTTCTGTGTAGAAGGCCATAGACATTATGGCTTCCACTGGGTGGCCTTTTTGGACCCCTGCGAGTCTGGACCAGGCAAGACACAGCCCAGCCTCTGGTCTCCAGGTGTTGCTCTTCCTGTGGGTGTTCGAGGAGGACCTGGGCAGGAGGGACCCTGGTGTGCTGTGTGCCCCGTCTGCCCCTTCTCCCAGCCCAGTGTCAGGCCTGCAGCAGGTCAGTGTTGGAGTCTGGAAACATAGGCTTGTCTCTGACACATTGTGACCCTGGGCTGGCTCTGCCTTAAGTCCCTCTGAGCCTCAGTTTCCTCACCTGTAGAAGGGAGGGGACCTGGACTGCCCAGGACTGGCTGTCAGGAGGGACACAGATGACTCGGAGAGAGTCCCAGGAATGGGGCAGTCCCCAGGCGGTGGCCTCCCAGTCGGTCACCAGGCTGAGCTCCTGAGTGGGCCTGGCTTAGGGAACTTGTTCAGAGAGGGGCGGGTATATGGGCCGAAGGAGGTGCTCCTGAAATTTCAGCAGTGGGGGACTTGATGCCGAGGGGCCTTTCCAGGAGGAGCCCCACTATGTACCCGTGTATGAGGAAGAGGAAGTGGCCTCTCTGTGGGATGGCAGCGGGGGGCGGGGGTGGAGGCAGCCAGATGCACAGTCCTGGGCATTGTTTGGCAGGGGGTTTGCGGCTGCTGTCGGGGGAAGCTTCTAGTGTTAGCCCAGCCCTCCCACGCTGGTGTTCACAGGGCAGGATGCCAGCAGGCATGTTGGGTGCCCTGTCCCCCATCCCAGACAGGACACTTGAGGCCAGGGCACAGGGGCTGACAGTGTCCACAGAGCCACGGGACTGAGGGCAGGCTGCCTGGACCCTGGGAGCCTCAGTGTCCTCATCTGTGCGATGGGAGGGTGGTTGGCTCTGCCGCAAGGGCAGACTATGTGTGGCTCAGTTTGGGCTCTGGGCACCAGCAGGGGTGTGAGCTGAGAGCCGGAGTACCAGGAAGAAGCCAGGGTGGCTGCAACCTCCAGCAGGTACTCCCTGGCACTAGATACCCTTGGGGTCTTCCTCTCCTTTCCACACCACAGCTCCAGCAAGGGCTGGTGCCTTTGATGCTGGGCAGGGAGAGGCCGAGAGTGAAGGGAGACTGCCCTCTGGGTGCAGCCTGTCCCTGGCGTGTTCCTGTGTCCACCGTGCTGACCCCTTTGAGGGCTGTGGGCTGGGGTGGATATGGGGTGGGCTGACATGGGAAGCAGGTGTGCGTACACAGAGGTCTGCAGCCACCCAGGCGGAAAGGAGGAAGGCTGTGGGTGGGCTCTGGGTGCATGGCCACAGCCTCCTCCCCTCCTGAGTGTAGTAGGGGAGAAGTGCACGGGGCTGAGGCTTGGAGTGGGGTCCTGAGGGATGTGCAGGAGTTTGCCAGCCGAGCATTGTAGGGTGAGTAGCAGCCATTGCAGGATGAGGAAGGCATGAAGCTGCGGGGAAGTGGATACAGGCGTGGGCTCAGCAGGCAGGAGAGGCAGAGAGACCGGTAGCCAGCAAGGCCTGCGGGGCTGGGGGAAGCCTGAGCTTCCTCCAGGAGCCAGGTACAGAATGGACTGATGGCAGGCTGGGAAGTAAGAGAACAGTCAGGCTTGGCTACCCAGGGGTCCCAGGAGGAGTGAGGAATGTGAGCCCAGCTGGCAGCTGGGGAGGTGGCCAGAAGTGAGCTTGGCTGGGCAGGGAGAGAGAGGGGTGCTGCCCAGCTTGGCCTTGCTGGAGTTGGATGGACACGTTGGGCATGGGGACTCTGGTCTGAGTGGGCAGAGGCTCTGGCATTGGGGGTTCAGAGTGGCCTGCAGGGGCTGCTGACCAGGACAGGGGCCTGAGATGGTGGTAGAGGCGGGTACGTGAGCACCCTGGGAGCCAGGGTGGGATGAGATCCGGCCAGGGTGGTAGATCAAGGGGAGATGAGACCCAGGAGTCCTCCTCAAGAGCTGGCCTGGAGCCAGGGTGTCGGTGCAGATGCGGACTGCGCAGATGCGGGCTCTGCCGCTGCAGGCCTATGACGGCCGGAAGGTTGAGTAACCACTCTGAGTCACACCTGTGAGGCGGATGATGCCACCTGTCTCGGAGTGGTGGGGACTGAACTAGGTGATATATTTATGGCACTTGACATAGTCTGGCATGTAGTAAACAGTCTGAAAAGGACAGTTGTTGTTGGTATTACTTCTGTGATGTGCTTCAGACTGTATTGGAAGGTTGTGACTAGGGTCACAGTTCATTTGCAACCAGGTTCGGGCTCAGTGTATGACCAGGGTCAGGTTTCAGGGTGTGATCATGGTCAGGTTTCAGCACGTGACCTGAATCAGGGCTCAGTGTGTGCCCAAGATCAAGACTCACAGCCTGACTGGGATCAAGGCTCAGGGTGTGACTGGGCTCAGGGCTCAGGATATGACCGGGATCAGGGCTTAGAGTATGACTGAGATCAAGGCTCAGAATATACTTGGGTCAGGGTTTAGTGTGAGGCTGGGTTCAGGGCCCAGGGTGTGATGAGAATTGGGGCTCGGGGTATGATCTGGGTCGGGGTCAGTATGATGGGGTTCAGGGTTTAGTCTATGACTAGAGACAGGAATTAGTTTTGTGGGCATTTGGGAGCCATAGATGGTGTTGGGGCAGTGGCAGGACGAAGGTGGTACTGTGGGTAGAAATGAGTCCTTAGGGGGCATAGTGTGGATATTGGGTTCAGGAGAAGATTAGGAGTGGGAGTTCATGTGGTGGAAACTGGCAGACACTCCATCACCCCAGGAAAAACCACTGGTGAGAGGGGCCGGCTGGTTCAGACCTAGTGTGCAGGGAGGGCTTCTGTGAAGTGGTGACTTCTCTGCTGAGAGGAGAGCCAGGCGCCTGAAGTTCAGGGAAGGCTTGCAGGGCAGGGGACCTGGCATGTGCAAGGGCCTGGGCTGAGCTGTGCCTGGCTTGGGCCAGTCTCCGGCGGAGGCCCAGCCTGGCTCTGCATCCCCTTGGCGTGAGTTGAGGCCAGTCTTGGTCTACCCCTCCTAGCAAGGCCTGGGACCCCTGGGCCTCCCCAGGCCACCACCCATCCCTTCTCCATCGCCTGGAACCTGCTGAGCAAGGGCCGTCAGGAGTGACCGATGAGCCAGGCAGGGAGGAGAGGGATCAGGTGGACCAGTGGGAGAGCTGGCGGGCTTGCGGCTGCCAGGCCTAACGAGGGCAGGCGGAAGCAGATGGCCACAGAGGCCTGGGCCCGAGCCAGCCTCAGAGCAGGCGCAAGACACTTCCTCGGCCGCCTGTGATCTTCGTGGCTGGCCAGCCTCAGGCCAGCCCAGTGTCTTGGAAATATTTACTGGGGTCACCCTGTCTCCCACCTGCCCCTATCCAGCTGGCCTCCTGGCCCTGGGCTTCAGCTCTGCACTGGTAAAATTACTGGTGACTGATGGGCCAGGCTGGGAGGGATCAGGCGGGCCGGGGGGAGAACTGGCAGGTGAGTTTTGATGGGAGAATTACTGGGTGATCGGGTGATGGGACTTCAATCCCAGAGGGCCACCGGTTTGAGGCCTGAGCTCCAGGCTGTGGCATGCAGGAGTGGTGCTGAGCAGAGCTCCCTGCCGGGCACGGCATCACCGTCCCCATCTTGCCCTCCCAGAGCGTAGTTTAGACAACCGAGGTGAGCAACGCTACCTGGGGTAGTTCAAGGGGCCTGTCTGGAGGCAGTGGCTTTTGAAAGCCTAGTGGGTTGGAAGTACTTCTGCACACGAAGAGAAGGCGACTCTCATTCCGGGGAGGCACAGCTGGAGCTGTGGCACCTGGCATGCTTGGGCAGCACAGCTTGGCCCTGGAGGCAAGTGCCAGGTGTGGGAGGTATCAGTCATGTGTCTGTGCAGGCCCCAGGTGCGTGCATGTGTGCGGGCCCCAGGTGTGTGTTGTATAGGTGTGGGGGCCCCAGGTGTGTGTGTACAGGCCCCAGGGGTGTGTGTGTGTGTGGGTCCCAGGTGCGTGTGTCTGTGCACATCAGGGGTGTGGCCTGTACCATCCCAAGGACAGAGCCTCAAGTGGGCGAACTTAGGCCTCATTTTGGCCTGGAGTGGCGTTCGGAGGAGCTAGGGGTGGGAGGAGCAAGGGGGTGTGGGGGATAGGGAGTCCTCGAAGGGCAAGACCCTCACCAGACAGGGGCTTCGAATGGCACTCCCCAGGGCTCCACCATCACACTCTGATTCAGGTAAGGCTGCTGCAGCCCTCGGCCTCGCAGACCAGCAGGCGGCTGGCTTCATGGAGGCAGAAGTGCAGACTGCTGGGAGCTGGGGCAGGCATGCCCAGGAGGGCAGGAGGACGGGGTTGGCCCAGGGAGATGGCAGCGAGGCAGCCCGCAGAGAACAAGGCTGGGGCAGGTGGGACCCTGAGGTTACCCAGCCAGGGCAGAGGCAAGCTAGGCTGAGCCAGGAGTCCTGGCAAAGATGCTGAGCCCCCGATCCCCGGGGCCCTGCTCTGAGTCTGGAAACCAAGGTTTGTGTTTGAGCCGGACCCTCTGCTGTGCCACCTGATGATCTTGGACAAGTTCCCCCGTTTTTCAGGATTCTGCCTTCCCCATCTTCATTCATCTGGCTCATGATGTCGACTGAGCATCTCTGCTGGGCAGGGCCCTCGGGGGCTCGGGGACATGGAGGACACTCGGCTGTGGGGATAGTAGCCACATCTAGCTTTGGACTGGATCAGGGGGATGCCAGCAGGGCCTGGGAGGCAGGGAAGGCTGCCTGGAGGAGGCAACGCAGAGAAGGGCAGTACAGGCTGCAGGAACAGTATGTTCATGATGGAGGGCACAGAGCAGTGTGGGGACTGAGGGGAAGGGGGAGCCCAGGCTGGGGTGAGTGGGGCCACAGGGCAGCTGGGCTGGCTCAGGGGACATTGAGCACTTTGAAGGGCAAGAAGGGCTGCGCGGGGCTTTAGGAGACAGTGCAACATGCCAGGGTCAGCAGACTTGGGGCGGGGGCCAGGAAGGCGTCAGCTTCAGGGTGAGGGGTGCCCGAATCGCCCCCTTCTCCCCAGGCCTCGCCTTCCTGCCCAGTTGACCACCTCTGCCTCCTTCCGAGGGCCTGGAGACGGACTGCACCCCCTTTCTCCTGAATTCTCCAGTCGTCTGGAAGCTCTGTGTGCAGGGAGCCTTTGTTCATGCCCCCGAGGCGTACACCCACCTGCCGTGTGCCAGCAAGCCCCAGGCATGGTGGTTCAGCCTGGCTTATGACTTGGGCCATGGGTTGAGCAGTTGCTCAGGGTGAATTCATCCACACAGAAGCGATGCCAGCCTGAGGCCCCTCCCCACCTGTGCATGCCCTTCAGCCACCTGACTTCCCTGTCTGTCCTCAGGCCTGGCGTACTGGGGCTGTGCAGGGCCACGGAGTCAGGAATGGCGGGATCTGTCACCGGCCCAGGCCCTTTTGAGGAGGGGATGAGCTGAGTGCAGTGGCCAGAGGCACAGTCATGTGAAGTGGGGAAGGGTCTTCTGGGGGCACCGCTGGGGAAGAGCCCTGAGGGGAACCAGGGGGCCTCGGGGGCTAGGGTCATTCTCTTCAGGAAAGGGAGGCTGGCCAGGGGCAGGGCCAGGGCCAGTCCAGTGGCCTTTGCAGAGCTGGGTGGGGCATTTGGACAATGCCCAGGGCAGAAGAGTCAGTGAGGAATGGGGGCCCTCCCTAGGGAGGGGCAGTCACCTAAACTACCCCCCCAGGTGGTGAGGAGGAAGGGCCCACTTTATTCGGGTCACCCCAGCACCCGGATGACACCCCAGCTCCCATACTCTCCTGCCTCTGAGCAGGGCAGAGGTGCCCTCCAGTGCGCTGATAACCTCCCCAACCCTGCCGTGGCTGGAGAAGAGCTCACAGGGCAGGGCTAGAGGTGGGGAAGACTGGGGCCAGAGCTGGCGGCTGGGCCTAGAGGCTGCAGGGGACTGAGGGGCTATGGAGGTGACACAGAGTCACCTGTGGAGCAGAGGGGGGGAGTGGGGGGGAGGGCTTCGGTGCAAGGAAGCTGGTTGGGTTGTGTCGGGGCTGTGGAGGGACGGGTGGGTGTGGGGTGTCAGGGCCTGGCTGGATGGCATCTCGGATGGGGTGGGCCAGAGCCAAAGTGGCTGCTGCCCCTGGGTTTCTCAAAGCCTGGGCCTGAGAGGACTGTGTGTGTGGGTGGGCCTGGACCTGGCACCTCCCTGGCCCGTCTGCAGTGCGGGGCTGGCGCCTGCCATGATGGCAGCAAAGGCTTATCTGCCATCGGGCTTGGCATATGACTGTGGGGCATGGGCAAAGGGCCCATCCTCACGGAGCACAGCCCTGAAAGGGAGTTCTCGAGGGCCTGGGCTGGAGAGGAAACCCCTCCTCTGCAGGGGGCGGGCGGGGAGGTGGAGGAGGGGCTGGGTTGGACGCTGGGGGTGTGACCCAGGGCTGCGGGCTCTCAGGCCTCAGTCTTTGGGTCTGCCGAGTAGGCATGTGGGCTGCCTCACTCCCCGCGGTCTCTTCCCGCTCCTCGCAGAACATGGAGAAGGCGACTCTGCCGTCCGTGACGCTCATCGTGGGCTGTGGCGTGTCCTCTCTCACCCTGCTCATGCTGGTCATCATCTACGTGTCCGTGTGGAGGTGGGTGCCGCGCAGGTGCTGGGCACGGGTGGCCATGGCTCCTGCGTCCCACGCCTCTTCCCCTTGAGGTCACGGATGGGGTCGCGGGAGCCCCTCCCTCCCTTTGTCCTCACCTTCCCAGTCACCTCCGCCTTTGCCACAGACCCAGCCCTGCTGTGGCCCCTCCAAGGCCACCACAGGTTCCTGAGGCCACCCCACACACTCATGCTGTGTCCATGCTGCACAAACACAGGGGGTGGGGCCCGGTTCCTGCTGTCCCTCCCCTGAACGTGTTCCCTGGCAATACCAGCCTGAGTTCCCTCCCCAGCTGTGTGTGCCCCCTCTGCCTGCGCTTCCTGGCTTCCTTGTCTACCCTCAGGCCTGCAGGCCAGGCCACAGCCTTCCCCAGACCCCCTGTCAGGCCTTAAGGCCCCAAATCCCTGCTCACTCTCCACCCCAAATTCCCTTTCCCCAAGGCCACAGGGCTCCCAGCCTGCTGTCCATTCTGATTGTGGCCAGTGGGTTTTTGAGGCCACCTGGGCAGGTGTGGCGAGATGTGGAGGAGAGCTCATGTTTGAGCAGTAACATGCCTGTTGAGTGTGTGGACGCGCCTCCAGGCACTCCCCACTATCTGCTCCTGTCCCATTGAGTAGAAGTGTGGAACAGGGAGCAAGGACTCAAGGTCACTCACTGCCCATGGAGCTGAGTGGGGACTCTGCAGGCAGCGCGATGTCAGCCAGTAATCGGAACTGACTGCCTGGCTGCTGCCCAAGGTCGGGCACTGGGAGGTCGATGTGGCTGGCGGGGGAAGGGTGGCTGAGCTTTCCTGGAGACAGTGACCGGGTTGTGAGTAGTGGCAGGAGCCCTCCACTGTCCTGCCTGATGGGACAGCATCCACTGGGCTCTAGGGGGACCATGGTGTTTCCTCTTCCTGGGACCTGCCTTCGCCTAGGGCCTTGATTTCACAAAACATCTGGGGAATTGGGTTCAGGGCCTCTGAACTCAGCTCTGATGTCCTGAGTTCTGAGGAGGTTTGCTGCCGACAGTTTTCAAAGCATCTCCCTTGGTGAGCTCTCTTGGCCATCCCTGTGCCCTGTGAGCTGCCGGCAGGGATTGTTCTGTGGTCCCCATGAGGAAGTGGGGACCCAGAGAGAGAACATGACATGCCCAAGATCATGCAGCACATCAGGGTCATGTCAGAGCCCCTGAGGCTCAGCCCTGTGCCCTCTACTCTCCACCTGGGTGGACCTCAGTCCCCAAGGGGTCCTGGTGGTGGTGTTTATGGTGATGATGGTGGTAACGGTGCTGGTGATTGTGGTGATAGTGATGATGGTGGTGGTGGTGATTGTGGTGATGGTGATGGTAGTGGTGGTGGTGCTGGTGGTGCTGGTGGTGGTGGTGGTGATGATAGTAGTGATGGTGATGGTGATAGTGATGGTTGTCATGGTGTTGGTGGTGCTGGAAAATGGCGGATCAGGTGCTGGCAGGTGATAGGCAGTGGTGGTCAGATGGTGGTGGTGATAGTGATGGTAGTGGATGGTGGTGGTGGATGGATCGTGGATGGTGGTGGAAGGATGGATGATAGTAGTGGATGGTGGAAGGAAGGAAACAGGAAAGGAAAGGGAAATGGATTAGGAATGGAAGGATGGTGATAGTGGATGGTAGTGGTGGATGGATGGATGGAACATGGACAGATGGTGGTGGATGGTGGTGGAAGGAAGGATGGTGGAAGGATGGTGGTGGATAGTGGATGGTTGATTTATGGCACCGGTCAGGATGGTGGCGGATTTGGTGCAGGTGACGGTGGCGATGGCGTGGCGGTCAGGCGGATTTGGTGATGGTGACGGCCGGGTGGATGGCGGATGGCAGTGACGGCGGCGGGTGACGGATGACAGTGATGGTGCAGGCCATCAGGTGGCGGATGGCGGCGGTGGTGGTGGTGGTGAAGTGGATCAGGATGGTGGTAGTGGTGGCTGGTGGATGGGGTGGTGGTGGCAGTGATCCTGACGCAGATGGCGCCAGTGGTGCATTGTGATGGCGATGGTGGTGATGCAGTGGCAGTGACGGTGATGATGGTGGCAACTGGCCAGATGGTGGTGGTCAGACAACGGTGGCGGCCGGTCTGGTGACGGTGGTGGATATGGCAGTGATGGTGGCAGTGGAATGGATGGTGGATGGTGGATGGAAGGATGGAATGGTGGATGGTGTTGGTGGTGCTGGTGATTATGGTGATGGTGTGGTGATGGTGGTGATGGTGGTGGTGGTGATGTGGATGGGTGATGGTGGTAACGATTGTGATGGTGATGGTGGTGATGCTTGTGTTGATAATGGTGATGGTGATAATAATTGTATGATAATGGTGGTGGTGTGATGGTGACGGCGGTGATGGTGGTGGTGATGGTGGTAGTGATTGTGTGATGATGGTGATTATGCTGATGGTGGTGATGGTGGTACTGATTGTGATGGTGGTGATAGTGGTGATTATGGTGATGGTTGTGTTGGTGATGATGGTAATTGTGTAGTGATGGTGGTGATGGTATAATGGTGATGATGATGGTGATGGTGGTGGTGCTGTTGTTGACAATGCCTGCAGGAAATGGGTGGGGCCCTGGTCTTGATGCCACAGGACCACAGCTCCTGTGCAGATGGGGTTCTGTTGGGTGCTGACCTTGGGACCCCACACTCTCCACAGGTACATCCGCTCGGAGCGTTCTGTCATCCTCATCAACTTCTGCCTGTCCATCATCTCCTCCAATGCCCTCATCCTCATCGGGCAGACCCAGACCCGCAACAAGGTAGGCAGCCTTGTGTCCTGTCATGCACCTCCCAGCATCCTCGGGCAGTGAGGATGAACCCCAGGAGGGGCCTGGGCCGTGGGATTCCTGGGAAACTCAGGCAGGCGGGTGTGGGGCAGGAGGAGGCTGCCCCAGCTACAGGGAGTTCCCGCCCTCTGCTGTGGCTGCAGGAGCCTGTCAGGGGCTGGTCAGCCGGCTGGAAGGGCAGCTTGTATCCCAGTGTTTCTGTTGGACTTGCCCTTCAGGATGAGCCTGCTTCAGCCCTGCCCAGCCTGCTGTGGGCGGTGGACTCGGCCTCAGCTCAAGCTGCCTTAGGGCTGGGGAGTGGCACCCAAGAAGAGTGGCACTATGGTGACAGAGGCTCCCATGGTCCACCCTCTCACCCCCACCCTCGCCAGCCTTGAAGCTGGCAGCTCATGATGGGCCCCTGCCTGCCCTCCCCAGACCTGCCATCCCTGGTTCCTACCCTGTGGTCTCCATGCCCCATCCCACTAAATGTGGCAGGCACAGCCTTTGGCTGGGGGCCTCTGCTTCCTCAAGGGGCCACACTGACAGTGTAGGAGAGAAAATAAAGCAAGAGGCCTGCAGGGAGACGGAGAAGGCCTGGGCCCAGGGCCTGCCGTGTGCTGTGGCAGAAGCTCAGGGCCGCAGCGTGGGTGAGGTTGCCTGCCACTTGCTGTGTGTCCTCGGGGTGTGACATGCCCTCCCTGGGCCTTGGGCTTACTACCTCCTGAATGCATGGGCAGGCACCTGGACTTTAAAAGGCCCCTGCTTAGCATTTGGTGTGGCTATGAATGGTGCTGAGGAAGACGGAGAGGGAGGGTCTGTTTGTCCCAAGGGGGCTTAGACGGTCAACAACCCATCTCAGGGTAGGGACTAGGTGATCTCTGGATTGCCTTCTGCCTGGGGACCTGGTCGGGTCCCAGCGAGGGTGCTGGGTGCTGGGCCTCCAGCTGCAGACAGGCACTCAGTGGGGGCAGGTGTGGGGCCGGGGAGCACCTGCCCAGCCTGTCCTGCCCTCGGCCCCACGCAGGTGGTGTGCACGCTGGTGGCCGCCTTCCTGCACTTCTTCTTCCTGTCCTCCTTCTGCTGGGTGCTCACCGAGGCCTGGCAGTCCTACATGGCCGTGACGGGCCACCTCCGGAACCGCCTCATCCGCAAGCGCTTCCTCTGCCTGGGTTGGGGTGAGCCGCGGCCTCCCTGACCCTCCTGGGCAGATGTTCTTCCTCTTGGCCCCGACTGCTTGTTCTGCCCTGGCAGCCCCTCCTCTCCCCATGCCCTGTGGACCCCTGGGGCCTCAGTTGCTGCTTGGGTGGGCTTCTCCCTCTTCTCCCTCTGGGCCCTCGTTCCTCCATGGAGTCGCCAGGTAAAGCACAGGACACCCAGTTCCCTTTCATGTCTAGATAACAGAAACATTTCTAGCACGAGTATGTCCGGTGCACTGTTTGGGACTTACATATACAAAAAGATGATTCCTGATTTCTCTTCGAGTCAGCTGTGCCGGGCACCCTGTGCGTTCTGTGCTCATGGGACCGCCCCGCGCCCAGCTCCCCAGGCCCTTGCCTTGTTCATCTCCTGCCCCATCTCTTGCTCAGCCCCATCCTCTGTTGGGGGCTTCAAAAGCCTGGCCCCTGCCCTCCAAGGCAGGGCTGGGAGGAGGTGGAGGCTGGCTGGGGACTTGGGTGGGGCCAACGCCCTTTCTCTGCTCCTTCAGGGCTCCCTGCACTGGTTGTGGCCATTTCCGTGGGATTCACCAAGGCCAAAGGGTACAGCACCATGAACTAGTGAGTCGGGGCATTGGGGGTGTGGTGGATGGCCGCATGGCCCCCAGAGCCTTCTGCTGCCCTGGAGGGTGAGGGCTGGCCATGCCCTCCCCCTGTGTGACCCTGACCATCTCACAGAGGCTCAGGGAGGGTGGAGCCCCAGGGGCTGGAGGCTGAGCCCCCTGGGCAGCCCCTCCCTGTTGGTCAGCCAGCTTCACCCTGGCAGCAAGCAGTGGGCAGTGGCACTGAAAGAAACCAGGCTCACAGGGCCCCCCTCGGTCAGTTGGTCCATTAGCCACTCTGAGCCTCAGTTTCCCCATCTGCTCAGTGGGGAGGCCACCTCTGCATGGTGCTGATGAGAGGGAGGGCTATTTGAGACACAAGCGCTCTGGGCACAGTGGGCACACCCCTACAGCAGGCCTGTGGCAGGCAGGGCAGGGGTCGGAGGCTTATTTCCCAGATGACATCACTGAGACCCTGAAGGGTCAGCTCGACCAGGTCCTTGGGGCCTTAAATGGCAAGCCAGGAAGCTTGCTGTCATCCTAAAAGCAGTGTGGTTCCCAAGGTGGGGAGAGAGGGTCTGGGGCTCAGGATGGGCAGAAGAACTGGGGTGGGGGAGGGGAACTGAGGCTTGGAGGGAGGGCCTGGCTACAGGGAGAGGAGCAGTGGGAAGTGAGAGGCAGGAGGAAGTGACCGATGCTGGCTGAGTGGGAGGACTGGAGCAGGCCTGGCTCACTCTGGAGCCCCTGGGAACAGGATGTGGCACCCCCTGGAGCCCTGCCCTGAGTGGCCATAGGGAGTAGACATAGCTGAGGGCCCAGGGGGTGAGTGCTGAGAGGGAAATCCCAACACTGTCTCCAGAGATGAGAGAAGCAAACACCTGGCCTGCCAGAGCCAGGGATGGATCAGGAGGGGATGGGGACATTGAAGTGGGGTTCTGAAGGATGAAGAGGAGTTTGTTTGACAGACGACATGGGGTAGGCTGCTCAGGGCAGAGGGAACAGTCCTTATTGGGTTTCAGATTTCCATGGGCACCACAGGTGGTGTCCAGAGATCTGGGGAATGTGGGGCTACTGACTGGGTGGGTGGTGGGGAGGATGCAGACCAGATGTGTGAGCATAGGACCAGGTGTTGAGGCCACGGGGCCTGAGCCTTGTGGGCCAGGGACCTAGCCCCGGCATTCGAGTATCACGTCAGGAAGGAAGGTCTGCCAGAGACCCCAAGAGAAGAGCCAGGAAGGGTCCAGGCCTGGGGAAGGAGGGACAGTCAGGTGACCTTTGCCCTGCCAGCCTGGTGCCCCTGCTGTGTGGCTCTAAGCAGATGGGTCCCCCACTCTGGTACTATCCCCATCTATAAAATGGGAGTGACGATGACTGCCTAGGGGTCCTGAGGATTCTAAGTCTAAAGAGCGGGTGTGACCTGCCCTGCACGCAGAAGGCGCTTAATAAGTGCTAGTTTTCTTCTGCCACTTCCCAGCTCACCTCCCCTACTCCTGAGAGGCCGGTAGTGCCCCTCTGCACGCCCCTCTGCACGTGGGCGGTGCTGATGGCCTGTCTCCTCCCCAGCTGCTGGCTCTCCCTGGAGGGAGGACTGCTCTATGCCTTCGTGGGACCGGCTGCTGCCGTTGTGCTGGTACTGACCCGCCTGGACCCCACTCCCTGCAACCCTGCCCGGGCCCCCCACCTGCCTCCTGGGCCTCGGTGCTCTCTCCTGCCCCAGGCTGTGCACCTGCTGTCCCTTCAGGACGGCCCTCATCACCAGGGGGTGGGGGTGCCCACAGCCCCGCTCTGACCTGCCCTCAGCGTGCGGTGTAGGGGCTGGGCCAGGGTAGTGACCCTTCACACCTGTGAGTCTCAGCTTGCCTGATTATTGGGCGCCAGCTGTGTACCTGCCAGGAGATCCCCGCGGGTGTGGTGAGTGGCATGGGAGGAAGCTGGGGATGGACAAGTGATGCGAGCAGCGGGGAGCTACAGGCTAGACCTGGGTGGTGGGTGTCTGGCCCCAGAGCGCCAGATGTGAGGCTGGTGACCAGGGCTGCTTGCCCCTTTGGGGGCCCCAGTGAGGACCTTCCCTATGTGGGTCCTTGGACTTTCCTTCCCACTCTTCTCCCACCTTTGTGTGGAGGAAGGCAAGACTGTGGCAGGTGGCATGCAGGGTCACTGTCCCGGGGTCACAGATGAGCAGCAGACTGGGGGACCTGCCTGGGGTCACTGGCCTCTACTGGGTCCAGCTCTGAGCCTGCTTAGCCAGTCCCCGTCCCTCTACTCTGGCGGAGCACCAGGGTTCACACCCAGCATCACCTCCCCTCCCCCCCCAGGAGAGGCCATCCTTGTCCAGTAATTCCTGCCATCATGAGCGGTGTCTCTGTAGGGCCACACCCCCTTCTAGTGGGGACTCAGGCACAGGCTGGGCCCAGCAGAGCAACGTGCATGGGGGGTGAGGGGGTGCTAGCCCTGTAGGGGCAGTTGGGGAGCCTAGTAGGGGTTGGGGGGCAGTGGGGCGCCATCCCTGGGCAGCCCCAGACCCCTCCTCACAGTCCTGGCTGTGGAATCCCACCTTCTTTATTCCTTCCTCCAGCCAGGAGGCAGGGGAGGAGTGTGGTACCTGTCAGCACCTCTAGAGCTGGCCTCAGTGCCAGCTGGGCAGTGCCCCAGGCACCTGGGGATGGAGGTTGTGGGAAAGGGGACAGAGACAGGAGCCCTACCCCCGTACACCCCTCCTCAGGATGTGTCAGGAAGGCAGTCTAACTCAGGCGGCTGTGGGACCTGAGCCCCTGCAGCCCCTCCTGTCCTTGGGACCACGTGGTGCAGGCCAGACAGAGCCTGCTGCAGGCAGTGGCCCGTCACTGGTGCCCATCCTCTCTTCTCTGCTCCGGCCCCATCAGAAAACTAGGTTGCCCAGGAAAGAGGCCACCGCCCATCAGGCTGGCCAAGGCTGTGGTGTGGGTGTCTGGGAACTGCATCCATTGTGGAAAGCAGGCCGGGTGTGTGGTCGTGAGCCCTGAGCTGGAGGGCTGCACAGTCTACCACCCTGGTCTTCTGGACGTGAAATGCCTAGTCCAGGGGTCCATGGAGTCCTGGGGTCTCCCAGCCTCCAGCTTCTGGAACCTGGGCCTGAGGAAGTCAGGCCTTGCCCCTCGGGGTCCTGGCAGCATCTTTCTGCAGAGTGGGGATGCAGGAGGAGGGCCTCAGGGAGCCTCTGGCAGTTGGGGAGCAGAGAATATGGCCTGAGACTCCTCCTTCCCCTTAGCAGAGGAGGCCGGGAGACAGGAGGAGACCCCCAGATGCTCAGGGCCAGTGGCTTCCCCGGGGTGCTCCGGGAACAGCTCTTGTCTTGAGTGGTAACCTGGACAGTGGCAGGCATGGGAGACTCATATTGGAGCCCAAGAAGAGCCTCCCTGGGTGCAGGCGCCCAGCCGGGGCCCTTACGGGGTGGGCAGTTAGTTTGATGAAAAGAGGGAGATCAGGAAGGAAGTCTAGAGAGAGGAGGTGGCCTGCCCAGAGCAGAGAGCCAGGAGGCGTGTGGCCCCAGGGAGAGCCAGGATTGGTGTCCCTTAGGCAGGTTTCAGCTGCAGGCTGGCAAGGGCCTCTGGACCCTGTGGGTGCGGAACTCCCTGGTGGAAGGGATGCGAGGAGCACAGCAGAGGTGCTGACGGTGGGGGTGACACACACAGAGGGCCCTGCATGGTTGGCAGCTGGGCTGGAGGTCACCTGACATCACGTCAGGCACTGGGGTTCCTGTGATGGAGGCACGGGAGGTGACCCTGAGTGTGGTAGGGGGTCATGGTCAGCATAGCCATCGTCAGTCCATCCAGTGTCGGCCCTGAGCCTACGGCGGCCCCCACCCCCACACTGCCACCCCTCTCTACCCGGCAGGTGAACATGGTCATTGGGATCCTGGTGTTCAACAAGCTCGTGTCCAAAGACGGCATCACGGACAAGAAGCTGAAGGAGCGGGCAGGGTAGGACCAGGGCCACGCGGCTCCTTGCCCACCCAGCCCCGGGCTCCCGGGGGATGGAGGATGCTCCATGCCCAGTCCGAGACTGCATGTCCAGGGACCCTGGAGTGGGTGGGGAAACGGAGGCACTGAGTACAGAGGCCCCTTAGGCTGAGCCAGCCCCTCTCACTGTGCCACGGTTGCTCCATCTGACCTGGGCAGGGTGGACCCCGTAAAGTCCCCGTAAAGAAGCGGTGAAACTGATTGTGCAGGGACACCCCACCTCTGCCCGGCTCACAGGGTGGCAGCAGGGCACCCCCAATGCTGGGTGCTGGGGGTCCCTGGCCTCCCACTCCCCTACCACAAGGTTTGCACCATGGCCGGGGGAGGATGCCACCTGTCCATGCAGAGACTCCCTGTCCTTGTGGGATCTGCATCATGAGGAGGACGGTGCAGGAGACAGGTGGAGCTGATGCTCCTCCCTCCGGGGAACCCAAGCCCAGGGAGTGCTCTCAGCACAGCAGCTGACAGGGCCCAGGAGCAGAGTGGAGGCGCTTGGGATGTTTGGCTGCGCCCACCTTTCAGGGACAGGGACAAGGTCCTGGGCACAGGGGGGAAGCTGCGGGGTGTGGGGAGCTGACTAGGGCGGACGAGCCCCTCTTTGTCCTCCCGCCCCTCACCTCTGCCTGCTTCTCTGCGTCTTCCAGCCCTGGCTGGTGTCTGTGTGGGTCCCTCCCCTCCGTGCCCGTCTTGCTTGGATGCTCGGTCTCTCTCTGTCTCTCTCTCTGTTCCTGTCTCTGTCTCTTCTTGGCTCCTCCTGTCCCCAGTGAACAGAAGCTTCAGGAAGCCTTCCCCTTGGGTGCCTGTGGGTTCTGGTCCTGGTTAGGAACCAGCCGAGTTGGCCTCTGATGCTGAGTATGTGGAGTGGCCCTGGGGTCTGTCACTCGGGGTGGGAGTCCTGGTGCTTTGTCTCCTGGCCTGGGAAATGGAGGCTGGAACAGATTTCTCTAAGGCTTTGCCCCACCTGCCCCCGTAACACCCTGTCCCACACTGCTCCCGAGACAGCGGTCACACTCAGAAGAGGTCCCCAGGGCTGCACATCCGGGGTCTGAGCATGGCAGACTGCCTGCCGTTACCTGGTCGTAAAAGCAGCAGTGATCTCGGGTGCTCACCCAGTGTGGATGTTTTGTTTGCTGCTTAGAATAACCATGGTGGCAGATTCTGTGGTTATGTTCCCATCTTACAGCTGAGTAAATGGAGGTTTAGGGAGGGTGAGTGACTGGTGGAGCTGAGCTTCCAGCCCAGGTGGGCACACACTAGAGCCAAGCCCAGGTGGCCCGTACTCTGCCCACCTCGCCCTGTGTGTGCAACGGGCCAGCTGCGTGAGGCGCACACATCCTGGGAGCACACCCAGACTCGCCTGTGTGGCCGTGTGGGATTCGCTGCCCACGTAGACGGGGATGGAGGTTGGGGTGGAGGGGTGCCCAGTACACTGGTCTATGTGTGCACGCACGCCCACACACATGGGCGCACACACGTGGGCATACACATGCCAGGAGGACCTGCACGAGGTCCCTGCCCAGGTCAGCTCCCTCTCAGACACACGGGAAGGGGAGCGGAAGGTGCAGTGGCCTCGTTTTGGAAATTTTGCCACTTTGTGCAGACGGAGTCAGGGTCTACCCTCAGTTGAGCACAGGAGCGCCATGCTGCCTCCCCCGACGCCCGCCACGTGCAGCTCACAGCCCTGCCCACCACAGCGCCCACGCCCAAGGCCTGAGTTCGTGAAGTGGCCGAGAGCCCCCAGGACCATCCCTGTCGGAGCCCAGGCTGGACTCCTGAGTGGCTGGTTTTGCACTTTGGCCCCGCCCCTCCCGCCTGGGTTCAGAGAGCAGAGCGCTTGCCTTTGTTTCAGCCTTTTAATTTCACTTGCAGTCAGCCGCCCCCGCACCCCCTCGGGTGCACCCTCAAGTGTGCCGAGTGTGGAGTCCTCTCTGCCGCCGATGCCACCTCCGACGCCACCAGTAACGCCATGTTAGTGCCTCTGCTGCCACCTCCCTCCTAGGCCCACCCTTGGGGCTCTGCGCTCTCTGAGTCACTTTTTGTTTGTTTTATGTTTATCTTTCATTTCTTCCTTTTCTGCCGTCCACTCTGGGTTTCTAGGCCACTCCTGTCCCCCGACCCACTGCCCCCAGCTCCTCCTTCCGTCCTGCCCATAGGCCTGCTCTAGGCCTGGCAGCACAAGGCACCGCGGGTGCAGGGCGTGGGGCCGGGCCTGGGCACGGGTGGAGTGCAGCTGTGGGCCGGGCTGCAGTTGGGAAGGAGCAGTCAGTCCTGTCCTTCCAGGGCCCGAGTGTGTGCCAGGCTGCAAGCTGTGGTTTGTTGGTTCTGGAGTTGAACCCCCACCCCCACCCGTGGTGCTGCTGGCATGGAGCCCAGGATGGCTGATGCTTGGGCAGGGGTCTGCGCCCGACAGCCCCGCAGCTCTGTGGTGGGGTGAGGAGACTGGCCCTGGCTTGCCTAATGGGAAGCCTCCCTCCCTGTGAGTGCACGTGAGCACGCATGTGAGAGCATGGCCAGGTGTGTGTGCACGCATGTGAGTGTGCATGCGTGCCAGTAGGTGTGTGTGCGCCTATGCAAGAGTGTCACCAGGTGTGTGCGTGTGTATGAGTGCGTATGTGAGTGTACATGGGTGTGCGTTCATGTGGGAGAGCATGACCAGGTGTGTGTATGCACGCACGCCCATGTGAGAGCACTTACTTTTGTTCCAGGCTTTTAATTTCGCTTGTAGCCTACTGCCCCAGTACCCCCTTGGGCACGCCCTCAGGTGTACTGAGTGTGGAGTTCTCTGCTGCTGCCACCTCTGGGGCCACAAGTGTGCAAGTGTGTGTACAGGTGTGAGAATGTGCCTGGATGTGTGCAAGCATCATCTGTGTGAGTGCAACCTGGTGTGCGTACATGTGAGCGTGCATCTATGTGGCATATGTGTGAGCGTGCATGTATGTGTGCGTACGTGTGAGCGTGCATCTGTGTGTGTACCTATGAGCATGCATCTGTGTGTGTGAGTGCGGCCCAGTGTGTGTATGTGTGAGCGTGCATCTGTGTGAGCGCAACTGGTGTGCCTACGTATGAGCATCTATATGTGCATGTGAGCGTGCATCTATGCGTATGTGTGAGCGTGCATCTGTGTGTGTACCTGTGAGCGTGCATCTGTGTGTGAGTGCAACCCAGTGTGTGTATGTGTGGGTGTGCATGGTGTGTGAGTGCAACCTGGTATTTTGTGTGGGCATGTGTGTATATGTGTGTGTATATAATCGGGCATGTGCCTGTGTGTGCAAGTGTGTGCATGTGGGTCTGCATGTGAGTATTGTGTATGTGGGAGTGTGTTTATAGGTGAGTGTGTGAATGCGTGTGTGTGTGTGCGCGCGCATGTGTGCCTGAGAGCAAGAAGCAACCAGGGCCAAGGGAACAGGGAAGGAAGTGCTCAGAGTCAGTGGCTGCTCTGCTGGCTTGGGCAGCCTTAGGGGCTGTGTGTAGGGAGGGCGGTTTGGGCTCAGGTGGGTGGGGCCAGTTGGCCTAGAGTGTCTGGGCTTTCCAGCCTGAGGGGTCATCTTGTCCATGCCCTGCCTCCCTCAACCCAAGGTGAGCCTTCACGGCCGCACCCCCAGGCGCATACCCCTGTAACCCTCCTGCTTTGCTCCCTGAGCCAGGCACTAGGGGCCCAGGGTTTTAGGAGCCATGGGAGAAAGAGCTCTGGGCCCTGGTGCTGTGCAGATGCGAGTCGGGGTGAGGCTAGCCTGGGTGGGAGGAGTAAGCTCGGAGTTGGGGCAGCGTCCACACTGGCCTGCCAGGCCCTGGGAAGCTCCGGTTCTTTGGGGCTAGTTTGCACTTGCTTTGTCTCAACATCAGGGTTGGGGCGGAGGCTGTGAGATCCGCCCTGTCTCATTCCATCAGAGAGAAGCGGAGGCCACACAGATGTTCCCTTTAAAGTTACTCAGAGCCTCTCCCCACACCCCGGGCACCTGCCTCTCCAGCCGGGAGCAGGTGCGGTGCAGCTGGGCACTCCTGGCCTCCCCTTCAGCGGCTCCCGGGCCCTTCTGCTTCCTTCCCACCGCGCTCCGCAGAAATGTTTCCAAGCTACAGAGGCCGAGCTGCGGTGTGGGAGTCATTTACGGGGCCCCAGACCCCAGGCCGCCTGCCAACGGCGGCGGATCAGGCTGTAAATGTCAGGCCTGGAGACCCAGCCCCCTGTTGGGCAGCAGCAGGGGTGACTGGCAGCAGGCAAAGAAGTCTCCATGGGGAGCGAGGCCCTGCACCTCCTCTCAGAACTTGGGTGAGGAGAGGAGTCCAGGGTCCTGGCTCAAAGAATACCAGCTTTGGAAGGGAGAAGAGAGATTCTCCAGCTTATAGCCATGGGAAAACCAGGGCCCCAGCCGAGGGGTCCTACTCTGTGTCAGTGAGTCATTCCTTGGCTCTGTGAATATTGATGGAGGGCCTCCTCATCACAGGCTCTGTGCCAGGTGCAGGGACACAGCAGTGAGTGACAGCCGGGGCCCTGTCTGCTGCTGCAGCCTGGAGGGAGTGGCACCATCATGGGCAAGGGAGGCCTCTCCGGCCGCCTAAGTTCCCAGGCAGGGAGTGCGGGGGGTGCAGGGGTAGGCTCTCCAGGGCCAGAGGAAGGGCGAAGGAGGTTGGGGGCCTCTAGCAGACTCCAAAGCTGTGTAGGAACAGGGAGTCCCATGAGGCTGTTAGAGCCCATCCTATGCCCAAGAGCAGGAGGGGCAGCTGTGTGGCCAGGGCCACCGTACCCTGAGACCTGGGAGCCACTGGCTGTGCAAGACCAGGCCCTCTGTCCTGGTGCTGCTCCGGGCTCTGGGCCTGCACGTGTCCTAGCCATGGGTTTGTGGTAACACCTGAGGCTGGGGCCAGACAGATCACCACCAGACAGCATCACTGAAGAAAAGCAGGCCCAGGCCTGGGGTAGAGGGCTGGGCGGAGGAGGGGAGGAAGAGAGTCCAGGAGGTGGCATGGGGGGCTGGGCCTGCTGGGAGGTCCCAAGAGATGGGGACACATTTCCCTTGGGGGCTGGGCCCTGCACGGATGTCCCGCACTAGGGGTGGGAGCATCACTGGTGGCCAAGCTACACTGGAGAGGGCTGAGGAGCAGAGCATGCGGTTTTGGGGGCCCTTGTCTTGGCAGACTCCAGGTCATTCCAGCATCTCTCCTGCCAGCCCTCATATGCCAGCTCCCGCCTGGCATTCTCACCCAGAATGGATCCCCTACTCCCTATTCAGTCCTCCTGCCCCAGCTCCCCCTGCCTGCAGGGCAATCCTGTGCAGGAGGAGGGGAGGAGGGAAGGAGGGAAGCTGGCGCCAGCACCCATTCCTGGTGGCGATGACAGTCCTGCAGGCTGTGGGGCCCCCTACGGGCAGGCACAGGACCACCTCCTGAGCACTTGCCACGGCCGGGGTCCTGCTGGCCTCTGTCGGTGTCCCACAGCCCTGGGAAGCAGCTTGGTGTCCCCACTGTGAGGAGGAGAGCACAGGCTCAGAGGCCACCACAGAACCCAGTGGGTGGATGTGGGAAGGGGCCCAGGTCTTCACTGCTCCCAGCGAGGCTGGGCTGCAGGGGCAGGGGCGAGGGCTGCTGTGGGGCTCCTGGAGGACTCCCTGGGAGAGGGGGTGGCACTGAGGGGCAGAGGCAGCAGGACAGGTCTACAGGCAGGTGGCCGCTGGGGCTCAGGAGGCATGGGCGGAGCTGGCCCGCGAAGAGGAGGAGGCGCCTGCCCGTCTGTCTGTTGTCGCCTGTCTCTGTCTCTCCTCTGCTCCTCCCCTGCTGGCTTTGTCCGTCCGTCTGTCCTCTATCTCATTCCCTCCAAGCTTCTCCCTCCCTCCAGGTCTCTGAGTTCTGGACTCCACCCTCCCTCCCCACCATGGCCATCTTACTCTGCCCTTCAGGGCCTGGACCCCTCGCCTGGGGCCTGTGGGCTGTCTGAGGGTCCTGGACCAGGGGATCCTACTTGGCCCACCCCACACCAGACAGCCCATCTCCCTCCAGCCTGTCTCCCCTCCCCTGTCACCTCCTAGACTGTCAGGAACCTGGATCTTCCCCAAAGAGCCCTTCCCCCTTGCCCAGCTTCCCAGGACCTCCCTCCTGAGTCCCTGGGTCCCCTCAGAGACCTCGGGCTTAGAGGGGGGGTTCTGGGACCTCAGTGTTGATGGTGGGCTCCTCCCCAGCCTGGGGGATGGGCTCCAGAGGGAAGGGGCAGAGCGTGGGACAGGATTGGGGGAGCCCTAGGGAGGAGAGAAGGTGCAGACGCAGTCTGGGCGGTGGAGGACCCCTAGGGAGACTCACCCCAGAGAAGATGTACTGCTTGACCCAGGCCCCCAGAGACAGAGACTGGGCCTTAGGGCTGGGTCCCCACCAAGGCCTGGAGATGCAGGGTTCAGGGCAGGGTGTTCCTGGGGGCAGGGGCTGGGGCGGCAGCGCTGACGCCCTCCATCCCCAGGGCCTCCCTGTGGAGCTCCTGTGTGGTGCTGCCGCTGCTGGCGCTGACCTGGATGTCGGCCGTGCTCGCCGTCACCGACCGCCGCTCCGCCCTCTTCCAGATCCTCTTCGCCGTCTTCGACTCGCTGGAGGGCTTTGTCATCGTCATGGTGCACTGTATCCTCCGTAGAGAGGTGGGTAGGACAGCCTCTGTCGGGCCGGGTTCCTGTAGGGTCCTGGGGCTGCCGGGTGGCCTCCTCCTTCCCTGAGGACTTTGGCAGGGAGATTGTGGGTAGGTGCAGTGTCCATGGCCCTGATGCATCTGCAGGCCTCGGTGGTCCACAGAGCGGGGTCTGCAGGTGAGCGTGTCCCCCCTACTGTCCCTGGGAGCGGCCCAGGCAGTGCAGCACCTTCCCAAGGATGCCCTGCACCTGGCTTAGGGGCGTGGAGGACATGGGGCCCCCATCCTCAAGGGGCCTACAGGAGCAAGGAAGCCAGCAGCAGAAGTAGACAGCTTCCAGGGCAATAGAGACTCCTGCTTCTGGCGTTTTCTGGATCTTTCCAGAAGGTGTCACTAGAAGGTTTTCACCAAACTACATCCCAGCTACCACCTGGTGGCCATAATCAGGATGCTCTTGCGGAGGCTGGAGTGTGGGAAAGCTGCATGTCGACCTCAGTGGACGAGGACACCAGCTTCCAGATCAGCACCAGAACGGCGGAAGGCCCAGGAGCGGGGTGGCCACCTCCCTCTTCCTGGCTCCCCCTGGAGAGACCACAGAGGGACTATTGAAAAGTACACAGGTTCCCAAGGATGAAGAATTCGGGAGAAGCCGACAGCAGGGGAGCTGGCAGGTGGAGAAGCAGGATGAGAAGTGCAGCCCCAGCTGACTGGAGACAGCTCAGGCCTCGGCCAGCTGTAGGGAGCCAGACAGGGTGGCAGGAGTGGGACCCGCTGCCTCCCCAGGATCTCTGGCAGCCACAGGAACGTCAGGCGTGGGTGCCCTGGTTTTCCAGGCCTTAGGTGGCGATTTCCATCCCAGCCTGGAAGGGCAGGGCTGCCCTGCTTGGCCTCCCCAGCCTGGGCCTCACTCTCTGGGCAGAGTGAACAGAGGGGCTCTGGCCTGGGGCAGCCGGCACAGCTGAAGATGGGGGTGCCACCTGGAGACAAGTGGGGAAGTGGACACGCTGAGCCTGGGTCACGTGTCAGCTCTGGCCTCCCAGACCCAAACCTCTGCAGGGAGGTGTGAACACCCCTCTCGAGGCAATCTGATTTCGAGGAAAGATGGGAGGAAGAGCCGGAGTTCTGATGTCCAGCAGTGAAATGGCTCCCATACCAGCCAGCCACCAGCTGGACAGTGCTCCACACTTACATCCCAGCGGCTCCTCATGAGGACAGCAGAGCTCCTGTTAGAGCTGCAATCCACCCAGACAAGCAGGAAAACAGCGTGGGGACAGAGGCAGCCCAGGAAGGAGAAACCTCACTGACCCCTCCTTATCCTCACCTGGGAGAAGTCGCTCACCCTGGTGAGCAACACATGGGCCAGGCCCTGGCCCCAGCAATGAACTCATGTTAGTGAATCTCACGACACCTCCTAAAGCAGGTGCCATCTGCTCCGTTCCACAGACAGGACAGCTCCAGGGAGCTCATCATGGGAGCTTGTCACCATGGCTGGGATTTGAGGCCAGGCAGTTCTCTGAGGCCACACTCCTGGCCCTCAGCACCTGGCTTCTGTGAAACAAGAACAGTAGCCTATGAAAAAGGAACAAGAAGAGACTTGTGGAAATTAAAAACAGAGAGCAGCTCAAAACTCAGTAGAAGGAAAATGGAGGCAAAATGTTTCACAAAATAGAAAAGATGGAAATTGGAGAGATTTCTCAAGCAACTAGGCGAATCCCCAAGGACCAACTGACCGGTGATGGGAGCTGCAAAGGAGACAGTGGAAAGGAGGAGCTCCAGGCAGGCAGAGCCCGGGGCCACCTGGAGCAGAGAGCTGGCGCTGGGGGTCTCAGATGTGCAAGAAGCCTCATGGTTGTCACATGGGGTCGGAGAAGGAGGGGACCCGGCATGCTCCCATGGTGGCTGGGGACAGAGGACACCAGGGCCAGACTTCCCTGAAGCCCCCAGTGAGCTCCCAGCCCCTGCGTGTGGCTTGCATGCTGCAGGGCCTTCAAGGTCCTGGCCAGAGAGGGCTTCCGCCTGGGCCTGGTAGCAAGGGGCCTCGAGCCCTACCCTGGTCCTCAGCCTCAAGGGTGGTGGCCAGGGCTGCAGGGCGTGCTGAGGAGGCTGGGCCAGGTGGAGGCCATGCCAGGCAGCCCAGCCAGCCCTGTGGCCTGGGACACTCCTGCAGATGGGCAAGTCAGTCCCTTGTCTACCAATGAAGCCGGGGCCTCCTGGGCTAAGGCTGGCTCGGGCGTTCCCGGAGAGGGTACTGGAGGGACTTGGGGAGCCCCAGCTCCTCTGCTCGCCCACAAAGAACACTTCCCTACTTGCCTGTGGGACCGGGCAGATGGTAGGTGCCCAGTAGGCATTTGCAGGGCAAGTCCGTGAGGGAGAGGATGGCAGGAAGGCACACCTGCCGTGGCGGCCTGGAGTCCTTAGCTGGTGTCCAGGGGTCAGAGGCCAGCGAGACCCTGGCTTCCAGGCCTGGCCCTGCCTCTGACCAGCTGTGAAGCCATGGACAATTCTCTCGCCCACTCTGGGCCTCGGTCCCCATCTGCCTGATGAGAGGGGTGGGCTGGGTGTCCTCAGCCCCCCAGCAGCATGAAGCAGAGCACTGGGTGAGGGAACGGGGCCACAGGTCCGTGGTTGAGTGGGTAGGTAGGTGGGTGCCTGGAAACCAGGAGCTCCAGCTTGCCCTCTTTCTGCTTCTGCCAACTTCTATTTGGATGCCTCCTCCAGGAAGCCCTCTGTGCTTTCATGCCCCCCCCACCCCCCCACCCCCAAGGATTCCTTTATACACTGTTACCACCGGACGGAGTGTCAGTGTGCTGCCCAGAGCAGCCAGCAGGAGGTGGCTGCTGGCCCCAGGGGAGGGACAGTTGACATTCCTAGATGATGTCTTTACCTCCTTGGGAGCTCCCTGTCCATAAGCTCTGTGCTGGCCGCTGGGTAGGTCTTCCTCTGTAGCCCATCCTACAGAGCCTGCTGCCGTCATCACCACTGTCCCCCCGAAGAGTGGGTGGCCGTGAAGGGTGAAATCCCCCTGACAGAGTGTGCCGTTCCCAGTGGGGTGGCTGTGGGGAAGGGCCAGGCTCACGGTCCCTGGCACAGCACCCCACGCCCCCAGCGGACACTCCCAGGGCACTGAGGGCCAGGCTTTCCACTGGCTCAGAGGCGGCAACGACGCTGAGACTGCTGGAGATGCAGACCGGGCCCAGGGACATCTTCGGCCCCCCGCAGGTCATTGCAGGTTCTCTCAGGCGGACCCTGGCCCGAGGGCCTGCAGCAGCTCTCGGCGGCTGGGAGCTCGGTAGAGAGAATCTCAGGGGAGGGGTAGGCTCTTCCCCTCCTGGGGTCTCGTTTCCCCTTCTCCACCCAGTGGGTCATGACCCTGCAGACCAGAGGTGTCCCTGTGAGGAGGCCTCCCGCTGGGGGGCCCTGCCCTTCCCTGAGATGCCCGCCCCCCCATCCCCCACCCCGGAGATCCTGCTCACCTGATCTGGCGCTGGCGCAGGGTAGGGGCGTGGCTACCACTGAGGTGCGCGGCTCTCCCTCTCCAGGTCCAGGACGCTGTGAAATGCCGTGTGGTTGACCGGCAGGAGGAGGGCAACGGGGACTCGGGAGGCTCCTTCCAGAACGGCCACGCACAGCTCATGGTAGGACTCAGGGCCCGGGGACTCAGGCTGCCCCACCCACCTTGTACCCCTGCCGGGTGCCTCCAGGCCCTCACCGTGCCCCAAGCTCCCCTAGGCCCCAGCAGCCCTGCTGAGAGGAGCTCTGAACCCAGTGTGCAGCTGGGAAAACTGAGGGTCGCCAAGTGGAACCCCTGGTCCGGGGTTTCCAGCTGGGAAGGGCTGAGCTGAGTTTGGAGGTCTCAGCGGAGGCTGCGTCCACCCCACACTCACCCCCGCTGGCAGCGGTGCCTGTCTGGCTGGACACCGCCCTCTGAGCATCCCAGCCCTCATCTCAAGGTCCCCATCCTCACGCCTCCCAGGCCCACCCTCATCGCCCTCCATCGCCACCCAGGAGTGTCCTGCTCAGCTGCCACCTAGGAGTCCAGCCTAGCCCGCCCATCCCCTGCCCCTACCCTGCGTATTCTCACCTGCTGCCTCCCTGGTGCTCCCTGGGTGCTGCCCAGGCCTCAGCCCCTGCAGGGGTGGTGGCCCTCCCTGGTGGCCCCTGGGCATCCTGCCTTCACCCTCTATGGGCTCTCTGCCCTCGCCCTGCCCGTCCTGGTGTCCTCAGCCCTGTGTTCTGCACCCCTGCCCGCGCCTGGGGCCCGCCTCTCTACAGCACAGCATTCCCAGGACACGCACAGGCCCTGGGAGGGCGGCCCGAGTGGCGGCTCCTACATAAGGGCCCCCAGCAGCCCCCCATGGAGCCTCAACTCTTCACACCTTGACCTCAGCATCTTCTTCCTGCAGCCCTGTGCCCCCGGGGCCCAGCCAGGACCGTGGTGGGCTCTTAGTCACCAAGTCTGCTCCCACCCACACCCGTCACTAGACCTCCTGCCTCAGCACCCGGGGGCTGGCACACGGGGTGGAGCCGGGCCCCCTTCTCCACCCTCCAGGCCTCAGAACAACATCCACTCCCTGGCCTGGTGCTAAGCAGAACCCGCAGCTGTGCTGGTCTTGCTCCTGCCCCTGTGTCCTTCATACAAGCTTCCACCCTAGGGGTTGCCCACCCTGCAGGCTCCTGTGGGTCCCTCCTCCAGGGAGTCCTCCAAGCTTCCACCCCAGGGGTTTCCCACCCTGCACGCTCCCATGGGTCCCTCCTCCAGGGAGTTCTCCCTGACTCTTGCCCTGTCGGGCCACCTGTTTGGGCTTAGGCCACACCCCAGGTGAACTCTGCACGGCTGGCATGCGGGAGGTGCTCCCAGGGTCCCGGGGTGCCTGGCCATCTCATGGTGGTCGTGAAGCTCACAGGCAGGGCCTGTCCTGGACAGATGGCACGTCCAGCCCCGGGTGAGGGTGAGGTCCTTTGGTGAGACGGCCACCTCAGCTCTCAGGTGACGTCCAGGCAGGCCCCTCACGGCTCCATGCCACAGTATCTCCATCGGCCAGGGCGCAGGTGTCCGCCAGTGGCTAGCTTGTCACTTTGGGACACAGCCTCCCCCCCCCGTGTTTCTCCTGGCCTGACCTCTGATCGCAGGGGGAAGATTTCACTGTCTCCAGCCAACCCAACCCCTGCATTTGCAGGGAAGAAACCCCCAGGTTTTCGATGAAGGGCAGGCCTGTCCCCTGGAGCCCCAGGGCCCCTGGAGAAGGACAGCCCCAGGCCTGGGCAGGCCCTGAGCTCCCTGAGGGTGTGCCTGGGCCGCCCACTGCTGCTTCCCCAGCTGACTGTCAGCCTGCTGTGGCTGCCTGAGGCGGTGGGTGCTGGCCTTGGCCCTGAATTGCATGTTTAACCCCCCTCCACCGCCTCTCCCCAGCCCGTGGGTAGGACCCCCTTGGAGGGATGTGGCGGACCAAGGGTGAGAGTTCTGGTGCCACAGGCCCACGCCTAGGGGGAGAGATGAGACCGGAGGAGGCAGGAGGTCCTCAGCTCCCCAGACGCCTTGCAGAGAGCACACGTGTGCTATACAAACAGGCTCACACACGTACGTGCGTGCACGCACACAACCTCAGAAACACACAGAGCCACATACAGAGATATACACACACGTACATGCACCAAACACTGAGACGCATTCTCTCACATTTACAAACACATAAATCCACACGTAAACACGGGGACACAAATTCACCACTTATACACAGACATATCTATAAGCACGCATGCGCGCTCACACTCACACATGCATCCATCCAGAGACGCAAACGCCCGCCACACAGGCAAGCGCATAGGGAGGCGCGGTCGCCCACGTGGGCACTGGGCTGTGAACGTGGATGGGGGTTCCTTGGGGCAGCCGAAGCACCGTGGCCCTCCTGAGCGATCTGTGCACGCGTGCACACAGCCCCGCTCCCAGAGGCGCTCACCCTGCCCTGCCGTCTCTGTCCTACAGACCGACTTCGAGAAGGATGTGGATCTGGCCTGTAGATCAGGTGAGCGCCCGACAGGTGAGAGGACAGTGCCAGCCCGATCCCCTGCACAGCCCCACTCCATGCCTCCACCTGTGCATCACCCACATCACTCATCCCTGTCCACCCCTGCCGCCCCCACCCACACCCAGCCACACCATCAGGCCCACCCGGACCCAGGGGACCTGCCCTGGGGGCCCAGCCGAGGCAGCGACCTTGGCCACCTTGCCTCCCACCCCCGCCCACGCCCCAAGGCCGAAGGAGGGTCCACGGGGCATGATCAGAAGCTTCCAGAACACCGCCCTGGCATTCCTACGGGGTAGGTGCCCGTGTAGCCCCTGGCTGCCTCCCCTGCCCACCTGGCATCTCCTCTTCCTCTGTCGTGGCTCCAGCTTGGAGCACAGCCCCACCCCAATGCCCCTCCCCCCACCCACCTCCTGCCTGCCCCCCCTCTAGCACCTGTGTTCTGTGCCACCTTCATTTCCTCATTACCAGTCCCAGCAGGGGGAGAAGTGAGTGGGGCTTTCGGGCTAGAGCGACAATGGGGAGCAAGAGGAAGGCGGGGAGAAGGACCCACCATGGAGCCCTCGGCCGGTGCTGAGCTTCCTGGAACCAAGTGCAAAAAGGGAATGACTGCCCAATAAAGGAAGCTCTGCCGCCCATCCCCAAGCATCAGACTGGGAGGGTCTGTTTCTGCCCCCACCACTGTTCTGTGAACCAGGTCCTGAGGCAGTGACAGGCGGTGGCTTTCTGGGCTGTGGAGAGGCCAATGGACCATGCACCCTCTGGTCATTTAGATATTTGAGGAGCACGTTCTCTAAAGACAGCCCTGGCAGAGGAGCTGGGACAGCCCCAGGTGGGGAGTGTGTGCTGGTACCAGTTGGGCCCCAGGAGGGCTTCCTGGCGGAGGTGACATCAGGGCTGGGCTGAATGGGAGCTGGACAAAAAGCACCTTCTGCCCCCTTGGGGTCTCCTGTGATCCAGTCCCACAGCCTCTCCACGGGGTGGCCCCAGGACTTGGAGCCTCAGGTGGCTTTGGTGTGTGGGGGCCTCTCTGGGCCCCTGGTTCCCTCTCATTCGTGCGCTGTGTGCGGTGCCTTCTGGATCACACGCAGCTAGTGGATGTGCCATGAGCAACTGGTGCTGAGTGTCTGGGAGCTTCCTCAAAGGAGGAGGGTGGGCGGGGCACCAGCGAGGGGTCTGGGCCTGGGGGGAGCTTGGCTTTTATTCTGCCCTGAGCTGGACAGATGCGAGGGAGGCATCCAGATCCCTCACAGGCCAGGCGCTCATTCTGCCTTGTGGGAAGCAAAGCGTGAGGTGTGGGGGAGGTCGGGAGCCCCAGGGTCTGTGCGGGGTGGGGCGGCCTTGGGGACGTGTGTCCTGAGAGTGCTGCGGCCGTCCGGGTGGGGCCTGTGGGTTGACGGAGAGGATGACGGGTTGCTCTCGGGTGGGGATGGTGGGGGCAGGGCTGAAGATGGGCGCAGGGTGTTGCCGTCCAGAGGGTGGAGGAGAGGACGGGGCCAGGAGCACACCCTGCCGAGCTCTGAGGGGGAGAGGGAAGCCTGTGTTTGGGAGAGTGAGTGCCCCCTGGCAGGTGACCCTGGGGCCTGTGTGCCTAGCAAGGTGGCTGAAGGGAGCAGCTGCTGAACACAGGCATCCAGGGCTGGCTTGGTGTGTGGGTAACCATCTGACAGCCTGCACAGGGCAGGACACGGGCCAGGCCAGGCTTCCCAGGAAGGGTCCCAGGGTCTGGATCTTTGGAGACTGGGGCTTGGAGAAAGGAGGGATGTGGAGGGTGGGCACCCCTCTGGCAGGGGCAGGCGGCTGGGTGAGGGTCAGCCTGGGGCTCTCTGCCGACCAGGAGGGGCTGGATTCATTGACAGGAGGTCGGGGGCAAACTGGAGCCCCACTCAGAGGTCAGGGCAGCTGGGGTCCTTGCAGCTGACCAGAGACAGAATCGAGAGGTGTCTGGGTATGGGGACTTTTCTCCAGGGACTGGGAGGCCCTCAGGGCAGAGTGGGGAGGCTTGCAGGCCCCAGGGGCAGCAATGCAGGAAGGGCTGTGACAGAGGGCCAGGGCCTCACGGCTGCACTCAGTACCACTGGGCTCCCCCACACTGTCCCCCAACCACACCAGGCCCAGGGCCATGGGCGTTGGGAGCACTGGGGTTCGGCTGGGCTCTGCCACAAGAACAGGCCATTCTGCCTGTGTCCCTGTGCTTCCGGGAGTTGAGGCCGCCCTCGCCTGCTCTTCTCAGCGCTGGGGAGGGCAGTGTGTGGGTGGCAGCCATTTGTCGTCTTGGGGCTGGCGGAGAGGGACACCCTGTGTGGCAGCCTCATCTGAGGACACAGGAACCCTAGGGGGTGTAGCACCAGGCCTGGGTAGGGTGGTACCTGCAGTCGGCCCTGAGATCGGGACCCAGCAGGACCTGGCCGGGGTCTCCCAGGAGGTGGCAGCCTCACAGGGCAGACTGGGCCGCTTTCCTGCTGGGGACCGTCCTACGCTGTCCTCACCCCCACACCTGTCCCCGCTGTCTCCCCCGCGGCCCCTGCAGTGCTGAACAAGGACATCGCGGCCTGCCGTACAGCCACCATCACGGGCACACTGAAGCGGCCGTCTCTGCCCGAGGAGGAGAAGCTGAAGCTGGCCCATGCCAAGGGGCCGCCTACCAATTTCAACAGCCTGCCGGCCAACGTGTCCAAGCTGCACCTGCACGGCTCACCCCGCTATCCCGGCGGGCCCCTGCCCGACTTCCCCAACCACTCACTGACCCTCAAGAGGGACAAGGCGCCCAAGTCCTCCTTCGTCGGTGACGGGGACATCTTCAAGAAGCTGGACTCGGAGCTGAGCCGGGCCCAGGAGAAGGCTCTGGACACGAGCTACGTGATCTTACCCACGGCCACGGCCACGCTGCGGCCCAAGCCCAAGGAGGAGCCCAAGTACAGCATCCACATTGACCAGATGCCGCAGACCCGCCTCATCCACCTCAGCACGGCACCCGAGGCCAGCCTCCCTGCCCGCAGCCCACCCTCCCGCCAGGCCCCCAGTGGCGGGCCCCCTGAGGCGCCCCCTGCCCAGCCCCCACCGCCCCCTGCCCCGCCCCCCCCGCCCCCGCCCCCACCTCCCCCACCTCCCCAGCAACCCCTGCCCCCACCGCCCAGTCTGGAGCCAGCACCCCCCAGCCTGGGGGAGCCCGGGGAGCCTGCGGCCCATCCGGGACCCAGCACGGGGCCCAGCACCAAGAACGAGAATGTTGCCACCTTGTCTGTGAGCTCCCTGGAGGTGAGGGGGCAGGGGTGGGCTGCACCCCAGCCAGCGATGGCAGCAGCTGGGTCACCCCTGCTGGGTGGGACCCCCATGCCATCAGCGGGGCGGACTGTGTTGGGACCCAGGCGTGCTGGCTCTGCCTCCCAGCTGCACCCCCCACCCCTGGCCCTGCTGGGTGTGCTGAGTATGTCTGCCATGTGGTCCCCACCCTAGGCTTGGCAGCGTGGTCTCACCCCGTTTCAAAGGGGCTCAGGGATCCACAGTCTGTACCCACGAAGCAGGACCTGCACCTTGCACAGTCGCTAGTCCAGCCCGTGGGGCAGCCTGGCAGCACATACCTGCCTAGGTCAGCCTGGAGCCTGCAGCTGACCTGGCCTCAGTCGGCCTGCAGGATGTGGTTTTTAGGGGAGCCTGTCCCCACCACCTGGCTCCTGGCCTCTGGTGATGCTGCCCTGTGTCCCTGAGTTCTCTGTTGGGGGACCCAGCCATGTGTCCCTGAGTTCTCTGTCGGGGGACCCAGCCATGTGGCCCCGAGTTCTCTGTCGGGGAACCCAGCCATGTGGCCCCAAGTTCAGGTCTCCTTGATCCTGGGGAGTGAGTCGTGAGCAGGCGAGCTGAACACCCCAGCCCCACCCTGGGGCTGCTCGCTGGCACCCAGCGCATAGCTGGAGGAGCTGCCTCCGTGCGTCCCCAGGCGTGTCCCCCAGGTCTGGCCTGGTCCCTGAAGGCAGGGATGAGATGAGTGAGTCCCTGATGCCCTCGGTGTCAGGCAGGGAGAGGCGTGGACTTGTCAGGAGATTTTAGGGGCCCTTGGCGAATGTTCACGAACCCCTTTTCCCTGCAGCGGCGGAAGTCGCGGTATGCGGAACTGGACTTTGAGGTGAGTCCTGGTGTCCCCTCCCCCAGACACTTAGGGCCAGATGTGCTCTGAGCTCCCACACGGCCAGGCAGCCCCCCAGGAGCCAGGGGACAGGCAGGGCGGGCAGGGTGGGCTCCTGGCCCAGGACTCACTGTCCAGACCCCGCCTGCAGAAGATCATGCACACCCGGAAGCGGCACCAAGACATGTTCCAGGACCTGAACCGGAAGCTGCAGCACGCAGCGGAGAAGGACAAGGAGGTGCTGGGCCCGGACAGCAAGGTCTGAAGGGCAGGGAGGGGCGGGGTGGGGAGAGCCCTTAGGTCAAGCCTCGTCTCCCTTCTTCCCTGGCTTTGCCCACTTCATCCACTCATTCATTCATTCATTTGCCTGTCCCTGAGGGCCGGCCTGACCCTGCGATGCCAGATTCTGGAGGCCATGGCCATGCTGGGAGCTGAGCGGTCATGAGCCTGCTCCTGGGGCCAGGGGTCTGGATTAGGGTGGAGCCAATCCAGCGCAGGGCCCCCATAGCCTGACCCGACCATGGGGTTCGCAACCTCTGCCAAGGCTGGGGAGAGGATCTGCGCCTGCCGCTGCCCAGCTCTGTTCTGGGCTCTTGTCCTGAAAGCCTCATCCTGTCCCCTGTCTGTCCCCCACCTCCCGTCCCTTCCTCACTGATTCGTGTCTGCCTCCTCCCCCCGCTCCTCGGGCTCATGGCTCTCCCTCCGGGCCCCCACCCCTCCTGCACTACTGGGCCACCCAGCAGCCGGAAAAGCAGCAGACGCCCAACAAGAGGCCCTGGGAGAGCCTCCGGAAAGCCCACGGGACGCCCACGTGGGTGAAGAAGGAGCTGGAGCCGCTGCAGCCGTCGCCGCTGGAGCTTCGCAGCGTGGAGTGGGAGAGGTCGGGCGCCACGATCCCGCTGGTGGGCCAGGACATCATCGACCTCCAGACCGAGGTCTGAGCGGGTGGGCGGCGGCCACGCACCGGGCCATGGAGGAGGGATGCTGCTCCGCCCGCTCCTGCCACAGACGGGCACAGACACGCTCGCGGGCGGCGGGCCAGGCCCGCGCCCCGGCCTCAGGGCGCTCAGACGGCGGCCAGGCACAGGGCCCGCAGTGCTGGGACCAGAGCCAGATGCAGGACAGGAGGCAGCCCGGCCAGCAGGCACAGGGCACCAGAGGCTGAAGGTGCCTCAGACTCTGCCCTCCTCGGGCCGAGGCCCGGCGGGCAGATGGGCAGACGGCTGTGGACCATGGACAGGCCCAGTGCGGCCAGCGTCCCAGGGTGCCCACCTGAGCTCCTGCTGCGGAGGACCAGCCTGCTTGGCCCGGCCGGCCTGGCACCGTTTTTTAAACACCCCCATCCCTTGGGAAGCAGCCAGCCCCCTACACCTTCCAGGGCCCTGGGCCCCTCCTAGACCCAGGTGGAGAGCACAGCCCTCCGACCCTCACGGCCCCCAGGGGCAGGACTGAGCCCCCTCGAGGAAGAAGCAGGGGGGAATCTATTTTTTCTCTCCTTTTCTTTTCTTCAATAAAAAGAATTAAAAACCCATGTCCTCTCTGTGTGGTCTCCCTCTGTGTGGCCCGGTGTCCTGGCCCAGCCCTGGCTGCTGGGGTGAAGTCCTGCCTGGCCTTGGTGTCCCCTCATCCCTGGGCCAGGAGGACTGGGGAGGCCAGGTGGGCCCTGCAGCTCCTGCCTTGCCCTGGGCCTGGACGTCTGGGCCTTGGGCTCCCAGGCCAGCGGCCGTGTGGCTCCCAAGGTGTCCCCTCTCCCTGGGGCTCTGGGAATATTCAGGGAGCCCCAAGTGCTGGTGCCCTTGGCTCCCTCCTGACCCTTCTCAGCACATGAGCTTCACACAGCTCTGAGGCCCCTCAGTGGGGACACATTCGACTCTCCTTGTTCCTTTAGTCATTTTCAGGAGGGACAGAATGAACACACCAATTCTTTAAAATAGTCTGACACAGTGGAAATGCATGTGGGGGCAGGGACTCCAAGGGAGGGAGGAAGCCTCCCTCTCAGTGCTCCCCCCTCCTTCCCGCCCACCTGGGGCCCTGCCCTTCTCTGCTCCTGCCTCTGCCCTGGGGCAGGCACAGTTCTGGGTCCCCTCTTCATTGCTGGGAGCACTTCCTGTCCCCAGGCCTGGGTCCTGTCTGCCCGGGGGGGAATGGGGAGCACATGTGAACACTCCTAGGCCCTCCCCCACCAGCCCAAACGGAGGCCCCTCCTTCCCTGCACCCTCCTCCCACCCCAGGAGCTTTGAGATGCACGTCCTGCCTTCCTCTGTGTCTCCGGCAGGGGGCAGCCTGAGCCCCCGAAGGGAGGCTGGTTGGGGGAAGCCACAAGGCTGGCAGGGACAGTAGCGGGGAAGGAGGGGCCCCCCTCAGACTGTGCACTCCACCCTGCAGGGCCCCAGGACCAGGAGAAAATTGCACAGAGGCTGGGCTGTGAGAGCAATGCCGCCCCAAGCTGCAGAGGGGGCTACAGCCTGGCATCCCCCTCGCCCCCCTGTAGGCTCAACTGTGCCTTGTCACGCCTCCTGACCCCAGAGTCCTCACCAGCAGAGAAGGCGGGACGGGGGAGGTGCTTGTGGGTGCGGTGACCGCAGTGACCGTGGGTGATCACAGATGGTCACGTGTGGCCATGACTGACTGCACTGAGTGGGTGGACGTGGAGTGGATGTCTGGGAACGGGGCGGTGTGTCTGCAGTGACCCAGAGGAGATGGTGCAAAGTCCCTGGGTTCCAGCAGTTGAGAAGCACAGTCCCCGAGTCGCAGATCTGAGCACCCCCAGAAAACCAGAATGTTTTGGCGAGATTGGACAACAAAACCCGATGAAAACCGAGTCACACTATATCTCTAAAGCTCCTTTGAACCGCTGCATGCACACGCGTGTATGTTCTGCAGCAGGGATGCTAATGCATTTTATTATGCTCCTCCCAGGATACTAAGTGAAATATCACACACATCACACCTTCTTTCTTAACCCAAACAGTTTCCACTTGGCACCGGGGTTTCAGATAAGAGGCTGTGGACTGTGGTCCCTTCCTCATCCTTAGTTACGGAAAGAAACTAAGGATGGCTCCTGGGAGCAGGTGGAGAAAGCGCTGAGCGCCCAGCTCCCCGCCTGCAGAAGGCAGCACAGAGCCTGGGGCAGGTTTTGGAGGTGGGGCTTCCACTCAGGTCACCCCATCCTTGTAGAGGGGCCAGAGCAGGTTCTTGGCCAGCTCCCTGACCTGCTGGCCCCATGTTCACACCCAGTGACAGGAGAAGCTGCAACAAAACAAAACAACGAATAACAAGAAGGGACCCAAGCCACACAGCCCTGCATGCAAGGGAAGCAACTCAGGACAGTGTGAGCCGCTGGGGTCAGACATACAGAGTGACCAGGAGCAGAAGCAACTCAGGACAGTGTGAGCTGCTGGGGTCAGACACACAGAGTGACCAGGAGCAGGAGCAACTAAGGACAGTGTGAGCCACTGGCGTCAGACACGCAGAGTGACCAGGAGCAGAAGCAACTCAGGACAGTGTGAGCTGCTGGGGTCAGACACACAGAGTGACCAAGGTCAGGGCTCACAGTGTGCCCAGGTCAGGGATTAGCCTGTGACCAGAATAAGGGTTCAGCCTGTGGCCGGGATCAGGGCTCAGAGTGTGGCCAAGGTCAGGCTCAACGTGTGATTGGGGCAGGGCTCAGTGTCCCCATGGTCAAGACTAAGTGGCAGCCAGAGTCCCGTTTCTCCTTCACTGTGGTCCGCCCCTCCCAGAAGGCCATGTCTGTGCCAGGAGAAGCTATATCCCATGTCCTGCCCTGGCCCCAGCGTTCACAACGACGCATCACAGAAATTGCTCTCTTCCCCTGTCTCTCAGAGCAGGAAGCTGGCCAGGGATCATCCCTGGAGATTCATCAAACCCTTGGGTCTGCCCCAGGCACCTTCTTGTGGTGAGCCGTGTGCTGGTCAGTGCTTTGGGCCCGAGGCCATGGAGATGCCCCAAGCTGGAACAGGCGCCTCTTCCCAAACTTCTGCTGGTTTCCCTCTGCTTCATCCAGCTGCTCGCAGTGATGTGCTCTTGGCACTGAGCAAGGCAGGGACCACGATTCTGTCTGTAGGAGAGGATACCCAGACTCAGGCTGGCTGGCGTCCCACAGGCGTTGAGAGCAAGGCTATACCCACAATGCAGCGCCCCCACCTCAAATTCCCTGACCCTCCCCACAACGGGGTGCTTTCCTGAGAGTACCAGTGGCACATCCATCTGCCACTCCCTCCACCTGAAGCTACTCCTTTCCTGTGGAGTCCAGGGCTGACCAGTTTGCCAGAAAGATCTTCATGGGCCTTGTGTTTACTCTATTGTCTTGGCCTCCTTGTACAAGTGCCACCCTCCTCAGCAACATGTCACTGGTGAAGTTGAGACCACCTCCTCTGACACCCTCCATCTGTCGCCATCAGCAGCACCTGCCCTTGGGAGAACTGCTGGACTGAGAATGGTGGAGGCCACTGTGATAGGCAGGAGCACTGTGGGGGCCAAAGGTGGGGGTGACAGTTTTGTGGACAGATCTGGGGCTGGAGATATTGGTGGTTGTGATGATGATGGTGATAATGATGGTGACAGTAGTGCTGATGGTGATAATGGTGGTGATGGTTGTGACGGTGATAGTGGTGATGATGGTGATGATGATGATGATGATGATGATGATGGTGGTGATGGTGATGATATTGGAGAGTGATTTTGGGTGCTGGTGATGCCCAAGACAGCAGACACCACGATCTCTGTTGTAATGATGGTGCTTATAGGTTTGGAAATTATTTTTTATTTATTTATTTATTTTTTAAACGGAGTCTCGCTCTGTCGCTCAGGCTGGGGTGCAGTGGCCGGATCTCAGCTCACTGCAAGCTCCGCCTCCCGGTTCATGCCATTCTCCTGCCTCAGCCTCCCAAGTAGCTGGGACTACAGGTGTCCGCCACCACACCCAGCTAGTTTTTTGTACTTTTTTTAGTAGAGACGGGGTTTCACCGTGTTAGCCAGGATGGTCTCGATCTCCTGACCTCGTGATCCGCCCGTCTCAGCCTCCCAAAGTGCTGGGATTACAGGCTTGAGCCACCGTGCCCGGCCAGGTTTGGAAATTATTATCTTGCCAGCTTACTCTGTTCCTCACTCCCATAAACTGGGAGTGTCTGGAGGATGGATGGGTGGAAGGATGGATGGGTGGATAGACGGATAGATGGATGGATGAAAGGATGGACAAATGGGGGATGGACGGATGGACGGATGGACGGATGGTGATGAACAGATGGATAGATGGACGTGTGGATGGATGAATGGGTAGATAAATGGATGGGTGGATGAGTGGGTGGATGGACAGGTGGGTGGATGAGTGGGTGGATGGATGGATGGTGGATGGATGGACGGATGGATGGATGGATGGAGGATGGATGGGTAGATGGAAGAAAGGATACATAAGGACAATGACTAGAGTCTCTGAGTCACCTGGAGGTGGAGCAGACAGGAGTGGCAGCCACCCAGGCGCTGTGCGTCTCGTCAGCACCCACACTCCTGAGATGAGGAGGAAGCTCCTTCACACCTAACTCCTATCTGCTCATTCCCCTTCCTGTCACCGAACAAACAATGCCAGAAGGGGAGGAAGCCTAAGAAGTTTTCCCCACCCCCTGCACCAAGCGGCTGTGTCTCTAGGCAGGCCAGAGGCTTTTTCCGGCAAGGCCCTTCACAACCACCTCTCTCACCCCCCTTCCCTGGCCCCAATCCAGCAGTAATAGAGCTTGCTGTCAGGAAGTCCTTCCTCGAGTCTAACCTGCATGCCTTGTGCTGCAACGTGAGGGCCCCTTTTCCCCTCAGCAGACTCTGCTCTTTGGTTCGCCCTCTTCCCCTTCTCCATCCTGACTGACCCCACCCCCTCACCACTGTGTGGGCTGCATCATGACCATTCAGTGGGGCTGTCCCCTAACCTCTATTGGTCTCATTCAAGATGAAGGCCAGACCCTCCTGCTGGGTCCACCCACCTCCCCAGGCCCTGCTTCCCAGAAGGCTCAACTCCAGAGGAGCAATTGCATAGTGTGTGCCCTACTCCAGAATTTGTTCCAGAACCTTCCATTAGCCAGGAGTTCCCTTTTCAGCCCTGCTGCCCCCACCCCCAGCTCCCTGTGATCTGTCCTGAAACAGGAAGCAGGGGAGGCATCTGCGTAGGAGTGCAGGGCCTGGAGGGGCCTGAGCCTGGAGCAGGAGTGCAGGGCCTGGAGAGGCCTGGGCCTGGAGGGGGAGTGCAGGGCCTGGAGAGGCCTGGGCCTGGTGGGGGCTGTGTCTGGAGTGCAGGGTCTGGAGGGCCCCTGGCAAGGGTTCTGAAGTGCCCCTGAGGTGACAGAGCAGCTGGTGTCTCACCCAGGCACTGCCCACCCCCCTCTAGCTGCTCACCACCCTGGGAGGTAAGCAGGGTCAGGAGGGACCAGGCAGACTTTTCTGACCAGCGCCATCTCCCCAGCCCTGCTACAGCCCCACAAGCTTCTTGGCTCTGAGGCATGGTCCTGGGGAGGGCCGAGCACCTCCCTGGAGGCCCAGACCTAGGAGTGCATAAGTGGGAGGGGCCAGTGGGCCTCCACCACAGCCCTGCTCTGCCGTCTGCTCCCTGTGGCCCGGGGAGCTCTCAGACCCCTGCAGTGATGACGCAGGCCCCTCTGAAGACCCTGAGCAGCACACCTCTGCCCGCCAGGTATCCTATGTCTCTGGCCGGGTCAGCTCAGAGCAGCCCCTGAAGGGACCTGAACACAGGTGAGACTCTTCCCAGGGTGCCTGGCTGCCCAGGCCCGCTCCTGGCCCTGCCTCGGACCCTCCCTGTCTGGGCCTCAGTTTCCCCACGGGTGCCAGCTGAGGGTCCTTCCAGGGCCAGCAGTCTGTGACTTGGCGCTTCTCAAGGTGTCGGAAGCAGCGGGCTCTGGAGTATCTTGTCAGGTCCTAAAAATAATCGGGAGGGAGGAACGTCTACGAATAGCTGGTGAACGTGCGAGCCGCCCACCCCATGCACAGCGGAAACTCCTCCAAATAAGGCCTTGGCAGAGCCGGAAGCCTGAACCATCACCACTCATGTCAGCTGTGTTCCAGAACCTTCCCTCCCAGAGCCACAGGGTCTCTCCCAGAGGGCCGGCAGCCGGATCAGAGGCCTGGGCAGCCTGAATCATTCTAGGCACCCAGAGCCCATTAAGAGATGGCAGCCCTTCCCATTAGAGGTCCTGAAATTTATAATTACAGAATTGAAGCATTTCCCAGCCTAGAAACTTGTATTTAAACGTACGCAATCTTAGGATAATCAAATTCAGACCCTTCCCCCAAATCGCAGAAGACATTGGCTCCAAAGCCCTGCCCAGCCCCCAGGAGAAGCAGGGACCCCCCCTGGGGCTAGGGGCAGCATGGTGGCCTCTCGGCCAGCCTCTGGGGGAATGGCGGATGGCTCCCAGCTCTCCCAGGAAGGCAGAGGCGGTGTCGCTGGGCTCAATATGGCTCTCTGGGAACACCATATGGACCCTGTCCAGGAAGGAGAGGTGGGGGGAGGCAGGAGACAGCACCCCCAGCAGCAACCTCCTCAGCCCCTCCCAGGAGTTCCGGGGTGAGGGTGGGCTACAAGCCCGGGTTCCAGGGCTGCTCAGGTGCTGGGGACCCCAGGAACCCATCCCCTCCTGCCTTGCAGTGTGCACAGGGGTGAGGTGGTCCTTCGCTGCACGCCCCCGACCTCTCCTCCGTGTCCTTCTTGATCTTTCCCTGCCCCTGCTGAAGCCGAGGGACCCCCACCCCTAGAGGGGAAGCTTCTGATGGACTCCGCCCCGTTCCTCCACTGGGTAACGCTTAACCTCCTGAAGGACAAGGGTGTGCCTTGGGCACCGGGGCAGGGAAGAGGAGGGAGGGACAGGTCTGCAGGGGCTGCTTTATTGGAGGAGAGGGGTGGGCACAGTCTGGTGACAGGACCCTGAGGGTAGGCAGGGAGGGTGCAGGGCAGGGACTGGACCTCCCACTCTTGAAGGCTTCCTGGAGGCAGGGACCTGGCTGAGCCCGGAGGTAGCAGAGGCGGACGGTGGTCGGCACCCATGTAGGGCCAGCCTTGGAGGCTGCTGATGTCACCAGTGGCTGCAGAGCCAAGGCTGGCGGCATGGGGAGCATGGGCAGCATGGGCCAGGGCCTGTACCCCTTGAAGGTTTAGGAGGTTCAGGAGGTTCAGGCTTGCCGCCAGAGCCCACTGCCTGCTGGTGTGGAGAGAGGGGCTCAGCGCTCAGGCCCCACCCTGGGGCTGCTGCGGGGGATTTCTTTCTGGGCCCACCCCAGGTCACTAACAGGTCACTAGGATGGGGTGTGGCCAGGGTCACACAGCTCAGGCCTGGACCACCGCTTGGCCAACCCCTTCCCCCACCCGACTGTTGCCATCCTCCAGGCAATCTGTGCCTGTGGCTGCCAGAAGCACTCCTGGCCCCAAACCTCGGTGGTGCCTCCCTCTCCACTGTCCTGGCCTCACAACACCCCTGCCTCTGAGTCTCCCCAAAGCCATGTGCCTTATAGCAGGCTTTGGCGGGGAGGCAGGCAGTTTCCTGCAGGACAGCGGTTCCCCCGAACCTGGCATGCACATGGGGTGTGCTCAGAGGAGGCGCTTGTCAGCATCTGACTGCTGAGAGGTCTGAGGGGCTTGGGAAAGAGGCCCCAGAGTGTTCTGGGAAGGGGCCACCTGCCCCTGCCTCCAGGTGCGTGCCTGCAATGCACCAGGAACAGGCAGCCGTAGGAGGAGAAGAGGGCAGATTGAGCCGAGCAGGCCTGGTGAGGGGGGGCGAGGTGGAGGCCAGGCCAGGGGTCCAGGCTGAGGAACAGCAGCCATGTGTGGAGGGCAGTGGCTGTTCACATCTCATGGGTCCCGTTGGTCTTCGTGGCCCACAGGTCTCGATGCAGCACCTCCCGGGTATGCGCCAGGCTTGTAGAGATTATGCTGGTGGCTCAGGGACTCCTAGTGGAAGCTCCCAGAGAAGGGACCTCAGTGAAGACCAGAGAAGCACAGAATGACACGTGCCCTTACCCATGGCACTGATGAAGGGGATGAGGGACAGTGATGCAGGCCTTTGTAACAACCACCCAGCACAGAAGAGGAAACTGAGGCACAGAGCGAGTAGGTGACTTGCCCAGTCACAGAGCTAAACCAGTGGTGGGATTCAAACCCAGGTATCCAGGCTGTCGTGGTGGTGTACTTAGGCGTCATCATTCGAGGTTTACTTCGCCAGGTTTAAGGATTATGACCCATGACACAGCCTCAGGAGGGCCTGAGGACCTGTGCCCAAAGTCATTGGGGTACAGCTTGATTTTATACATTTTAGGGACACTTAAGACATCAATCAATACATACGACATATATATTGGTTCTAGAAAGGTGGGACACCCTGAAACAGAAGCTTCCAGGTCATAGGTGGATTTAAAGATTTTCCGATTCACAATTGGTTGGAAGAGTTATTTTCTAAAGACCTGGAATCAATAGAAACGGTGTTTAAGTTAGATAAGAGGTTGTGGAGAGCAAAGTTAGTTTGTAGATGAAGTCTCATAGGTGGCCACCTTTAGAGGCAGTAGATGGCAAATGTTTGCTATTCAACCTTTAAAAGATGTTAGGCTACACTCTCAGCTAATCTCTTCAAGGTCAGAAAAAGACCTGGAAATGGAAGAGGATTCTCTATGGAATGTAAATTTCCCCCACAAGAGACAGCCTTGCAGGGCCACTTCAAAACATGTCAAAGAAATACACTTTGGGGTAAAATCCTTTGATTTCTTTCAGAGCCTAGTATCATGTGATGCTCTGCTGGGATCAGGTTGGAATTTGGTATGTTTTTTCTACAAAAAGTCTGTTTGGTCTGTCTTAAGATTTCTGTTTAATGTTAATGCTGATCAATTTTGTGTCTGAATTCCCAAGAAAGGAGAGTATAATGAGGCATGTCTGATCCCTCCTTCTCATCATAACCTGAACTCGTTTTTTCTTTTTAGGTTTCTTTGGAATCTCCTTGGCTAAGAGCGCAGTCCATTCAGTCGGTTGGGGGACTTAGAATTTTATTTTTGGTCTACACTGAGCACCTGTGCATGACGTATTTGTAACGAAGGAGTATTATCAGGGAAAAAATAGAGCAATTTCCATTTCCAAAAACAAAGCAAGAAGTAAGACCCCATGTTGATGTATTATCTGGGCCTGGACTATTCGAAGTGCTGGTCAAATAAATTTTAAGTGCAGACCAGGCCCTGACACAGATTTCAGGTGGGAGGCACCTACAGCGTCTTCAAAGCTGCGCTGGCTCCACGTGCCCCACCTCTCACATTCTCCTAGAGCTCGTAGTGGAGAAGCTGTGCTCTCTGCTTCTGCTGGGTCCAGCACCTCCAGCCCCAGCCTACCTCCCTCCCCATCAGCTCCTCGTAGGGTCTTTTACACGAGGCCTTTCCCTCTCTCTCTCCACACTCTCCAGCCTTTCTCCTTAAGAGTCCTTCTCATTAGCAACTAACTATGGAGCTATTCAGGCTTTTTATTTCTTCTTGAGTCACTTCTAGTGCATTGTGCTTTTCTGAAATCCAACTACTTCAACTAAGTTTTCGAATGTGTTGGAATCACATTGCTCCTAACGTTCTCTTATTTCTGATGTGTCTGTAGTCGGGTCCCCTTTGTCACCCCTAACACCGTTTGAATTGTGCCTTTTCTCTTTATGTTATTCAACTTGTTTATTTTATCATTCACTTCAAAGAACAAACTTTTGCCTTTGTGGTTCCCCTGTGTTATGCCCCCCACTTCACTCATTCCTGCTCCTATCTTTATAACCTCCTTCCTTCTTCTTTGGTTTTATTAGGAATGAAGATAACTTTTTATGCTGAATGCTGAACATACTCATTTTTAGCCCTTGCTATTGTCTAATATAAGCATTTTAGGCTACAAATTTCCCTCAAAGCATTACTTTAGCTCCACGCTGAAGGTTTCTGTATGTATTATTTTCATTACCATTCAGTTGTATTGGTTTTTAAATTTCCATTATGATTGCTTTCTTGGATATATGTTGTTTTATATGTGTTTTTAAAGTTCCAAACCATGGGATTTAAGAAACTTGTCTTTTTGTGATTTCTAATTATGTTGTCATAAAATGTAATCTGTATGTGAATTGCTTTGTTGCATAGTATGTGACCAATTTTTATAAATATTTCACACCTCTTTTACAATTGCTGAGTGCATAGTTATTTATATGTTAGTTAAACCAAGCTGGTCAATTCTATTGCTCAAATCCTCTGTACCCTTGTGGATGCAGGGAAGGTGACCCCCAAAGCGGGGCTTAGCCTGGAAGGGTTCTTGGCTTTGTTCAGCAAATAATTTGAAGGCAAGCTGGTGGTGTTAGAAGCACCTTAGATTGAAGTGGCCGTGTACAGCAACAGCAGAGGGACTGCTCCTTGCAGAGCAGGGCTACCCCGTAGGCAGTGAGCCCAGAGAAGCAGCTCAGAGGCACTCCCGCAGTCATAGTTATACCCGCTTTTAATTGTATGCAAATTAAGGGGCAGATTATGCAGAAGTTTCAAGAAAAAGAGTGGTAAATTCCAGGTCAGTGGGTCACTGCCATGGAAAGGGGCACTGACTTCTGGTGTTGCCATGGCAATAGTAAACCGTTAGGCACCCTGGTGTGTGTGTGTTCTGGAAAGGTCTTTCTACCCTGCCCCTATTTTAGCTAGTCCTCAACTTGGTCCTGTGCCTGAGCCCCACCTCCAGAGTTGAGTCCCGCTTCCTACCTCATTGTGATATTGTGAAATGTATATTTAATCTTCATCTCCATTTCCTGACGTACAGCTCCTGAAACTCTTGGAATCTTCAGAGTGACAAGCATTTCTTATGTATGTTAATGAGATGACTGGTGGCCCTGAAATAGCTTCAAGATGGGGCTGGTCACTGGAAAGACCAAGGAAGCAGTAGAGGGTTGGGACTTTCAGCCCCACTCCCCTCCTCCGGGCAGGGGAGAGAGGCTGAAGGTTGATCACCAATGGCCAATGATGTAATCAATCATGCATTCCTAATAAAGCTTCCACAAAACCCCAAAAGGACAGGGTTCAGGGAGTCCTCAGATAGCTGAACACATGCAGGTGCCTGGGGATGCTGCTGGGAGGGCCTGGGAGCTCCGTGCCCCTCCCTATGCCTGCCCCCCGCGTCTCCTCCACCTGCTGTGCATCCATACCTTCATCACAGCCTGTGCCATAAATGGGTAAATGCAGGTCAGTGTGTCCCTGAGTCCTGTGAGCTGCTCCAGCAAATCATCAAACCCGAGGAGGGGGTCATAGGAACCCTGATTCATGGCAGGTTGGTCAGAAGCACTAGCATTGAAGGTGGGGCCGTCGCGTGAGACTGAGCCCCTACTTGCGGGATCAGGTGGATGGCGTTGGAATTGAATTGAGGACACCCAGCCGGTGTCCTCTGCAGTGTCGCTCAGTGTGTGGGGAAGCGACCTCGCAGCTGGTCACAGAAGTGCCCTGTGCCATATTGAGTATGTGAGAGGGAGGAAGAGAAGCACTTCAGTTCGGATTTCTCATCTCTTACAACCTTCAATTATTTTGAATCTGCTTGACCTGTCAAGAATTGGAAAGAAGTATTGAAATCTCCCACTATGATAGCAGATTGTCTCTTTTTTCTTCGTAATTCTACCCAATTTTGCTTTGTATATTTTGAGGAACATGAGTTTAGAATTATTATATGTTCCTGGATATTTGAATTTTTGTCATTTTGAAGTAACCATTTCTCTACACAATAATGTTTTTTGCTTTTGACTTAAAGTCTATCTCATTTGATATTAATATAAATACCCTCATCATCCTTTATTAAATAACATTGTTGTGGGTTTATTCTCAAATTTTAGGTATGTCTCATGTAAGGGCATAGAACTGGACTTTTATAATCCAATCAGAGAATCTGGCTTTTACCCTTTTTTTTCCCATTTTTGGGTGATGGCTGCTGTATTTGGATCTGGTACTCTGTCTTAGTGCCCCATCAACATCTTGTTTTTATTTAAAAAAATGATCCTTTCTCAGCTGGGCGTGGTGGCTCAGACCTGTAATCTCAGCACTTTGGGAGCCTGAGGTGGGAAGGTTGCTTGAGGCCAGAAGTATGAGACCAGATAGAGCAACATAGTGAGATCATGTCTCCCAAAAAAAAAAAAAAAACAGAGAACCACAAAACTCCTGTTTTGATTTTTTGAAGTGACTGCATTTTTAAAGTATTTCTTTCTTTATTTATTTTAGAGGCAGGAGGTCACTCTGTCACCCAGGCTGAGTGCAGTAGCACAGTCATAACTCACTACAGCCTCAAACTCCTGAGCTCAAGTGATCCTCCTGCCCTTGCCTCCTGAGTAGCTGGGACTACAGGTGTGCACCACCACACCTGGATAATTTGTTTGTTTGTTTATTTGTTTGTTAGCAGAGATGGGGGTCTCACTATGTTGCCCAGGCTGGTCTTGAACTCCTGGGTTTAAGTGATCCTCCTGCCTCGGCCTCCCAATGTGCTGGGATTACAGGCATGAGCCACCGTGCCTGACCTAAAGTATTTATTTTTAATGCAGTTTTACCTTTTATTCACATGGAAATCTTACAGATTCTTTCTATTCCTTTTCAGCTTACCTTTGAAATTTTACCCATTATTTAACTGGGTCTAAAATGAGTCAATCTATGAACTCCCTTTCAAACAGTACAAGGACCTCGGAAGACTTTACTCATGATCTTTGGGCTTCTGTGATTTGAGCTGTGTATGTACAACCCTATGCGTGAGACAGGATTATTCTCGTCAGGAGACAGCCCTGGTTATATGTACTTATGCGTTTAGCCATTCCTTTGTCACCATTCCTTCATGCTGTCCTTCTTCGCAAAGTACAGGCTTTCCAAGTCCTGCTGGCAAACACCCGTTGACTGTAACTCTGTCGTCCACATGGAGAAGGCCGAGTTAATCCCACTCATGGCCTGGCATCATGCTGGCCCATGGGAAGCCCCGTTCTTGCTTACTTATTCTCTTGAATCTCCATAATCCGCCCCCAACTGATAAGCAGCTACTCTAATTTAGTTAATGTGTCTTTTTTTTTTTTTTTTGCAAGTGTTCTTTTTATTTGATAATAATTTCAGGCAACAGAAAGTTGCAAAGATTTTATAGAAAGCATTGCTCTACCCCCTATAAGCTTCCCCCATCATTAACATCTTATGTAACCATGGCACAATTATCAAAGTGTCTATTTATTTAAACTATATCGTTATAGATCTCAATCTGTTTTTTACTTTTTTCCATAAGCACTTTTTTTTAAAAAAAGATCCATCTGGGTTGCTATGTGTGCATCTCATCTGTTCTTTTTCATTTTTTTCTTGATGTGTTTTATTTTAATATAAAATACAGCCAAACGTATACCACAGATGAGACGAAGCCGTATGTAATGACATTCTCTGTGTATGGCAACTAATATTGGTGTGCGTACTTGAATTTTGCATTTTTGGTTTAACTTGGAGGTACAACTTAAATATACCAAGATTCGTCCATTTTTTTTTTTTTTTTTTTTTTTTTTTTTTTTTGAGACGGAGTCTCGCTCTGCCGCCCAGGCTGGAGTGCAGTGGCCGGATCTCAGCTCACTGCAAGCTCCGCCTCCCGGGTTCACGCCATTCTCCTGCCTCAGCCTCCCGAGTAGCTGGGACTACAGGCGCCCGCCACTGCGCCCGGCTAGTTTTTTGTATTTTTTAGTAGAGACGGGGTTTCACCGTGTTAGCCAGGATGGTCTCGATCTCCTGACCTTGTGATCCGCCCGTCTCGGCCTCCCAAAGTGCTGAGATTACAGGCTTGAGCCACCGCGCCCGGCCAAGATTCGTCCATTTTAAGTGTTGGATGAGTTTGGCCATATGTATACACTCAGCCACTGCCACCATCAGACGGTGCACAGCTCTGGCAGACCCATGCAACTGTCACCATGAGTGGGACAGTGCCACCAGCCCCCAACATCCCCTCAGCAGGTCCCTTTCTAGTGAAATCCTTTCCCCATCCTCCCCCTGGGGCAGCCACTGCTGTATGCTTCGTCCCTGTACAATCGTGTGTCACTTCACGACAAGGATGCATTCTGAGAAATGTGTTCTTACATGAGTTCTTCCTTGCATGAACATCACAGAGTCTACTCACACAGGTCTAGCTGGCCGAGCTGATGCACTGAGCCTGTATGGTACAGCCTGTTGCCCCTAGGCTACAAATCTGCTCAGCCTGTGACTGTACTGAATACTGTGGGCCACTATAACACAATGGTAGGAAACTGTGTATCCAAACCAGGTGCAGTGGCTGCACCTATAGTCTCAGCTACTTGGGAGGATCACTGGAGCTTAGGAGTTCAAGACCACCTTGGGCAACATAGTAAGACCCAATCTCAAAAAAAAAAAAAAAAAAAAAAACGCACAGAATTTGTATAGTTAAACATAGAAAAGGTACAGTAAAAATACAGTATTTTTAGAATAAATAAAAGATTAGAAATGACCCATCTGCATAGGGCACTTGGCATGTGTGGAGCTGGCAGGACGGGCAGTTACTCTGGGTGAGCCAGTGTCTGAGTGGCGAGTGAATGGGATGCCCTCGGATGTCCCTGTGCACTACTGGAGACTTTATAAACACTGTACATGTAGGCTTCACCAAGTTTGTTTAAAAATATTTTCATTCCTCGATATCCTACTGTAACGTTTTTACTTTATAAACTTTTTAATTTTTATAACTTTCTGACTCTCTTGTGATAACATTTACCTTAAAACACAAACATGTACAGCTGTACAAAAATATTTTCCTTTATTGTATCCTTATCCTATAAGCTTTATTCTATTTTAAAATTTATTTTTATTTTTATTTTTACTTTTTAAACTTTCTTCTTAAAAACTAACATACACACACACAGTAGCCTAGGCCTGCACAGGGTCAGGATCACCCGCCTCACTGTCTTCTGCCTTCAAGTCTTGTCCCATTAGAAGGTCCTTGGGGCGGTGGCATGCATGGAGCTGTCCCCTCCCAGGACAGCAATACCGTCTTCTGGACCCCTCCTGAAGGCCCTGCCTGGGGCTGTTTTGCAGTTCACCTTTGTCTATATACGTAGAAGGAGTACACTCTAAAATAACAAAAGTATTGTACACATAAGCCAGTAACAGAGTCATTTATTACTAAGTATTATGTAATGTACATAACTGTATGAACTTGACTTTTATAGACTGGCAGCACAGTAGGGTTGCTTACACTAGCGTCACCACACGTGGGAGAAATGGCCACTAGCATGTCACTAGGTGACAGACACTTTCAACTCTGTTACAATCTTATGAGATCACCGTTGTACATGGGGTCCATCACCGGCTAACAGGCGGGGATGCAGCACATGGTCCATCACTAACAGGCAGGGGATGCAGCACATGGTACGTCACTGGCTAACAGGAGGGGATGCAGCACACGGTCCATCACTGGCTAACAGGAGGGTATGCATGCACATGGTCCATCACTGGCTAACAAGAGGGGATGCAGCGCATGGTCCATCACTGGCTAACAGGAGGGGATGCAGCACATGGTCCATCACTAACAGGAGGGGAGGCAGCACATGGTCCATCACTGGCTAACAGGAGGGGATGCAGCACATGGTCCATCACTGGCTAACAGGAGAGGATGCAGCACATGGTACGTGCACTGCGCTTTAACAGTGAGGGGAGTGCCATGTCACATGGTCCATCACTAACAGGGTTGCAGCCCCTTGGGATGACCTCCTCCCCCCAGCATTCACGCTGCTCAGATCCATCCCGGTGCTGTGCACCAATCCTTCCTTTTTTTGAGACAGGGTCTCACTCTGTTGCCCAGGCTGGAGTGCAGTGGCACAGTCACAGATCACTACAGCCTCTATTTCCCAGGCTCAAGTGATCCTCCCACTTCAGCCTCCCTAGTATCTGGGACTATAGACACACACCACCCTGCCCAACTTATTTTTTTAAGGTTTTTGTAGAGACAAGCTCTCATTCTATTGCCCAGGCTGATCTCAAACTCCTGGGCCCAAGCAATCCTCCCAGCTCAGCCTCCTGAAGTGCTGGGATCATAGGGATGAGCAGCTGTGCCTGGCCTGTTTTGTTTTGACATGGGGTCTTGCTATGTTGCCTAGGCTGGTCGCAAACCTCTGGGCTCAAGCGGTCCTCCTGCCTTGGCCTCCCAAAGAGCTGGGATTCCAGGCGTGAACCACCATGGTCAGCCTATTTCTTTCTTATTCTTGAGTAGAATTCCATTGTATGGGCACACTATAGTTTATCTATTCACCCATAGAAGGACATTTGAGTTATATCCAGTTTTTGACAACTATGAAAAAAGCTGACACAAGCATTCATGCTTGAGTTTGTGTAGAAATATCTCCATGTCTCTAGGGCAAATGCCTAGGAGTGGAACTGCTAGGGCATATGGTGAGTGTATCTCTAACTTTGTAAGAAAATGACAAACGATTTTCCAGAGCAGCTGTTCTATTTTGCATTCTCACCAACAATGGTTCAAGAATTCCTTGCTGGCTATTGTCATAGCTGTTCTTCTAATTCTTTCAAGAATGTCTTTTGCAGAACAAAGTTGTTTTCCCATTGATTGAGTTTTTGGTGTCATATGTAAGACCTCTTTGCCAGGTCACAAGGATTTTTCTCTCATTCTAAAAGTGTGATAGGTTTGCATTTTATGTTTACATCCCATCTGAGCTAGCTTTTATATAAGGTATAAGAATTACATCCAAGTCCTCCTTCATCAGAGGATGCCTTTATTCCAGCTAAATTCCCAAAGAATGTTTTCACTAGATAGATAATTCATATTGACCATTCCTTTTTCTTTGGCATTTAAAAAATTTTGCTCCATTGCTCCCTGACTTCCATGGTTTCTGGTGAGAAATCCGTTGTATTTCAAATCCTTGCTCTTTCATATGTCTACGGCATTGTTTTGTGGCTGGCCGCAAGATGTTTTTGTCTTTCAGCAGCTTGATTAGGATGTTTCTTGGCATGGATTTCTCTTCGTTTATCCTGTTTTGTGTTCATATCTGAATCTGTAAGTTTCTGTCTTTGCTAAGATTCAAGCAATTTGAGCTCCTATTTATTGAATTTTCCCAAACCATTCACTGTCTCCTCTTAATATGAATGTTAGTGTTGTGGGTCCTAAGGTTCCATTCATTTTTGGTCCATCACTTTTCTCTCTGTTGTTTAGACCTGATAATTTCTATTGATTTTCAAGTTCACTCTTCTCCTCTTATCTCCATTGTATGCTATTGAGACCATCCAGTGAATTTTTCTTATTTCAGTTATTGTACTTTCCAGTTCTAAAATTTCCATGTGGTCCTTTTTACATTTTTACTTTTCATTTTTTAAATTCTATTTTTATCATGTTTCATACACACACCTTCGCCCTACCCCCAGAGTCTCCTCTATCATTAACATCTTGCATTAGTCCTCAGTGTCATCCAAGGACCCCTGCACTAGGACCTGGGCTGCTGCCCCCAAGTTCTTCAATGAAGGGGCAGACACTGACTACCCCCAAGGGAAGATGTGTGTGGCAGCGGTGGGGGCAGCATGAATGGAACTTAAGAAGCTGGCCTCAAGCTGCCCTCTCATTGCCACCTCTAGCAGTCTGCCCACCTCCCAGGCTTTTGACCCAGGAGACAGGATCAGACACAGTTGTGAAATCTCGTTCCATCCTCTTCTGGCTTCCATGGTTGCTATTCTTGATTCTACTGCTGGTTTGTCATCCCTGGGTGGGGGCGTGGGGTGGGGGGAATCTCTTCCTCTTGCCTATTTTTAAGATTTTTCTTTTGCGTTCTACACAATATGTCTGCATATGGAATCTGTTTATCTTGTTAGATACAGGTTGTGCTTGAATTTCTGTGTTTTATCAATTTTGGAGAATTCCTGGTAATTTCATATCTAGCCTTCAGCTAATTAATTCTCTCTTCAGCTGTGTCTAATATGCCATCTCATTTAGCCATTAAAATTTACCACTTGCATTTTTCCTATCTAGAAGTCCTGTTTGATGCTTTTTCACATCTGCTTGGTCACTTCCGATATTTCCTCATCTTGCTCATTGTTTGGGTCTGTCTTTTGCTTCTTTGAAGAGCTCATACATGGCTATTTTGTGTGCTGTATTTGTGAATGCCAGTAGCTGAAGTTCCTGGAACGCTATTGCTGCCCTAGGAGGGGACAGCTCCATGCATGCCACCGCCCCTGAAAGTGATTGTGACTTCTTTGCTGACTCTCAGTTGGGGGGCTCCTTTGCTCACGTCTGCCAGCTTTTTCTGGGAGCTCACCTGTGGTTTAACCCAGCCTGTCTGCTGTAGAGGGCCTGGGTGGGAGCGCCCCCTCCAGAGCCGCTTGGTACTTGCTTCTGCTTGGAATCAGTGGGTGCTACTGCCCTGCAGGCCCCTTCCAGAGTCCTGGCCTGTTGCAGCCTTGGGGTCCAGCTTTCACCATCCCTCCTCTTGGGAAACCAAGACCTGTCTTCCAACCCAGCCCCAGTTTCAGCTCCTGCTCCCAACAGTGACCCCGAGTTTTTCATTGTTTTTCACTCGCTATTCTAGTGTCAGTTGTTTTGGGCTCTTCCATTTGTCTTTCATTTTTAAGCCTTTAGAGATTTCCCTTGCTTTTTCTGAGAGCTGGGGATACATTAAAAGCTGCATTTCTTGTCATTTATGTAAGACCTAGTTGTATTTTGGTGGGGGGATCATTGGAGCACCTAGCCTGCACACTGCAAAGGTTGGAAACCTCTGTCCCAGCCTCTATCCACCTGCCCACTCCCACAGTGCTGCCTCCGTCCCCACCCCTGTCCACCTGTCCACTCCCACAGTACTCTGAGGACAGATGTGGGTCCCTTCCCACCTTCCTCATCAGGGCCTCTGGGGAGCACCCCACCTAGTCCGCCGCCCCTTCCTTCTCACAGCTGAACCCTCTTGGCTCCTGTGAGTCTACACCGCCCCAGTGCCCCCCTTCTCGGCGGCTGCTGCTTCTAAGCATCCCTTGCTGGGACATTCTCCTCCATCCAACTATGAAACGCTGGAATTCCTCAAGGTGCAGTCCTTGGCCCCCTCATCTCCCAGCAGCCTCCTCCACACCATGGCTTCCTCATCTTCTGTCTGCTGACGCTGCACACCCATCACCACGGCTCAGCCGACCCTGTGCCCAGGCCCACACCTGCTGTCCTTGGCCTCTCTGACTGGGCCAGATGCACCTGGTCCCCGGACCTGTCCTCCTCCTGGCCGCTTGTCCTCCCATCATATAGTGCTTAGCTGGGACGGGGGGCGCCGGGTGAGCACTGAGAGGCGGGCGCTGTCAGGGGAGAGCTCGGGCCTCAGGCCTCTACCCTCAGCCTGCTGGGAAAGGCCCAGGACAAACGGCACTTCCCTCTTGCTTTCCTGCCCGGCATGCCCACTGGCTCCACAGCCCGGGCAGGCTCAGGCCCGGGCCCCCGGTGGCCCCTCAGCTGGCTTTCCTCCCATGCCCCGGCCTCTTGCCTTTGCCTGGGCAGCTCCTCCAGCCCAGATGGCCTCTGGGTGTGGTGCCCTCCCTCTCCCACCTCCATCTCAGTCTTGATGTCCTCCAGGGTTGAGCTCAAGCACCACTTCTCCAGGAAGCTCCCTTCCTGGGGCAGTGGCTGGGAGGTGGAGGTCTCCGGGTGACCCTCCCCATGCCCTGGCCTGCGGCCTAGGATGCATCTGCTCTTCTCCCCAGAGCGCCCCGAGGACGAGCACCGCATTCCCAGCAACGCCTGCACTCGGCATGCGATGCACATTCCCTGAGTGGTGACCATGGGCCAAAGACTCTAGGAGGAGCCTTGGATGCCCTCCGCGGAGATGGCCCCAAAGCCACCACAGACAGCAGGGCCATGGGCACAGCTGAAAGCCCCCTGGGCAAGGCGTGGGGAGGGACGGAAGGCATTGCAGAGGGCGCAGTGACGTCTGCACCAGGAGCTCAGACAGCAGAGCAGATGCAGCCCTTTGGAGGCGAGGCGGGGTGGCCAGGGAGGGGGTCTCTGTAGGCCTGGATGTGGCAAGTGTGAGGGGTACCCTCAATGGCTGGAGCGGAGATATAGGCCAGGCACAGATACAGGGCCCAGGGCCACTCCAGGCTTAAACAGGCCCCGAGGGTGGGAGGGACCTGAGATCGCTTGGAGAAGAATGCGGGGTGGAGGGGACGCAGGGGGAGCCTGGAGCAGGGCAGGCATGTGGGAGGGACGATTGTGGATGCAGGAGGAAGGGTAACGGCCCTGCTGGGGAGGGAGGAGTGGGGAAGGGGCTGTGAGAATGGCCCCGAGGTCCTGGGATCCTTTTGTTTATGGCCCAGTGTCAGCAGGTGAGCCCTCAGCTCACACTGGCCAAAAGAGCCATCCCAGCAGCTCCTGAAGCCCTGGGTTGACAGGGCCCTTCCAACCCCCACAGCTGTGTGAATCTGGAGGGGAGAGCCCAGCCGGGCCCTGGATACACCGAGGAGGGGCCGTGGCGAACTCTGTCAGCATTTAATAAAGATAGAAATCAACACAACGACCAGCCGCTGACAACCGCAACAAGCCCAGGGCTCAGGCTACATACTGGGACATCCCATGACGTCTTCCAAGAAGGTCAGGGAGAACTCGCGGCACACGGCGTTCTCGTCCTGCCTGAGGGCCTCTGAGTCTGCAGTAGAGACCTCGGGGCTGACTGCACGGCCACAGCCTGCCCAGCCCCAGCCTGGGAGGGGTGGGCACCTGCCCTGGAGCTGAGAACCAGCTGGGGCCCTCCTGTCTCGGGCGTCCCACTGAGAGGGGTGGGGAGGGGTCACTGCCCTGTGCCGGGAGCCACGTCTGATGAGGAGCACAGCCCTGTCCCGTCCTCCAGTGTGAAGGAGGGGACAATGTCCCGTTCTCAGGACAGGCTGGCCAGGGGAGCCCCCCTCGGCCATACAGCCCGCGGGCCAGGGTGGAGTTCCCAGCTTAAGTCTCCTAAAGACTCTCACGTCGCCTTTGTTCAGGTAGAAGCAGAGGTTGGAAAAGTAGCCCTGCAGAATTCTCCCTGGATAACTGTGGGGAGCAGCGGTGAACTGTGGGGAGCAGCGGTGGACCAGGGCCCTGTTCCCCCGAGCCTGGTGGGGAAGTCCCTTGCCCACTGGGGGAGCTGGGCTGGCTCAAGGGGTTAGGAAAGCAGTGCTTGACTCGAGGGTCAACCTTGTTCACCTTGCTGGGCCTAGAGCCATTTATCCCAAGAGCAGGCCCCGGGGGACGTGAGCGTGGCCATCGGCCCGGCACCTACCAATGAACTTCACGGCTACCAGCTTCACGTTCCTGTGGGGGCTCTCCAGGTAAAGTAAGGCCTGCATGAGAAACTGGTGGTAGTTGTTGAAGTTGCTCTCTACCTGGGGAGGAGAGAACAGATGGTCTGTGGCCAGGCTGGGGGCCCACTGGGCTCCCTGACCTCTGGGACTTGGCTCTGCCTAGGCTCCCCTGGCAGCCCCTACCTCTCACTGATCATGGCCTGGACATGAGGAGCCAGAGCTGGCACCTGGGCTCCAGCAGGCTGTGGGGTCAGAGGCAGGAAGAGCTGAGCTCTGCAGGACCAGCTTCAAGACTCAGCCCCACCCCGGGTGGGAGTCCGGGTCAAGGGAGCTGGGCCCAGTCATCCTTTCTGAGAGTCGCCTCCACCCTCCACCCATGCCTTGTGCCCATAGCACCCCACGGCGGTCACGCTTGTCTCCACGCTGGGTCTGCAGCCCCGTCAGAGCCCATGGGGGGCCTAGGACACTGGCCCCCACAGCAGGTGTGGCTCACTGGCTTCTCGCCCTCCTGGGGTGTACTGGGCCCCAGGTTTCCAATAGAGGAGAGCACGTCCAGGACAGGGGGCACCGTGGAACCCCGAGGACAAAGCCAACTTGAAGGAGGGGGCAGTGGGCGTGCAGGGGTGCTGAGAGCTTCATGGGACCTGCTAGAACAAACTCTTCAGTGACCGGCATCCTCTGAGGCTTTTGGGTTTTAGAAACGAGCTTGTCTTGTTGTCTGAGCCTATTTGCACTGGCTTTCCTGCCACGTGCACACCAGGAATCCCGCCTCACTTTGGCCCTTACCCCCCAGGCCACCACATCCCCTGCAGTTCAGACAGGCCCCTGGGCTACTACCACTGCCATGCCCAGGCATGGGCTCCTGGGCTGTTCCCAGAGTGGGGACACTGACACCAGGCCATTCCTGCCCAACCTGGGACCCACCTGCCTGCTTCCGGCTGCTAGGCTGGCTCAGAGCTGCCTGGTCTGTGGCCCTTCCCACCCAAGCCTGCTTACTTCCCACTCTCCTTCCACAGGGGACAGCCCCAGACGCAGCCTGGACTTGCAGCTTCAGCCACAAGGTGCCCTGGGGTCTCCACACTCCGGACACACGAGATCCAATTTGCTGTCCATGCAGAAGAGCATCCCAGTCGCCAGCAAGCCCACACGCTGGAAACTCGGTCAGGAACCCATGACCTTAGAGAGACCCACAACCCTGCTCTGGGCCGCTCTAGGGGCTGGACGGCAGCGCTGGCCCCCACCGGACCTCACACGTTCTTGGGGGCCCAGACTCTGGCCTACCTTGACACCTCCCACTCAAAGGCTCCAGGGGCCCTGCAAGTGCTGATCCTGTGTCTCGGAGTGGAAAAAAAATTAGGAAGGATTTGGAACCTTCTAATGTTGCCAGAAGGAAGGAGGCTTTAAAAAACGCCCAGGGGCAAAAGCACAAACTGAGGTCCGGGAGCAATGCTCACAGCAAGAAGGGGTGGGTTTCAGGGGCTGCTGGCCAGGCTGTGGCCCCCGCACATTCACTCCGGGGTGGTCACCATAGGGGTGGCGCTTCCTGGGACTAAGCTGAGTCTTCATGAGCTAAGCTGTGTCCCCGCAAACTCAAATGTGGAAGCCTTGACCCCAGTACTTCAGATGTGACTGTATTTGGGGTAGGGTCTTGAAGAGGTGATCAAGGTGAAGTGCGGTTGTCAGGGTGGGCCCTGGTCCAGCAGGACTTGTGTGCTTACAAGAAGAGGAGCTTGGGACACAGACACGTGGAGGGAGGACGCCAGGCGGAGATGGGAGCGGCGCCGCCCCAGGCCAAGGACCTACGAAAGTAAGGAGAGAGGCGGGCAGATGCCACCCCAGCGCCACCCGAGGACAGGGTTCTGCTGGTGCCTTCGTCTGGACTCCTGGCCTCCAGAACCGTGAGAGGGTGCGTCTTCATGATGTGAGCCACCAGGCATGTGGTTCTGGGTGACAGAGGTCTGGCCAGCACATGCAGGCCCTGACCTCGAGATCACTCCAAAGAGCGGGGTTCACAGGAAGTAAACAGGAAGGAGAAGACCACAGAGAAGGGAGACTACACACTACACACATTAATTTCTACTGGTGTTCAAAAGGAGGGAAGCATTTTTTGTTCTTTTGTAAAACTACCTATTGGGTACTAACAGAAGAGTTTAAATGCATGTCTTGTGTTTCTTCTACTCGTGGTATGACATCAACTTGCTCCCATCAGTGGAGTCAAGAAAGAATAAAGGCGGGGCTGAGAATAAACCACCCTGCCTCCGGGGCTGGGGGCTAGGGTGGGGGCCTCGGGGTGCTGTGCGGACTCGAGGGAGTGGTCGGCCGTGGCCAAGGCTCAGCCCATGTTCCCAAGCAGCCTGCAGGGCCCCCATGTGCAGCATGAGACAGCAGCCTGGCGTTAGACAGCGATGAGCTGCCTATTTTAAAATACTGGTCATGAACACATAACCTGCTGTCAGTAACACCTGCGGGTCAGGGGCCACCTGAGCACCATGAAAGGAATGGAATTCCATCCGGAAAGGGATGCCGGCCGGCCGAAACTTAAACAAGGTGAGATGTCAGGGAAAGACGCTGACTTTTGAGAAGTAGAATTGATGTGATGGGGCAGGTGAATGGTCAGGTGGTCAGGGCCCCTGCAGCCAGGGACACCTAGTGGCACGCTCACCCAGGGGCACTGGTGGACAACCAGCTCCCAACACCCACGATGGCCCAGGGGGGCAGCTGGTTTCTGTTGGGTCTGATCTTTAAAGCTATGGAAATTCTAGGGAGGTGTGAAAATGGGTACGTCCCTGAAAACCCAGGAAGGCCTGTGCAGGGAAGAAAGAATAATAATAAGGAAGGAGGACGCAAATATCCGGCAAGGAAGGCGCACACCCCAATGACCCGCACAGTCCCGACGCCGCCGTGCGGCTCCTCGTCCGCAGTGCCTGAAACGCAGGAGGATGTGATGTTTAAACCTAGGATTGTAGTTAAGCTTTTAGAGTTGTAAGCAATATGTAAATGTTGAGAAGTTTGTTAATTCTGTAAGTTTTCATGGATCAATTGTCTTAGTAAGGGTAATTGTAATGCTAGCAGTGCTGGCTGTTCAATGCTTTAGAAGGTGGACTGTTTCATAAATTAATAAGATTAATAAACTGGGTTTATCTTATTTTATTTTATTTTTTGAGACAGAGTCTTGCTCCTCGCCTAGGCTGGAGTGCAGTGGCACTATCTTGGCTCACTGCAAGCTCCGCCTCCCAGGTTCACGCCATTCTCCTGCCTCAGCCTCCCGAGTAGCTGGGACTATAGGCGCTGCCACCACGTCCAGCTGATTTTTTGTATCTTTTTTAGTAGAGATGGGGTTTCACCGTGTTAGCCAGAATGGTCTCAATTTCCTGACCTCCTAATAGAGACGGGGTTTCACCATATTGGTCAGGCTGGTCTCGAACTCCTGACATCAGGTGATCAGCCCACCTCGGACTCCTAAAGCACTGGGATTACAGGCATGAGCCACCGTGCCCAGCCTATAAACTGAGTTTAAATAAAATATAAATGGTGGTGCATATACCTCTCCACGCACAAAAATACCTCCAAAATGAAAGAATCTGTTAACAACAAATTTCTCATAAAATCTTCAACTGAAGCCACTAAAATAAAAGGGCAGAGCTGGACAGAGAGACAGAGCCAGGGCCCCAGGTGCACACTGAGCTCCAGCTGCCCCAGGCACCAGGCAATCTCCCAGGCTGAGGCCAGACGTCAAGGCCACCACCCAGGTATCCCGGGGAAGGACCAGCCTGGAGGCCCAGGAGTCGGGAGGAAGAGGGACCCGGGCCTAAAGCAGGCACCTTAAGAACTGGACCGGAAAGACTCTGAGGGCAGGCAGAGAGAACCAAAGAAGGTTTGTGTCTGTCTCGGCCTATGGAAAAAGATGTTTTCTTCAGGGTTGATAACCATGGTCAAGCCCCACAGGAGGATTTAGGGTTTCAGTTTCCACTGCCGGCTTTCAGTGGGGACCCCAGAGCTGGGGAGTTAATGCAGAAACTCATCCCATATCAGCAGCAAACACAAAGACCCTGGCCGCATAGCCTTGAGCCCAATGCCAGGGCTTCACAGAGAAGCTCAGGATACATAGAAGCAACGTGAGCAGGGGAGAAGCCATCATGAGCAAGAGACAGAAAGCACAGGCAACGGCAAGGCCAGACCCTGAGAATGTCCCAGAAGCGAGCCATGCAGAAGAGATGACAAGGTGTTGTTTAAATGATTACATTTGTGGGAAACAGGAACTCCTAAGAAAAAGGCAAGACACTACAGAGAAAGAACAGGTGCACCTGGAACACAGCGCAGGAGACAAAGTGAAGACCATCACTGTTGATGCGATGAAGTTGGCGGATGTTTTAAGAGTGAATCAGGGATAGAGAAAAAATGAACTGGGAGATAAACCCGGGGGAAAATAACCCAAAATGCACCATCGAGAGATAAAAGAGATGGAAAATGTGAAACCGGGCTTAAGACACACGGACTGGAACAGGCTGAGAAGGTCACTCACAGCAAACGTATGAGACCTTTGTGCCCCTCACATGGTTTTTGTTCTTTTGCCTCTTCAAATTCACCCGTTTTGCCTGGTGTGTGAAAATGGATGTGAGCCCCTGAATACCTTCCTCTGCTGGTGGGTCCTGGGGTGTGGTCAGAAGACAGCAGTGAGAGGCACCCCAGGAGGCAGCCCCTCTGCTCTGTGAGCTGCAGGATCTCCAGGGCCAGGCTCCTGCACTGTGACCACTGCCCCAACACTCAGCTCCTGCAGAGCATGGAGCCAGCCACGGGAAGGGGCAGCTGTGCCCGAACCCCCTGGGGCGGTTTGGCAAGGGAGTATCACCCACACGACGCCTCCCTGTGAGCGACTTCTCCTGCACCTCAGAGGGCTCGTGTACAGCAGTCTCTGCACCCGCTGGCATCTCTGCTACAGGAGCCGGTCGCCCAGGAGAGGAGGTCTGCTTTGGGCACTTGCCTCAGCCCAGGGAGGGGCTCTTCCGCCTTCCGTGACAGGACACACCTAATGTCCGACAGACGCGCCATTCCTGCCGCTGCTGCATTCTTCAGAGCGCTCTTTACTTCTTACCAGCCAGCCCCTTCGAACTCTCATTCCCCGTGGCACTGAGTCATTCTTCACACCGCACTTGCCTGCTCACACTGCTGTGTGGTGCCCATCTCAGGAATGGGCTCCGAGCGATACAGAATACTCACGTCCCAATTATGCTCTAGCGGTTAAGGGCAGCAGACCTTGGGCTCCCAAGGTCAATGTTTCCACTGTCACTGTCATCCGCCAGGGGTGACAGCCTGAGGACAGACGGCACCACGGCACACAGTGGGCAGCCAGCATCCCGTTCCCACGGCAGGGAGCTTGGCGCCACCCACACTCACATCCTAAGGCATAGCCCCTCCCAGCCCCGAGCCTGTCACTGCTGATCCATCTCCTGGACCCCTCCCAGTACCAGCACAATTCCACAGAGCAAGGAGGAAGTTCTCAATAAGATCCCGGCCGGGCGCGGTGGCTCACGTCTCTAATCCCAGCACTTTGCGAGGCTGAGGCAGGAGGGTCACTTGAGCTCAGCAGTTCAAGACCAGCCTGGCCAACATCGCAAAACCCTGTCTCCACAAAAAGTACAAAAATCATCTGGGTGTGGTGGCGGGCCCCTGGGGTCCCAGCTACTCAGGAGGCTGAGGTGAGAGGATTGCTTGAGCCCAGGAGTTTGAGGGTGCAGTGAGCTAGGATTGTGCCTGTGGATAGCTACTGCACTCCAGCCTGGGCAGAGAGACAGACCCTGTCTCAAAAAGAATAAAAAAGACTCCAAAGCACGAAGCACAGAAAAGGAATACATTTGGCTCCATTAAAACCAAAAACTTCTGTCCAACCAGTAACACCATAAGCAAGGTCAAAGGACAGGTCACTAACTGTGCAAAAATATTTGCAACGCCAATAGTTGGCTAAGGATGCAGGCACAGCATAGAAAGAATTCCCACACTTTTCCAAGTGAAACAGACAACCTCATATAGGACTCGGAGAGCATGTGCACAGGCAGCTCGCAGCAGAGGAGCCTGGCCCGGCCAGCTCTGGCTCACCAGCTTTCAGGGTTCCCGGCAGAAGCTAAATGTATCTCTTCCTGGGAATCTTTGCTCCATCAGATTCCCGCCCTCCCCTGCCTTTGAGAATTACATCCCCACCCTCTCAGGAAATGTTTGTTCCTTTCCCCACATCCAGCGCCAGCCTCTGCTTCCTCCAGGAAGCTCTCCCTGATTGCTCCTGTCCACAGAAACATGGCCTTCTTTGACCTCTAACTGCTCACCTCTGCCACTGCGGCTGCGGCAGCCTCAGGAGCTTCCCCCTGGGATTTCCCCTCCCTCTGCATTCAAACTGGTAGTGGCTCTTCCCTTCATCCCCTTGCAGGAAGGAGGTGACAGGGTCAAGAATGCAGACAACAGCAAACCTTCCAGCTTTCGGGCTCCTCCCCAGCCCTTTGGGAGCCTGGTGGGGCTTTCAGGCAGAGGAGTTCTCCCAGCAGCTGGATGAGGCAGGGCCCGCAGCCAGCACTGGGCACGGCACCCAGTACCCAAACAAAGGGACCCCGTGTGGGCCGAGATCAGTGCAGGTGGAGATCAGGCCTGCTGGGCCCACCAGTGACCTTGGCCCTGCTAAAGAGCCTGGCGCTGCCACCCTGGCTTCCCCACTTGTAGGACAGAATGAGAGACTGCAGTCAGAGATGAAATTGGCAGCTGGAAAATAGAGAAGTGGTGTTTCTCACTCGCCCCTTCCCCCTTCATCTGCCTCTTGCGAGGACGTGCTCCTGGCCAGAGAACTGGGCTCAGCAGGGTCTGTGGGGTGGGCTTCTGTGAGCTCAGGGCCCTCCTCAGGTCAGCCCTGGGACTTGAGGCCCGCAAGGCTCCCCTCACCGTGTCCACTGCCGCCTGGACCCTCCAGCAGCTGCTCCATCCTCACATAGACACCCCTCAGGGTGCTGGGCTCCCGCACACAGCCCTCCCCTCCTCCCCGGCCCTGCTGGTCCTCCTCCGAGAGGGCGCCCACATCTTACCACGAAGATAAAAATGTGGTTCTCGGCGCCCAGCCTGTGGCCCCACGCCAACATGCTAAACAGCTCCTCCCGGAACATGCGCTTCAGCAAGATGGCGCGGCGTGGGAAGGTGAGCTTGGTCTTCTGTGGGTGCACAGCAGAAAGATAGGACCAGGAGGTCTGGGCTCCCCTCCCCATCACCATTCCCCTCCCTCGAAGAGCCCAGGGGCCTCCACAGCCCTGCTGTCCCCGGCTGCACAGTCTGCCAGTGCCCTGGAGGGGCTGGCCTGCCAGAGGAGGAGGAGGCCCCGCAGCACTGTGTCCACCCCAGTCCCATGGGTGTCCTGAGGTAATTCACACCGAGCTCCCAGGGAGGCCAGTGGTCACCCTGGCTGTGCAGGCCTCCTTCTGGACCTGAGGGCCTCTCTCGAGGGCCAGAGGGATGAGGGACAAGGGTGCAAGGGAGGGCCAGAGGCCACCAGCACCACAGCTGCTGGCCCAGGCTCAGGCCTCCCTTAGAAAAGCCCCTGCTGTAGGCTGAGCTGTGGCCACCAGATCCATGTGCTGAGTCTCTGAACCCTGGTACTGAGCTATCAGGGGCGACTGTGACTGGGGACAGGATCTTTAAAGAGGTGATTAAGGGCCAGGTGCAGTGACTCACGCCTGCAATCCCAGCACTTTGGGAGGCTGAGGTGGGTGGATCACTCAAGGTCAGGAGTTTGAGACCAGCCTGGCCAACACGGTGAAAATCCGTCTCTACTAAAAACACAAAAAAATTAGCCGGGGGTGGTGGCATGTGCAAATAGTCCCAGCTACTCGGGAGACGGAGGCAGGAGAATCACTTGAACCCAGGAGGCGGAGGTTGCAGTGAGCTGAGATTGTGTCACTGCACTCCAGCCTGGGCGACAGAGGGAGACCCTTTCTCGAAAACAAAAACAAACAAACAAACAAAACAAAAGGAGGTGACTAAGGTAAAATGAGGTCATTAAAGTGGGCCGCAATCCAGGATTCCTGGTGTCCTTCTGAGAGGAGGAGAGTAGGATACAGGCACACAGAGGGACAGCCTCGTGAGGACACGGGGAGAGGGCACCCGTCCGCAAGCCAGGGAGAGAGACCCCAGGAGGAGCCAGCCCTTCGATGCCTTATCGCCGAGCTTCCGAACTCAGAGACAATACATGCCTGCTGCTTTGTCCCCCTCCGCCCGCCCACAGGTGGCCCTGGCCATCCTCGCAGTCCCCATCCCAGGCCTGGCTTCCCCGCCCCTTGCTGAGCTGGGAGGACTTGGCCCATCGGGTTTTCATTCTCCAAAACCCTCAGCCTCCTCCCGAGTCCACTCTGCCAGGGCCCCTGCCTGGTGCTCTGGGGCTCACACATCTGTCCCCATAGCACTGTGCTCCTCATGGGGAGGGGCTGCCTCCTCTCCACACCCACGAGGAGGCCCCACTCACAGCAGGTGCTTGACAAATCCATGGATATCAACAGAGCAAGGGGGATTTTCTGCTCCCTGCCAGGCCTCAGCCTCGCCGTCCTGCCTTTGCCCATCTGCTCAGAGAATGCAGTGGACATCGGCCTCCGCGCAACTTTTTAACTGAGGTCTGGATAGGGGTCAGCCTCCCCCAGCAGGGTACCCTGGTGACCTCAGCCATCTCTTCCTTCTGAACGTATGGCTGCATCCCTCAGTTTCCCATTTCGTTATATCCTCGTCACTCTGTATCCGACACCCCCAGACAACTCTGCAAAAGGCAGCAGCTTGACTTCCCCACGTGGGATCCAGCTCTGGAAGGCAGCAACCATCTCCCACCTGCGGACCCCACCTGAGGCCACTCCCCGCTCTCAGACCCCACCTGGGGCCACTCCCAGCTCTCAGACCCCACCTGGGGCCACTCCCAGCTCTCAGATCCCACCTGGGGCCACTCCCGGCTCTCAGACCCCACCTGGGGCCACTCCCGGCTCTCAGACCCCACCTGGGGCCACTCCCGGCTCTCAGACCCCACCTGGGGCCACTCCCGGCTCTCAGATCCCACCTAGGGCCCCTCCTGGCTCTTAAACCCCACCTGGGGCCGCTCCCAGATCTCCACCTCCCTAGGGTCTGGTCAGTCCCTGGCAGCTGTGGGCTCACGACCCCCTTATGCGGCTGCCCGACCCTGGCTCAGCCCTCTGCCCTTCATTCCGTACCTCCCCTAAGTGATTCAAAGCCCCCATCCATTCTTACCTGGTCGACCCAAGGGTCTTTCTAAACCCCAGCCCACTCGTCCTCCCAGCTGGAGGACCCGCCCCTTGGCCCCCAGCGTTCCTCTAGAGTGGGAGTGCATTAGCCCCGCCGGCGGCAGAAACCCCCTTCCTTCCCATGGTCCCCGCCCAGCAGCTCCACCAGCCCGTGGGCAGCTCTGGCTTCTTCCAGGGGTGGGCTTGGGTGAGGCCATGTAAGCACCCTGCTGTCAGGGGGTCCCCCTCAGCCGGGACAGCCAGGGGTCAAAGGGCCTGAGGTCCCCTGGGGCCCACCCACCACCCCTGCCCAGGACAGGCCTGCTCACGTCCTTGAACAAGGGCAGCAGGTGCTGGGCCATCGTGACACTGGCAGCGCCAAAGCCCTGGGTGCCCAGATGGTGCAGAATGTCACCCAGGATCTCCGTCAGGTCTGTGAGGTCCTCGGACTCAGGCTTCAGGAAGCTGTCTGGCAGCCCCATCAGCTGGGCCCGGAGCAGGACCACCTACGGGAGACCCGGCCCTGCACGTGGGACCCCTGTTCAGCTGCTCTGTGCAGGAACCCTCCCCAGGCTTCCCCTAGCGGGGCGGCTCCCTGCCTGCTGGCCACAGGGCTCTTCTGATTCCCAGCGGGCTGTGAGCTTCCTGAGCGGGGACTGTATCTGCTCTGCCCCAAGCCCAGCCCACAGTGCACTGCCTCAGAGGTGGCTGAGTGGGCAGAGGGTGGACGATTGAGCCCCCAGCAGAGATTGGCTGCCGGCCACTCCGTGCCTCCTTTCACACCGCTTATCAGAGGGAAGAAACGCCTGGGAACCTCAGCCCCAGCTGAGCCCCAGCCCCAGCAGGAGGCTGCTCATTGGGGGTTCCTTCCCACCCACAAAGGAGGCCAGAGGCACTGACCTTAGGGCTCCCCTCAGCTCAGAGATTCTGGGCTCCCCAGCCCTGTGCGGTGCTGTAGGGGTTGCCTTCCCCACCCATTTCTTCCAATGCGATGCCTGCAGTGGAGACTGTTCCCAGCGCCACCTCCTCCCCGCTTCCTAGGATAGAAGTGCGTGTCCTCCTGGAGCACCCCGTCTCCTCTCACCTTCTTAGGGTGCACTGAGGCACTGCTGAGGCCCCTCAGGCTCCTGACCTGCACCAGCTGGCTGGGATGATTCAGGCCCATGCTCAGGATGTTGTCACAGTTCTCCGAGATGCACACTGGGAGACCTCCGGGCCGCTGAGAAACTGAGGAGAGTCAGCACAGTTAGCTCACTAGTCAATGACGGCAGCCAGGGAGAGTCAGCATGTACGCCACGGGAGACAGAGGGCGAGACACAGGAGGCCCTCGAGACAGCCATCAAGTGTTGCACGTGGAAGGCAGAAGTTAGGGTGCCTTTGTAAAAATGTGTTTTTTCACACAGGGTCTCACTCTCCCCAGGGTGGGGTGCAGTGGTGCAATCACAGCTCACTGCAGCCTCGACCTCCTGGGCTCAAGACATCCTTCTACCTCAGCCTTCCAAACACCTGGGACTATAGGCGTGCACCACCACACCGTTATGTACGTATGTATGTATGTCTGTACGTATGTATGTATGTATGTATGTACGTATGTATGTACGTACGTATGTATGCACCCGGCCTCCACCTCCCCTCCCTGCCCCTTACCTGCAGGAGGAAGGAAACCTCGTCCATGCTCTTTTTCTCAGAGAGGAAGCTCTGAAGCAGCAGGTCCAGGGTGCACGTGGCCTTCTCGTACAGCACCTAACAGAGGAAGATGGCCACAGCGTGTTGCACAGTCGAGGGTCAGCCTGCCAGCTCCACTGCCCTCGCAGAAAGATGTGCTCATCCATCCCTCACAAGGCACCTGCAAAACTGGGAGGAGGGCCAGACCACTCCTCACTGCAAGGCCTCGGGCCGGTCACCTTGTCTACCATGGGCCAGCTCTAGTGTGTGAGGACAGACAGTGCCCGCAGCAGCTGCTCTCTGCAGGTGATAACCACTGGGGGTGGTGAGAGCTGCCTGCACACCACGGGGGAGCTGTGGGGGCCACCGAGCAATGAGCTGAAGCCAGCCCAGGGGAGCACAGTGTGGTGCACTGCCCTGCCCTCGGTTCTCAGACGGCCCCCCTCACTTTCCTCCCACTTCCCGCCCCCCACCTCTGGGGCTGCCCTTTGTCCTCTGCTGTCCCTTTGATGCTGCTCTCCCTTGGGGTGGCCTGTGCTCTTTCCTTTTCACCCTCTTTATTCTCCCTGGGAACAGTTTTTGGCTGATGTCCTCAGATATTCAGAAGTCAATGGGTCCAAAGCCCCCGCAGACCCCTCAGGCTTGTGCCCAGGGCTTGCCAGCCTGGTGGGTGAGAATCCAGTGTGTTGCTCAGCAGTGGGGGGTGCTTGGAGACTGTGGGATGAATAAACAGGGAGTTAATGTCATTTGGTGCTGTGAAAATCCTTGCAAAATATAGGAAACACCACGGCATCTCCTCAAATCCTGACCAAAGGAATGAACCACAGCTGCTCCCGTGTGTCACAGCACCACAGTCTATGCCCTTGGCCACCTAAGACCAAACATCCTGAAGTTCAGTGGAGACAGCACATGCTGTTGACGCGACAGAGCGAGGAGGACAATGGCCTCTGTCAGTGACAGTCCACTAGCCACGAATCACTCTCTTCCTGGATGGATATTTCCTAGCACATACTGTACTCCCCACCTGCAAGGCTGGTGTGTGGTAGGAACCAGACCTGGGTCCTGATCATAAGAATATTCTAGTCTAGTTGGAGAGGCAAAAACAAGTAATGAACACCCGAGAACAAAAGGAAGCATCTAAACAAGTTTGAGACTGTGTGTTGGCCATGTATTCAAGTGACATGGGAAAGGACAGTCATCAAAGAGATGGTGGAGAGTCACTTTCCCCAGATCCAAGGGTGACCCAGGGCTCCACCCAGGCACTCAGACCCTGCCCTCTTCTCTCTTGCCCTCCCGTTGGGCAGAGGCTGTGTTAGTCAGCTCTCACATTGCTTTAAAGAAATACCTGAGACTGGGAATTTATGAAGATAAGGGAGTTGATTGGCTCATGACTCTGCAGGCTGTACAGGAAGCATGGCAGCTTCTGCTTCTGGGGAAGCCTCAGGAAACTTACAATCATGGCAGAAGGCAAAGGGGGACCAGGCACATCTTACAGGTCCACAGCAGGAGGAAGAGGTGGGGGAGGTGCTACACAACCAGATCTCGTGAGAACTCACTCACTAGAACAGCACTAGGGGGGTGGTGCTAAGCCATTAGAAGCTGACCCCATGATCCAATCACCTCCCACCAGACCACACCTCCAGCAGTGTGGATTACATTTCAACGGGAGATTTGGGTGGGGACACAGATCCACTTCCAGCAATGCAGGTTACATTTCAACATGAGATTTGGGTGGGGACAGAGATCTACCTCCAGCAATGCGGATTACATTTCAACATGAGATTTGGGTGGAGACACAGATCCAAACCATACCACAGGCCCGCGCAGCTGGCTTGTCCCCACCAAAACTCATGTTGATGCTTAGTCCCCAGTGTCACAGTGTTGAGAGGTAGTAGGACCTGTAAGAGGCATTTGGGTTATGAGGGACCCACCTTCATGAAGGGATTCATGCCATCTCCCAGGAAGGTGTGACTTCTCACTCTCACTGGGCTGGATTAGCTACTAGTAGAGCAGGCTACTATAAATCAAGGTAGCCCCTTGTGTTTTGTCTGCTTTTCACACAGCCGTTTACCAGGCTCACACCCGTTCCCACTGTGGGATGTCCTCAGCCATGTTATGATACGTGCAAGGCCTCTGCCAGTTGAGGCTGTCCCATCTTGGACTTCCAGCCTCCAGAGCCATGAGCGACATAGACCCTTTTTCTTTATCAGTTACCCAGTCTCGGGTATTTTGTTATAGCAACAGAAAATGGACTGAGACACTATGGTCCTCAAGACAGTGTGATATTGGCATAAAGATAGACAAGTAGACCAGTGGGAAATAATGAAGAGATTCGAAATAGAACCATGGATACATGCCCAGTTGAATTTTGACAAAAGCACAGAGGTAGTTGAGCCTAGAAAGGATGACCTTTCCATCAAGTGGTTCTGGAACAACTGAGTATCTGTATGTAGTACTCCATATAATACACCATATAAAATGAATTCAGAATAGACCATGGGCTGTCATAGACTGACTATTTCTCTCCACCCCCAAGCTCCCATGCTGAAGTCCTACCTGCAGTGTGATGGTATCAGGAAGCGAGGTCTGGGAGGTGGTGAGGCCATCAGGAAGCGGGGTCTGGGAGACGGTGAGGCCATGAGGGTGGAGCCCTCATTGGTGGGGTTAGTGCCCTAATGAAAGGGGCCCCAAAGAGCTCTATGGCCCTTTTCCTTCCTTGGGGGCTACAAGAAGTTGGCGGCCGGGCGCGGTGGCTCAAGCCTGTAATCCCAGCACTTTGGGAGGCTGAGACGGGCGGATCACGAGGTCAGGAGATCGAGACCATCCTGGCTAACACGGTGAAACCCCGTCTCTACTAAAAAATACAAAAAAAAAAAACTAGCCGGGCGAGGTGGCGGGCGCCTGTAGTCCCAGCTACTCGGGAGGCTGAGGCAGGAGAATGGCGTAAACCCGGGAGGCGGAGCTTGCAGTGAGCTGAGATCCGGCCACTGCACTCCAGCCTGGGCGACAGAGCGAGACTCCATCTCAAAAAAAAAAAAAAAGAAGTTGGCAACCTGCAGCCTGAGAAGGATCCTCACCAAAACCTGATCACGCTGGTTCCCTGACCTCAGACTTTCAGCCTCCTGTGAGAAATACATGTCTGTTGTTTATAAGCCACCCAGTCTGTGGGACTTTATTATAGTGGCCTAAATTGACTGAGACATGGACCTAGGTATAAAACTGAAAACTGTGAAACTCTAGAAGAAAACTTGGGAGAAAATCTTCGTGACCCTGGGTAAAACAAAGATTTCCTGCATAAAATACTAAAAACACAACCCATACGAGAAAGACAGATGAGTTTCCTTAAAATAAATAACTTCTGCTCTTTGGAAGACATTGTTAAGAGAATAAAAAGACATGCTGCAACCCAGAAGGAAGTATTTTCAAATCCTAGAGCTGACAAAGGGCTCACATCCACAATATAACATGAACTCTGAAATCTACATAATAATCAAACAAACAACTCAGTTTTAAAATTAGGCACGGGGTTTGAGCAGACGCCTCACCAGAGAGGTTCTGGGGTTGACAAACAGGTGCTGGGACAACGCCCAGCACGATTAGCCAGGAGGAAAATGGAAACTGACGCCAATGAGCTGGCGCAATGCGCATGTTCGACAGCCAGCGTTTGGAAGACTGACCAGACCAAGCCTTCGCGAGGACGTGGAGCAGCCAGAAATTCCACGTGCTGCTGGTGGGGACATCAAACAGAACAGCCTCTTTGGAAACGGTTTGGTGATTCGTTAACACACACCTGCCATAGGACCCAGCTATCCCATTCTTAGGTATGGCCCCGTGCAATTTAAAATACGTGTCTAAAGAAAACCTGTACACAGAGGTTCACAACAGCTTTATTTATAAAAGCCCAAAGCCGGAAACAGCCCAAATGCCATCATCGAATGAGCTATGAACAAATGGTGGAATGCCCACAAATGAAATGCCACTCAGCGATAAAAGGACGCTGCAAGCTACAACACGCATGATCCCAAAGTCATCATGGTGAGGCAGCAGAATCCAGACAAAGATAAGTGTGTCCCATTTGATCCCATCCACAGGGAGCCCTGAACTGCACAGACCAGCCCACAGCTATAGACGCCCAAGGTCAGCGTTCACCATTCAATTCCATCCACCCAGAGCTCTGAAACATACAGACCAGCCCACAGCCACAGAAACCCAGCAGTGTTTTCAGTGAAGACAAGTGAGGAGGAACCCCACAGGTGATCGATGGGGGTGAGGAGGAAGGATCCTGCAGGCGTGAGGAGGAGCGATACTGCAGGGGTGAGGAGGAGGGATCCTGCAGGGGTGAGGGGTGAGGAGCAGAGATCCTGTAGGGGTGAGAGGTTAAGGAGGAGGGATCCTATAGGGGAAAGAGGTGAGGAGGAGGGATCCTGCAGGGGTGAGGGGTGAAGAGGAGGCAGCCCCAGGGCACAGGGAAGCTTTAGGGGTGATAGATTTGACTTCATGATGGTTTCATGCTCACACTTTAAAACATACCGAAGGGCGCATGTTGAACACGGGCAGTGTTTTATATCTTGGCTATGCTTCAATAAATCTGTTGAAACCAAGGGACCCCTGCTCAGGGTCATGCCCTCGTGGCCCACCTCTGACGCCCTTGGGATGTCTGCCTCTGGCTCCCAGGGCTCAGGTGATAGTGGGTGCAGTGCCCCACTGGGTCCTCCTCAGGCCTGGCACCAGCCCTCCAGCAGCTGCCAGCTCTCGGAGGGGTCAAGAGGGGGTGTGCAACTGCCAGGGACCAGCCAGTACAGCTGCTGGATGGCCCCAGTTGACGCCCCCAGCACCAGAGCCCTTCGTCTGCCCCTTCACCTGCCACAGGAGGCAAAGCCTTGACAAATGGGCCCAGCCCCGGGCCCCACCACCTGGAGAGAACAGGAGGACAGCCACAGGAACAGGGATCACCGTGAGGTCGCGGTCCGGCTCCTGCAGCGAGGGGCGGTTCCTCAGCGCCTCCATCGGGGAAGCACGTACAAGCTCCTCAGGCAGGTCTGCAGGATCCTGGACTTGACCGTGGGTGTGAGATGGGGCTGCAGGTTGCTAGAAGAAACAGAAGGTTCTGACTTCTTTGAACAGCCCGTGGTCCTGGGCATGAATGGCCTGGCCGAAATGGGCTCCCAACAGGCACAGGCACAGGTGGATGTGACTTCAAGTGCTGGATGTGGGTCTGGACTGCACACAGGGTGAGACTCTGGCTTGTGGGTAAGAGGTGGCACTGCTGGGGACAATGGAGCTTATATGAACTGCAGAGGCCCACAGGGGACAGGGTCTGAACCACTGTGACACATTCAGTCAGTTCTCTCAGCTTCATTGACATGTTTGTGAGAAAACGCAGGGACTATTCTGGGGTCAGGGTTAGGGCTGCGAATGGTATTAGGGGTTAGCTGGTGATGGAGGCCAGGGTCAGGGCTCAAGGGGGCCAAGCCAAGAGCTTCAGGCATGGCAGAGTTAGGGCTCAGCCTAGGACCAGGTTCAGGGGTTCGTGTCTGACCAAGATCAGGGCTCCGTGTGTGACCAGGTCAGGGCTCCGGGCTCCGTGTGTGACTGTCACCAGGGCTCAGCTAGTGCCAACGCTAACAACTTATCTTGGATGTAAACCAAAGCCAATCTCACCAGATGGAACGTGGCCCCTGGCCAGAGCCCACCCGGAGCTCAGTTTCAGTCCCTGCCGCCGGTCCCTCACCGCTCACCACCTCCCACGCGACCCCCAGTCCCTGCCGCCAGTCCCTCACTGCTCACCACCTCCCACGCGACCCCCAGTCCCTGTGTGGAAGCCTGGACTGCGTTCCTTCTGGGGCCCAAGGGGGAGATACCTGAGTCCCACGATGACTAGTATGATCTGCTGCCACGAGAGAGTGACCGGGACGTTGGAATCCTTCTGAAGGATGTGCTGGGATGGCAGAGAAGGAGCCAGCGTGGCAGGGCTGTCCGCCAGACCCACCCTCCCACAGCCCTGGTGGCCGTGCGGGCCCCTGCTGGGCAGGACCCCGGGGGACACTCCCCAGGAGGCACTGGATGAGCTCTGGGATCTGAGTGAACTTGTAGCCCTGCGCACCCCGACCCGGCTGAGAGCCTCTGAGAGCATCATGGCCACCAAAAGGAAGCTGGTTTTGAGAACATGGTCCTGCCAGGCGCAGGTGGATGTCAGGGCCAAGTCAGGGTGTCGGCAGAGAGTTCCCCAATATCCTGCAGCAGAACTGCACATCCATGTACCCTGAGTGCAAGTAATACACACACAAACACACACAGCACAACATACACGGAGCACACTCACACACGCAGAACATACACAGAGGACACATGTATAACATACACAGAGCACACGTGTATACTCATAACACGCAACATAGAGCACACATGCATGCCTACAACACACACAACAAACACAGAGCACATACAACACACAATGTAACATACACAGTGTGCACACACAACATACATAGCTTGGGCCATGCTGTGCACAGAGCCCTGGCCACACTGGACTCCCAGCCTGGGGACCTCAGACGCCCTGAGCAGAGCTCTCACTGCGGGGACACTGCCTGCTCCCCTCCCCTTTGCACCCCCCAGAGCCTGCACCGGTGCAGGAGCCACACAGTGGCAGGTCTCGTGTCCATCCACCACCTTCCGGGTACACAGGGTTTGGGGTTCCTGCAGTCACTTTGGGAGGGGAGGGGACCGACAGCCCCTCCACACCTGGGCACCGACCTTCTCTGAAGCCTGCTGGGGGTCCAGGCTCAAGAGCTGCAGAAGCTCCTGGATGCCACTGTCCTCAGTGTCTGATGCCTTCTCCTTCCTGGCCAGCTGTGGCAGAACAAGGTGCCCAGGGCATGGACTTCCTGTCCCTGGCCCTCCCACCAGGGACAGGACAGGGCCTAGAGTGGACAGAACAGAGATGGTCCTACCAGGACCCGTGGGCAAGTGGAGAACACAGCCGACTCTCAAAGGCTGGAAGGAAAGGGTTGGGGTGAAGCCCCACCAGCAGCTGGGGACTCAGGCTCAAGCGTGATTCTGGCCACACCCTCCTCTGCTTAACACCCCACCACACCAAAGACCTTACCCTTAGGACAGAGGCCGAACCCTTAACAGGGCAGCCGGCAAGCCTGACGCCCCGGCTCTGCCCCCACCTCCTCGGAGTGCCCCCACTCTTCTGTGATGCTTCGTGCTGGCCCCAGGGCCTTTGCACAGCCTGTCCCCACCACCTGGGCAGCTTTCTCTCTCACCTCCTGTGCCTTGGTCAGCGGTCAGCCCCAATGCCCCACTGTGTGTCCCCCTTTGTAAGCACTCGGGCCCTTCTGGGGTGCCTCCACCTGCCTGTTTACAGGGCCTTGGCCCCCAAAGAATCTGTCCCTCAGAGCAGAGGAGGCTGACAGCAGCCCTAGGAGGTGAGGGGCATGAGGAGGCTGCACGTGAATCAGGTCGCAGCAGGAATGCAGAGGCAAGGGGCCAGGACAGCCCCTGCCTGCCTGGGGCCCTCAACAACCTCTGGCAGGGGTCCAGGCCCTTAGCAGGTCTAGAGGATGGCCCCGCAAAGAGGGCTGGGGCACACAGAACAAGGGGGTCCTGCTGCTCCCACTCCCAGGCCTGGTATGAGAACAAGCCCAGGAAGCTGAGCTGGGTGCCCTGAGGACACCTCAGTGCCCTCTCCATCCTGCAGGTCAGGAGCAGACAGACCAGGGCTGAGCCCAGAGGTGGCTGCAACCTGGGCCGCCCACTTCCCGTTTCCTCGCAGGGAGCGGCAGTGTTGGTCCTGACTTCCTCACCACTTCTGCAACTTCAAGCAGGAAAATCAGGGGCTCTAGGGATGGCCGGGGCCTATAGGAGCCAGAATGACGACAGAATGATGGCAACTGGGCTTGGGAGGCGTGGGTTCCAGGCTTGACAAGGCCACCAGCTGCCCAGTGAGCCCTGCAGAGACCCCCCAGAGCTCCATGGCTCTGTACATGTCAGGGCCACAGAAGGTGCGGAGTGTGGCTAGGGATCCTACCTGGCTGTGTTCCACCAGCTGGTTTAGGATGGTCTCCAGCACCTGGGTCTGCTCCACGACCTCCATGGCCCTGATCCTGCTGGCCAGCTCTTCCTCCCTGGGGAGGCCCTCACCCGAGGACACTCCCACGAGCCCTGGGTCTGGACGATCTGCGGGGACCAGGAGGCAGAGAGGCACCCCTTGCCCTGCTTGCCAGCCTGTGGCCTCCTGCCCCCTCCAACCCTGGGACCCCTGTGGGTGCTGGGAGCTCACGGGAAAGTCTGGGCTGCCCTGGAGGCTCCAGACAGCCCATAACTGCTGTCTCTAAAACGCACATGAAGGAAAAGGGTGTGAAAGTAGCTGAGAAGCTGGAAGCACCGAATGCAGAGGCCCGATCACCCCTGCGGGGCCGGGACACACCGCAGAGGCCCAGCGGCGGCTCAGGGCCTGGACCAGGTGCAGACCCACACCCAGAGCCTGAAACCAACGCCGGAAGCCTCGGCCGATGGACAGCGCCTAAGCAACCGCCGAGCATCTGAAACCAAACTTCACCTGCCTCCTGTCCTATTCCCACCAGACTACATTCCAAACAAAAACTGAACACAGAGGAGATGTGGGTTTCATCACCCCAGTCTCAGGGTAGACAGGGGGTCTAAACATGAAACGGAGGCAGTCCTGAGGGAAGCACCTTCACAGTTAGCAACGTAGACCACAATTCACCCAGAAAGCCCCTCACAGACAGCCTGAGGAGACCATCCCATGCCTGGAACGAAAGGTGAGTGCCGGGGGCACAGGCCTTGCACCACAACCCGCACCAGGCTACGGCCATGGATAGTGGCTTCCAGAAGAAGGCTGACTGGTCAAGAATTAAATCAAAAGATGGTCCACCCCACCAGTAATGAAAGAAATGCAGGTTAAGGCAACAAGGAGATGGGATTTCTCCACTATCAGCAAGACAAAGACAAGGAGTGTGAGGAAGCCATCCTCATGCCCCAGGACCAGCTGCTCCTCCTCTTTGCAAAATCAGTCAGTGACCAACAGGTCTCCGTGTGGAAATTAAAGAGCCTGCTCGAGCTGCACAGATGATATGACAGGATTCCTGTTTCGTGAACAGAACGAGGCCGGAAGCTTGACTGTGAAGGCAAGTGTGAATTTCAATCTGACAAACCCTTTTGCAAAGATGACCAGTGCTTCTGCAATCAGAAAAGAAACGGTAAAGCTGCCCGCCAGGGTCCTGCTGGAAATAGGGATGACGTCAGAGAGAGCCTCGGACAGCCAGCGTTGGCCACCACCTTGCACGGCGCCCATGCTTGGAGCCCCAAGCCCCAGGCCAGGCCCTGCCTGCCCGCTCAGCCCTGCTCACCATGCTCCGGCCCGGGTGGCCGGCAGGGAGCCCACAGAGGCGCAGAAGGAGGCCATTGCCAGGCGCTGCTGCCATGAGAAGTCCCAAGTCCTGGGGAGACAGGTCCTGCGCAGGGAGCAGAGAAATGTGTCACTCATGCCTGCCGGGCCCGGAGTTCAACTCTGAGAGACCCTCAGTCACCCCAGTTCTTACCCGGTCCCCTCACCGCAGGAGGTTGCCCCCACCCATACCAGGGCCCTCAACACCGCTGGTCACTGCAGCACAGGAGGGCTCTCTGTGGGACCCGGGAAGGAGGGAAGAGGAGGCTGCCACACTGGGCCTAGCGTTGGAGCCCCAGTCACTGGGACTCCTCAGAGGCTCCTGGGGATCCCCTGGGTCCCATGCCTGTCACCCCAGCCTCCCACTCAGCTCAGGGTCTCAGTCCGCACAGCAGGGGCGGTGGTGCATTGGTGGGTAGTCCTGCCTCCTCCCCAGTACTGGGAGCTCAGCTGCAGCTCAGGCAGCCTCGGGGAAGCACAGCCAGGCCAGAGCCTCTCGGGCTGGGTGGACGGCCGCACGTCTCAGAAGCCAGCCAGGCTGCACCTGCCTCTGAGGGCCTCTCTACCACCCCCCAATCTGCCCTCTCCCTTGGGGGTCTGCAGGGCTTGGCACCTTCCTCTCCTCAACCCTGAGCCCCTCCCTGGACTGCCACCCTTAGACCCAGCTTGGAAACATTAGGGGGTCATCTGGGGATCTTGTTAAAATGCACCTTGGAGTTCAGCGTATCTGATCCGGGCCAGAACCTGTGTTTCATACAAGCTTCCAGGTGGCCCCTGAACCCAGATGGAGGAGGCCTGGTGCTCACCCTGGCCCCCTAGCCCCAAGCTGACGAGCCAAGGGGCTCCACCCCAGAGGGCCCTCTACCCGAGACCCTCCAAGACCCCTATTCCTTGCTGCCCAGCCACACAGTGGCCCAGAGACTCAGCCCCAGCACCTACCCTGCCCCACTACTGTCAAGGGAAAGGTCCCCCAGACCCTACAGCCCTGTTCACTGCCGACTCCCCTTGCCCCGTGGCCAGCCCAGCCCACTCCCACCCCGGCCAGGCCACGAGGCCATCTTCTCAGTTCTTTAAAAGAAGGCATCTGCCCTGCCCTCCTGACCCGAGGGTTAACGGAAGAAGCACCTGCCAAGAAAGGTCTGTTAGCTACATGTAAGGTTTAAGGGTTAGGAAGGATTGCAGCCAGCTCCCAGGCGCAAGTGCAGGACACGTCACACCTGTCCAGGGAGGACTCCCACAGGTGGCCAGGCGCCCTTGGGACCCCCCGACCACGGCACGTAGGGTTTGGCTGTGAATCCCACCTCCAGGGAGTGAGTCTATAGGAAAAACTAGAAATGCCTAAAAAAATTCACTACTTAAGGCTTCTTTCCAGGTTTAAAATAGCCACGCGTGTTCAAAAATAGAGCAAGAATGGGCACGTTTCTGAAGACTATTTAATGACTGGGACCGCTCAGGATCCAAGTGGAATGAAAAAGCCTCATGATTCTCATTTAAAATTGAGTTATCTCTGGGTGCTGGGATTCCGGGTGATTTTTTTTTTTTTTTTTTGAATCCTTTTCAAAATTATCCAATGAGTCTGCAATGAGCATGGGATTTGCCCTTATCAGAGAAGAAAATGCTTATTTAAAGCCAAAATTGATGTGTTTCTTAAGGCAAGAAAAAGACAAAGCAGCAAACACCCCCTTTGGGTTGGGGAGGGCCAGCCCGAGAGGACGCCGAGGGGCAGCCGGCACAGGCTCTGCCCTGCCCTGGGGGTGCGAGGTCCGAGAACCTGGTGGCCTCGGAGCCTGAGGAGAATATGGGAGGGGTCAGGTCTTCCAGGAGAGGGTGGGAGAGGCTGGGGTGCTGCCCGGCCAGGGAGGGGCCTCAGGAGTGTGGGGAAAGGCGGCTCCTCTGCTCCGGGCAGGACACCAGGCCCTTTCCCCTCGCTGCCTGGGGCAAACTTGCTGAGTTTTCTGGGAGGAAGTTCCAGAGTGTGGCTGTCCTGACCGAGGGGAATTTAAACCAGGCTGGGCCCAGCCACGGGATGGAGCTGGAGATGCCAAGAGGCTGTCCCCTGAGTTCACCCTCAGCCTGGGGCTCCCGCTTGTCCCAGGAGAAGCTTTACTGGGGAGACTGATCAACTACGGCCATGAATGGCTGCCCCGTCTGCCCGTCCACCCGCGAACAGCAGTTGCTTGCTGGGCTCCTAGATGTCATCCAACTAAGGAGAAGGGACCAGGCGGCAGGCAAGGGAGAGCCCCGACTGCATCACTCTCCCTTGAGGGCGGCGGAAAGGGAGGCATTCTCAGGAGGCGTGTGTACCACTGGGCCCCCAGAGGCCTCTTCTGCACAGCGGCTGCTGCGGAGGTGTTGGGAAGGGATTCCTGAGGTGAGGTTTGGTTCTCAGCTGCAGGAGACAGACTTCGAGGCACCCTGAGGGATCTTAGAACTGGACCAGGTTGCCCAGTACCCCCCACAGGTGGGCCCAGCAACTGCCACCGTGCAGGGCTGGGGGTGATACCTTCCCACAGGTACCCACCCCGGACCCAGCGAGCCACTGCCTGCAGGGTCAGCGAGGATTGCTTCCCGAGAAAGCCTGTCCAGCAGCCAAGAGTTTGCGAGGGACCAGTTCTCAACAGTCTGGAGGTCGGGGGGAACTTCGCCCCAAGGATTCTGGCCTCAACTGACTCTGCAGGCAGCTGAGGGAATTCCTGAGCACACGTAGCCCTGAGGCTGAGACGGAGGCAGCTCTGGAAACTTGAGGGAGCCGCTGCACACTGACCCAGGCAGGGGCTCTGGGACAGTGGAGCCTCCAGTCTGTCGGAGGAAGGGTCCTCCAGGAGGGGCCACCGACCAGGGCTCTGTGGAGGGGCTTCCCTTCCTAGAAACCCTTGCCCAGCCCTAACCATCCCCGGGAAGAGGCCGGAGGGTGCCCAGAACACCACGGATGGAGCGGCCGCCTTGGCACATGCCATGGGTTTGAGCTCATGTCATTTGGGATCGTGCGTGTCCCCGCGCCAGCCCCACTGCCTGAGGCTGCGGCCCGGGATTGACTGGAAGAATGGAACCAGTCCAGAGGCGGGAGAGGCTGCCGCCCTCGGGCTCATGACCGACAGCCCAGGCATCTTCAGAGGGGCTTTCCTGGGATTACAAGCCCCCAGCAGGGACAGCTAGGGCGTGGCTAAACCCACTGCCATGTCAGGAAACAGCAGGAAAGCCTTCTCCTGCTCCCCACAAGGGGACACGTTGGTGACAGCAGCCTCAGGCCTGGGCAGGCTGGAGAAGGACGTGGCCCCTCAGTCCTGCTGGCGGCCTCGGGAATGACCCCAGCCTGGAACACAGCCAGCTCCTCTGTGGGGTCATCCTGAGTCTTCTGTAGGAGGATCTTAAGAGATAAGTCCCTGAGGAACCTCTGTCCAGTAATAGAGTTTTTTCCTTTTTTTTCTAAAGAGCTGTCCTCTGAGAGGTGTCTGTCACCACCACCCGCCCTGGGGAGCTGGGAGGGTTCCTAAGAGAATGTCCCAGCTTCATAACTGCTGCAGAGGGGAGCTCCCTGACCATGACCAGAGCCTCTCTCAGGGGCGCATGTGAGGCTGGGGGACAGAAAGGAATGGGGACATGGCTCCCAGCTCCAGGTGGCCGTGGAGGGGTGTGTGGAGGGTGTGGTCCCCAGGGTTTCTCCCCCCATGCCAACAGCTGTCCCTGGAGAGATAGGCCCGGCGCTTTGAAGAAAACTGGGGGCCTGGGGCCTGGGCCACTGGGCTGAGGCCTTGGTCTGGGACCCCGTCTCCGGCCATGGAAAATGGTCCTGGCACAGAGCTGGAGGGCTGGCGGCCCGGCCTAGAGAGAAGGCCCCTTTGTGTAACTACCTCGGTGGCCAGCGGGGATGACCACAGGTGGCCTCCTTCAGGGGCTTGGGCCCCAAGCGCCCTCCCTGCTGGACAGCCTGGCTTTCAGGACTATACGGAGACCCTGGGGCAGGCCTGCTGCCCCTCTGTTCCCTGACAGGACCCCCAGGCTCACTCCTTCTCCAGACCTCCAGAGGGCATTTGGGGTGAGGGTGGGGAGGCAGAAGTGGGGGAGGGACAGAAACTCTGACCCAGGCCCCAGGCTCCGGAGGGACACAGGAGTTTCCCAGTCCCCAAAAACCCTGCAGACAGTGGAGGACCCTCTAGAAGAGGGGCTGGAATTGGCCTGGGGGACCCAGGGACAGAGGTGACAGGGCCAGGCTTGGCTGGGCAGCCATTGGTCTAACCAGGCTTTACAGGGCCATTCTTAGAGAAGTGGAGCTCAGTGGCACACAGCTTCTCAGGGGCCTGTGGTGCAGCCAGCCAGGCACAGGGACCAAGGGGTCCGAGGTGGGGCAGAGCATGGGTGAGAGTCAGGTTCTCCCGGGAAATACTTGGAGAGGGCCGGGGAGGAGGAGCTGGGGGCGCCATGGGTGTGGAGTGGGGGTGGCGCCATTGGCGGGAGCCACGGCCAAGGCCTAGGGGAGGTTTTGTGGAGAACGGGAGCTGGGAGCAGCTAAGTCAGGACCCTGGGGAGGTGGGTGGGAGGAGCTGCCACCTTGGGGACCCCGAGGCCCTGTGGGGTGAGCATCTCAGGAAAAGCAGGCTGGGGGTTGGGGTCAAGGCACCTGTGAATGAGCCAGAGTGAGGGGAGGAGCGGCAGGGCCCTGGAGTGGAGTCCAGGGGATGCTCTGAGCCCAGGGAGAAGCAGCTGTGTCCTGGAGTGAGGACAGGGCAGAGACAGACTGGGGGTTGGGAGGCCATGAGAAGGGCTGGAGCCAGGCACAAGGGTCTGCCCCACTGGTGTCTGAGAAAGGACTCCCACAATGTTCCCAGAACTTGGTCTGAGTTCCTCAGTGTGCTCCAGTCACTATTAGCATGGACTGGAAAGCTGGACGTGGAGTACATGGAGATCCAGATTCCACGGGATGAGGCTGAGCACAGCCACACCTCCCCAACAAAGGGGACACCAAACCCAGAGAGTGGCTGGCTCTGCAGAGGCCCCCCAGCACCTGCGGTGGCTGGTCTGTGCCTTTCACCTGTGGACGGTGCTCCCCGCCATGCCGCCTGAAGTCCACAGAGGGGATGGGGGACTGTGGGCCTGGGGCACGGGGTGGCAGAGGCAACGTGGAGCTCGTGCGTGGGGAGGGGCCCCATCTTGGTGGGACACAGGGTGGGCGTGCACAGGTTCCTCCCCCGTCTCAGCTGAGCCCTGCTGCAGCCCACGGCTCCCCGAGCAGGGCTGTCACCCGCCGACTCACACATCCTGCATAGAATAATTGAGTGCCCAGAATGTTCTGTCCTGCATTGGCTTGGGAAAGGGAGAAAAGGATGTAACCAAGGTCGTCTTCAGCCCTGAGGGCTCAAAGCCCAGGAGGGGAGACAGGCTTGTCAAGGGAGAGCCATCCAAAAAGGCCAGTGGAGAGAATCAGGGCAGGCCTCCCAGAGGAAGGGGCTTTGGGTTGGAGCTGAAGGCACAGACAGGAGTTTGCTAAGTGGTGAGGAAGGAAAAGTTCTTGCAGCAGAGGGAATGGCATTAGAAGGCACGAAGTGGGACAGGTGCAGCCGTTCCCCGGGGCCGGAGCACTGGGCGCGATGGCCGGGCCCGGGAGAGCCACGTGGGTTCCGCTGCAGAGCAGCGAGTCGGTGCCGGTTGGTAGAGCTCTTTAGAAACGTGGGGCTGGGGAGCTAAGGTTTTATCTTAGGACTGAAGGGAGGCTTCACAGTAGCACAGCGAGGACAGGAGGCTGACGGGCCGAGGGGCTGCGCAGGTGGGAGCCTCCCTTCCTTCTGCTGGACTCCACAGGATGCCCTTCCACTCAGCAGCCATGGTGGCCTCTGTGTGGCCCCCGCCGGAAGACAGCACGAGGGGGTCGAGGAGACCCCATCCAACTCCAGGTCCTTCCCTTGCATTTCTCAGGCTCTGCAAGGGGCACTCAGCAGCACGTCCTAAAAAATCCACTGTGCCTCCTGTCCCTGCCCACCCAGGCCGCAGCTGCTTCCGTGTCTGTCTCCTCTGCCTCCCTGGAGTTCTCCCCCACCCCACCCCACACACCACCTGCTGTCTCCCTCCCGCCTCCTTTCTTCCTAGTTCTGGGTCCCCAAATGCCCCGGGGCTGGGTGGGGTAGGAGCCTCGCTGGCGGAGGCCGGGGGACCGGTGGTGACGATCAGGGAAGCTGAGCTCTCAGGACTGGAGACCCCTCCTGCAGCCGTCTCCACAGCAGCACCTTCCTGAGCCCGAGGTGGCCAAGCCTCGGGTGTGACTGTGAACCAGTGCCTGCCGCAGGCCCAGCCCTCAAGACCGTCCTCCACTGTGTGCTGTGAGGCCTGGGGAAATGACTGAACGGCTTAGTGCCTCAGTTTCCCCACCTGTAAAACAGTGGCTGCTGCACGTGTTTGTGATGAAGACGGAGTGTTGATTTGAAAAGCGTTTGGACAGGGCAGGTCACAGGAAAGCTGTGTCATAAACACAGTGCTGCAGGAGGGATCACATTCGGAGGAGCCGGGGTGCTGGGGTGAGGCAGGGAGGGAACGGGCTGGAGGTGGTCATGGGGCACTGCCCTTAGATGAGTTAACTGGGGAAATGGCCTCTGAGACGGGGACATCCATGTAGAAATGGGAAGAAGCTGGCCAGGTGCAGGTTGGGGGGCAGGCATGAGGGGAGGGAATTCAGGCAGAAAAAGCAGCAGGGTCAAAGGTCAAGAGGGCGCAGGCCGGTAGCCTGGAGGAACAGGAAGAGCCCGGCGGAGGCCAGAGGGCCAGAGTGGGCGGCAGGGAGGCTGGCAAGGGAGGATGAGGCCATTGTCCCAGGACCAGGGGAGTCATCATGAGCTCTGAACAGGGGAGTGGCACAGCCCGATCTGTCCTTTGCTCAACGGTCTCCTTTCCCCACATCCCTCCTGCCTTCCTTTGACAAATAGAAAATAAGCCCCATCACAGCCAGGCATGGGGGGCAGCCAGAGGACAGTGGGTGTGGGGGTTGGGGCCCAGCAGCCTCGAGGGCTCAGGACCTGGCTGCCCTGGTGGGCCTGTTCCCCAGTCCCGAGCTCCTGGATTGTGGCCGCTTACCAAGGCTCCAGACACTTGTCAGGTAGCAGAGTCGGCCACAGGGCTCGAGGCTGACATGTGCTTCCCTTCCCTCTGGCTGCTCGGAGGACGCCCACCCCGAGAATGGAATGCAGGGCCAGCCTGCTGTTGCCCGACCAACTGGAACCTTGAAGAAAAAGTGCATATCCCGGCCAAGGGTGAGGAGGAGCAAAGGCGCTGGGGCCCCAGTAGGGAGGAGGAGTCCCCAGAAGCGCAGGCCCAGCTACTGGGTGCAGGAGGTCCTGGCAGGCCAGCCAGGTCCTACCAACCAAAAGCCTCACCGGGAAGGGCCCCACTGGGGCTCGGGAGCTGGGTGCCAGGTCACCCGGCAGGCCCCAAGCTCACCAGCCCTCTGAACTCAGGTGTCTTGATCAGGTGGGGACTGTAGTGGCGGAGATGACTGAGTGAGGTGTCCTGTGGGACACCTGTGTGGCTCCATACAGCAGGTGCTGGGCAGGACTTAGCAGCTCCCCCTAGGGCAGGACTGCTCGTGGGGTCAGCCAAGGAGGGGCAGCGTGTAGAAGGCCTCCGAGACCCCTCTCAGCTCTGGACAGCTTCCCTAAGGGGCAGAAAGGAGCCAGAGGAAGGGAAGGAAGGGGATGGAATGCCCCTGGAGGAGGAAAGGCTGGCGGGAAGGGTGGGAAGGTCTGGAAAGTCAGGAGTCTGGGAAGAGAAGCAGAAGCTCCCACCCAGCCCTGCCCTTGGGGCTGCTGGGCCTGTACAACCTCACACTGAGCGGCTCTCACCTGTGCCTATGGGTATGGGAGGGAGTGAGGAGCTGGAGTGATGATGATAAATTTATCGATGATGATAACGATGATGATGGACAACAAGTGATCGGAATGATCCAAATGCGTGATGGAGTGACACCGATGACGATGATGATGGGCCCATGCGGATGATAAATCGCGCGATGATGGGATCCATATCATGATGATGTGGACCCGTGATGAGCAACGCGACGATAAAATCGTGATGATGATAAACGTGATGATGATGATAACGCTGATGATGATGTAAAATCGCAGATGATGTAAACGCGTGATGTGATGAACGCGCACGCGTGTATTCCCATGATGATGATGAAAATCGCCGATGATGGGGACGGACGATGTGATAAATGATGATGATGTGATACCGCCGGACCTGAACGACGCAAACGCGACGATCTGATCGAAACGCGCGATGATGGGTCTCAGGAACGGGGAGGAGTGGCACCATGGATGGGAGGAGTGGCCGCAGAGGAACTCCCCGACCGTCTCCCCGGGATGGAGATCTGACCACAGTGGCCATTAGTGAAGGAGGGAATGAAGGGGAATGGAGGGGAATGGAGTGATCCAGTGGCCCCTGGAGGAACAGGCCCTGGGAGTGGACACCAGGAAGGGTCCTGGAATGGAGGGAATGCAGTGGTGGAATAGGGGAAGGGGTCCTGGAGTTGTGTGTGTGTCAGGTCTCTGGAGTGTGTGTGTGTGTCAGGGTCTCTGGAGTGTGTGTGTGATCTATTTACCTACTCACTTCTGCCCCCCATGAGCTGAGGGACCTCCAGGGACACTCATTCCTCTGCACCGCACACTTGCACCTGCTGGTCCGGCCCCATTCTTTGGAGGTAGCCCTGAAGCAAAGAAGAGAGAAGAGGGAGCTTGAGTGGAAAGTCGTGAGCACGCACCGGAGCTGGCGGCCACGGCTGCGGGAGTCAGAGGGGAGCCCAGAGGGTGTAGCAAGGGATACCAATGGCGTCTGCTCCCATTAGAATTCCAGTCAGCCAAAGTTGACCTCAACCTGACTGTACTGACTTAAATAAGTGGGCATTTTCTCGTGTAACCAGAAAGAATGGGTATTTTAGGACTGTGTTGGAAGCTCCATGCCCCACCAAAGACCCTGCCACTTTCAGTCTTAAGAAGATCTTCTCCTTCTCCTTCTCCTTCTCCTTCTCCTTCTCCTTCTCCTTCTCCTCCTCCTCCTCCTCCTCCTCCTCCTCCTCCTCCTCCTCCTCCTCCTCCTCCTTCTTCTTCTTCTTCTTCTTGCCCCCAAGATGGCTGCTTCACCTCCAACCATCACATCTCCACTCCAGGAAGCAGAGAGGGTGAAGGGTCTTTGTCAGCTGAAACCAACTGCTTTCCTGTAAGCTCTGTCCCATGGCTTCCCCAACATGGCGAGAGCCTGTGAGGTGCTCTGGGAGAGGTGCGCAGTCACCTCAGACAAAATCTGATCTCTGCGATGAGGGAGAAGGGGCGTGGGTGTTGGGAAGGCAGCTCTTTCAGAGGCGGATGCTATTATTTTAATGACTTTCCTTTTTCTTTGACACACGGAGCCAAGGACCGCCTTGGCACAAGCTGCAAGTTGCCAGCAGCAGGAAGGAGCATGACGGGAGTCGTGGTGGGGAGGAAGGAGGTATTTCCTCTCATGGTGGCCTCTGCATGTGCTTGGCCTCCCTAGGAGTTGACAGTCACATGACGATTCCTTCATTTCTTCCCTTAGCTGCCCCTCTGTGGCTGGGGTTGTACCCACCTATCAGCCAGGCACCTATGAAAGGACCAGCTCACTTAGAGAGAAGCTGCCTGGTCTTATCCAAACCTCAGGCCAGTCCCCTATTCCCAGGATAAGAGTGTCTTCCACAGCATCTGTGGCCCAGGGCCATCTGGCCTCTTGGTTACCACCAAGGCTGGGGAGCTCACTACCTCTATAGCATGTGTATAGGCAGGAGAGGGAGGCAAGGTGTGGGTAACATAAAACCCCAGATTCCCCCTCAATGGTTGTGATCATGAAAAACATCTCCACAAAGCCACAGAGGTTTTCAGGAAACACCTTTCCAAGCCCTTCCTTGAGTGGAGACGGGATAGGCATGGGCAGCCTCCTGGAGTCCCCAGGGCTAAAGTAACCCTTTTGCACAGAGGAGACAGTAGAAAGTGTGTTTCAGAGAGGGGCAACCATTGCCCAAGTTCACCAGTGGAGGAATTGGAATGCGGGTCTGAGCACATCCAAGGGAAGAAAGGCAGGAACGGCAAACCACAGTCCCACCCAAGTCAGCAACTGCCAGGACCAGGGCCCATTGAGGCGGTGCTGGTGAAGCTTGCTGGGCTCCTGGCCCACCCTGTTCTCCCAGAGAATCCAGTCAGGTGTGGGGACCCCCAGGAGAGGCTGCCTGCACAGTGCAGTGTAGTGGGATTCATGGGGGCCACGGGGGAGGGGAGGGAGAGGTTTGGTCTGCAGTTGTACTTGGGATTCACCTGTTTTCCGCCTTCCTGGGCAGGCAGAACTGGACTGGGCTGTGCAGTATGAGTCATTTCTGAGTTTTCTACACTACTCTATTTCTGTGTCCTCCTTTCCACCAATACCATACAGTCTTCCTGGCTGTAGCTATTTAAGAAGTCTTGAAATTGGGTAGACATGTTCCTTCCACTTTATTCCTCTTTTCCAAAATTGTTTTAGATACTTTAGTTCCCTTGCCTTTCTGTACAGATTTTAAAATCACCTTGTCTGTATCTACAAAAAAAGAAAAAAGAAAGAAAGAAAGAAAGAAAGAAAGAAAGAAAGAAAGAAAGAAAGAAAGAAAGAAAGAAAGAAAGAAAGAAAGAAAGAAAAAAAGAAAGAAAGAAAGAAAGAAAGAAAGAGAGAAAGAAAGAAAGAAAGAAAGAAAGAAAGAAAAAAACTCTTGCTGGGATTTTGATAGGAATTTATTTAAACCTGAATATCACTTTGGGGAGGATTGCCCTCTACAGTATGTTAAGTCCTCCAATCCATGAATATGGTATTTCCCTCCATTCGCCTCATCTTCTGTGATTTCTTTCACAAGGCTTTTGTCATGGCCATGTTTCACTAGGTTTGCACCCAAGCATTTCATTTTTATTTCAGCAGTTGTAACTGGTATTGTATTTTTGTTTCTGTTTTCCCCTTCTAGCATTTAGCAGTACAATTTATTTGTATATGTTGATTTTGTATCCTGCAACCTTGCTGAACCTGCCCGTTAACTGTAGGAGTTTTATGTAGATTCTTTGTGATTTTCTGCACAGATAATTGTGTCATCTGCAGACGCAGACAGTTTTTTGGGTTTTTTGTTTGTTTGTTTGTTTTTGAGATGAAGTCTCACTCTGTTGCCCAGGCTGGAGTGCTGTGGCGCAATCTCAGCTCACTGCAACCTCCACTCCCAGGTTCAAGCCATTCTCCTGCCTCAGCCTCCCAAGTAGCTGGGACTACAGGCACATGCCACCATGTCTGCTTAATTTTTTTGTATTTTTTGTAGAGACGGGGTTTCACCATGTTGGCCAGGCTGGCCTTGAACTCCTGACCTCAGGTGATCCGCCTGCCTCAGCCTCCCAAAGTGCTGGGATTACAGGAGTGAACCACCACGCCTGGCCGACACAGTTTTAAATCTTCCTTCTCAATCTGTATGCCTATGATTTATTATTCTTGCTTCATTTTAGTGGCTAGAACTTCCATTACTGTGATCAATAAGAGTTTCTGATCTCAGGAGGAGAATATGCCGTCTTTCATCAACAGCATGATGTTTGCTGTAAGGTTTTTTTGTTTGTGTGTTTTTGTTTTGTTTTTTGTTTGTAGATGCCCTTTTGTCAAGTTGAGAATTTCTCCTCTATTTCTATTTTTTTCTAAGAATTTTTATCAAAAAATGTCGGGGCATCAATTGCTTTAACGTTATTATACAACCTGTTCATATGGTGGGTTTCGTTGCCTGAGTTTCAGATCGCGCCAACCTTGCATCCTGAGTGAGCCCCACTTGGTCACAGTATTTGATTCCTTTTACCTGACATTGCATTCTATCTGCTAGTATTTTGTTAGGGATTTTTGCTCCTATACTCATGAGGGTTATCAGTCTATAGTTTTCTTTCTTTTCTTTTTTTTTCTTTTTGTACTGTCTTTGGCTTTGACATTGGGGTGAGATTAGCATCATAACATGAAATAGGGTGAGTTTCCTTCCTTTTCTTTTTTCTGGAACAGATTGTGTAAAATTGGTGCTAATTCTTTAAACATTGGGTAGAATTATCCAGTGAAACCATATGGGCCTACAGATTTTTTTTTTTTTTGTGTGTGTGACTTTTAAAATTGTGAGCTGGTTTTAATTCCCTACTGGCTACTTCATGAATTAATGGGTTAAAAAATCTTGTTGAGAAGTGTCCACTTCATATTTAAATGGATCAGGATTTTACTTTTTAAAAAAGTTTTTCCTCTCACATCTCTTCCCTGGGCAGTGGGGCAAGAGGCAAGCTGACTTCTCACGTCCTGAAGGGTGGGCAGGAGGCAGGAGGGCAGGGGTGCCCGGCCAGGCTCTGAGGAGGCAAGTGGGCTGGGAGGGGCTAGAGCAGAGCTTCCCACTGGGCTTTGGGCTGGAAAGTGGCTTCAACCCCCATCGCCTGCATCCCACTTCCTCTGGTCCTCAGCTCCCTGGTCAAAGGCTGCAGCCTGCTCATCTTCCCCTGGCCTCCTGCATCCCCACCCCAGGCTCCCTTGGCCAGCCCCTCGGCCCTCCTCTCAACACATTGCAGGGCAGGTGCCCTTGGCCCTGTGCATCCCCAGCCTCCCATAAGAAGGTAGCACCGATACCTGGGGGTGCCAGGCTCGTGCTCGGGCTGTGGACTCGCTTGGCTGGCCCTCAGTTCTCTGTGGAGCCTGCCTGGGAGCTCCAGGACCCTGGCACCCAGGAGCCGCTGACAGGGGCTTCCATGGGGGCTGCTGGCACCAGGACCGGGTTGCACTCACCAGCTGGGACATGAGGGTGACGGTGGCCTTAAGGGTGGGGGCATTCAATGGGTAATCACCCAGGGCCCCTCGGCTTATCCTAAGTAAGCACTGTGGGTTTTTCCTGTTATCATTACTGGCCCTGTTCTTCTGGCTGACCCACAAGCTCCCAAGGGCAGGGATCCCTCCCCTGACCCCTCCTGGGGAATGTGGAGGTGGAAGATACGTGAAGGCATGGCCGAAGGCTGTCCTGGGAGGGGAGCAAGTGACTTTAAGGTGCCTGGAAATGGAATTGCAGACTAGAGTACTAGGATGGAGGAGAAATTCCAGAGTGGGGGCTCCAGGAGGTGGACTGTCTAGGACCAGGAATGGGAGCGTGCAGGGTGCTGGGGTGATGACCCCGACCCCAGCACTGAAGGAGAGTGAAGGCAGGGCAAGGAGCAGGGTCGTCTCTGGTACCCAAGGCCCCTCCGTGCCCAAAGGAGCGACACCAGGGTGCTATGGAGGGCAGGGCTAACAGGACAGAGGCAGGCGCTGCAGGATCTGTGAGAGGAGAGGGTGGGTGGGCTGAGGACCCCACCCTGGCAGCCCCTGCCCTAGGGGAGCTCGAGGCAGCAGGAGGGCCATGAGCCTAGGTGGGGAGAAGGCTGCTAGGGTGGAAGGTGAGCAGGCACTCTGGGGTCTCTGGTCCAACAGGTGCGATCACAGGACGATGGGTTTTCTACCAAGGGGGACAAGGAGAGATCTCTGAGTCAATGGAAGACAGGGGCCCTTTCACAGTGGGTGGCCAGGATGCTAATGCCCTCTCTGGTCTGCCCAAGCTCTTTGGCCCTTCAGCTCTGCCTGGCATGGAGACCGGCCTTGGCCACCGGGATGCCTGGGACATGGCAGGTATGGCAGCCCCCGGTGGGGTGCTGTGAACAGTACATCTGGGGACAGAAGCAGGCTTGTGGACTGTGCACTGTCACTGGGCAGGCCCCAAGGCATCTGAAGCAGGAAGTCCCCTACGGACCCCTGGGCACCAGCATCCAACAGAGCCAGTGTCCAGTGTCCAGGACCCAGGCACCACTGGACACCATGAACGAGGGTCCACTAATGAGGCCTGGCCCAGAGAGCCCCTGCGTTGCCCTCCCATGCTGAGGTGCAGGGGGACACTCTCTGAGCTAAAGGGTCATCCTCCAGAGCATGGGGCTGCAAGCAGCTGGGGCCAAGCCCCTCCTGGTCCTTTGGCCTAACCCTGAGAAAGATTGGGGTTCAGTAAAACAAAAAGGGCCCCAGCCACCATGGGGAGAGGACCCCAGGACCATTTTCCCTGACAGCCAGCTCTGGACTGTCCATCAGGGTGTCCAGGTCAACAGAGGCCCAAAGCGTGGGGCTGTGTGGCCTCCTGTATGGGGAGAGGATGCCTGAGGCAGAGGGCAGGCCCCCGGGGTCTGGCGAGAGTCGGGCCTAACTGATTAGCTCCAGCTGGCGTTTGGCTGGATAGATAGGGATGCAGATTCTGCCTTCCTCCTGGAAGGATTCAGGCCTCAGCATCTTTAATTCAAGCTCCAGGGGGCAGGGCAGCCGCCTGCCAGGGCTGCTGGGGAGATGGACCCGGGAGAGAGCCATGGCCAGACCAGGAGGAGCCACCCACAGGAGGTGGCTCAGGCTGCAGGCAGGAGGACTTGGGAAGGGAAGGACAGGTTGTCTCAGGACAGGCCTGGAGCAGGAGCTGGGAGCTGGGGTGCCCATCCTCTCACACCCAGCCTGCTCTGCCTGCCCCTTAACCGTATTCCTAAGCTCCACACCCATGGCCAGGCAGCGGGCAGTGTGGAGGCTGAGGAGAGAGGAGTGCGGCAGCGGTGGAAGCCCAGCCAGGGGCTCTCCTCACCCACACGGCTCATCCTGGCCCTCCCCAGCGAGATCAAGATCACAAAGGCAGCCCCCGCCCTCCTCTGGGGTTCACCTGGACCCCAACCCAGCCCTGCACCCAGGAAGAAAGCTCTGCCCGGCTGGCTGGCGTCCCTGCTCCTCCCTCCTGCGGGCTCAGACAGCACCGCTGCCAGCCTGAGGTGGCCATGATAAAAAATGAAGAGAAAGAGGTGAAACTAATTTGAATCATATATTTAACCCAAGGCCTGGAGGCCACGGGTACGGGGCAGCCGCAGAGGCAGCTCCTCACTCAGCTCCTTGCCAGCCCTGAGGCTCAGTCACTATTTTTGATAGGATAAGCATGGAGTTGGCCCTGGGCTCCCGAAGCCCAGCTGCTGGAAGAGGGGGCGGCCGACGCTGCCGCTGGCTCCCCCAAGTGACCTAGATGGAAGGGCACCTCCTTTGCCTTTCTGCCACAGGTTGCCTCGGGCTTCACAGGCCTCCCAGCTGTCCTGGGGCCTGGGCGGCCTAGCGGGACCTACTCCAGAGTGCAGGGCCTCTGGGTCACCAGGCCACCTGCTCAAGAGGGGAGGAAGCTGGCCGGGGATGCCCGGGCTCCTCAGCGCACCAGGGACACCCTGTACTTGGCCCTCCCCAGAGAGATCGAGATCACCAAATGCAGCCCCCACCCTCCTCTGGGGTTCACCTGGACCCCAACCCAGCCCTGCACCCAGGAAGAAAGCTCAGCCCGGCTGGCTGGTGTCCCTGCCCCTCCCTCCTGCGGGCTCGGACAGCACCGCTGCCAGCTGAGGTGGCCATGATAAAAAATGAAGAGAAAGAGGTGAAACTAATTTGAATCATATATTTTATTTAACCCAATATATCCACCCAATATATCCCAATATTTAATCCAACATTTCCCCACGCAGGAAGCATTCCAGCCTCTGGCTGAGTGCTGTCAGGATGCTGTCAGGGCTGGAGTGGGGTCTGAGGGGGAAGAATGTTCTGGAGCCCGCCTGGTGGAGTGAGGCCCCTCTTTAGAGCCCCTCTCTGCAGACCACACCTCCGGCCCTCAGAGCCCTCCCACCCGCAGCCTGCCCTGCCTGCCCCTTAACCGCATTCCTAAGCTCCACACCCACGGCCAGGCAGCGGCGGGCAGTGTGGGGGCTGAGGAGGGAGGAGTGCGGCAGCCTCGGAAGCCCAGCCAGAGGCTCTCCTCGCCACCCACACAGCTCATTGGGACTCCAGGCACGGAGCTCCCGGTGGGGGCAGGAGGCCGGTGGCAGGCGGGGGCTGCTGTCAGCGTGAGGATACGCTGCTCCCGGCTGCGGCTGTGGCCTAGTGCCAACTCCACTCGGTCCCTGCCCCCACCCTCTCTCCCCTTTGCTTACCTGCAGGTGGCTTTGGTGACTTGAGAATGGCCCAAGTGCTGCCATTGCAGAGATGGGGAAACTGAGGTGAGAGGAGGGAAAGCCGAGGGCTCTGCAGGGACCTGCACCCAGCATCTGCGGGGAGCCAGTCCCTGGTGTCACCGTATGAATCTGACCACGCCATGGGCGGTAGCTCTGACCACCCCGTTTCACTGTGGGGAGGCGGAGGCCCGGCATGGGGAGGATGTGTGGCCAGCTCCCTCCCACAGAGGTCAAAGGGGAGGTCAAAGGGGAGACAGCAGGGACAGAGCCCAGGCCATTGTGATGGAGGCAACCTGGCCAAAGATTACAGGGGTTGGGGCCCACAGCAGTGACAGCAGGGGGTGGTAGTGACAGGGCTGTGCCCTGAGTGGGGACACTGGATGCAGGGCAGGGATGGGTGTCTGACAGCTCTCCCTCCTCTGGACCCCGCGATTCCAACCACAAGACTTCAAGGACCCTTCACAAACACCCCCGTCTCCCCGCCAACAAACCTGCTCCCCTGCCCAGGCCTGAGACCCGTCTATCAAGGATGCTGCAAGGACCTCAGCCCGGTTCCCATAGCAACGCCCGGATGGTGGGGGAGGGGAGAAGAATGGAAATGCAGAGACACCAAATAAAGAACAACAACCTCATAAAATGAGCAGTCAGGGAAAGGGCCACGGAGGGATGGCCCCGGCCCAGGCTGAGGAGGCCCCAGCAGGCACAGCCCCCATCACCAGTCATGTAAACAGCACTGGCAGGTGCCAGCCACTGCACAGGGCCTGAGACACAGAGGCCAAGGAGGCAGCCCCTAAGGCTGGTACACAGGGGCCTGGACAGGGCTACCAGACTCCAACAGGGAGTCCCTGGTTAGTCCCCTAGGTCTCAGCTCTAGAGCGGGGAGCAGACAGGCAACCCTGCCCACCTAGCACTGACCTGCCCCTCTCCATGACCGTCCCACGGGAGGGGCTGATAGCGTGAGACCTTATGTGACCCATGTGTCAGCCCTACATCAGCCCCAGGGGGAGGCACCGTCATCTTCCTGTTTCACCAGTGAGGAGGCTGAGGCTCCGAGAGGCCACACAGTCGGGTGAAGGGGAAGTGCCGCAGCCAGGCGGGCCCGGGAATCTGCACCATGCAGGGATGCTGGACAGGCGAGTCTGGCACGGAGCAGGCAGCGTGGAGGCTGTGCTGGTCCCCTACTGCCACCGAGCAAGCAACCACAAATGCAGGGGCTCAGACAGCACGCCTTTCTCGCCTCACGGCTCTGGGGGTCAGGAGCCCAGCCCTGGGGCTCACTGGGCTAAAATCGAGACGTCTGCACCCTCCGTTCCCCTGGGAGGTTTGAGGGGCGCGTCCTCTTGCAGCCGCAGCAGGTCCAGTCGTGGTCGCCTAGCAGCACCCGGCCTGCTTCATGCCCACACCCTGTCTGACTCGCCTCCCTCCTCACGGAGCCTTCGGTCACCCTGGGCCACACAGATGATCCAGGACAACCTCCACATGTCAAGGTCCGCTGAGGAGTAGCTCGAGTTCCCTGCGCCCGGGAGCCTAACGTGAGAATGCTGACATTTTGGAGGAGCATTCTGACTGCCACAGGGGGATGAGGGAGCTTCGCCAGGTGGAGGAGAGCAAAGGACTGTGCTACAGAGGAGACAGGCACAGCAGGAGACCGAGTCTGTCCTGGGGTGGCTGGGGCTGGGTGTGGGCATGTCAGGGTGGGGCCTCAGCCTCCTCCTGTGCCTGTAGTCTCGGGGAGACCGAGGATCCATGCCCAGCTGTGAAGCAAGTAATGTGTCCAGGGCTGACCTCCTTGGGACTCACCTGGATGGGAGCAAGCATCAGTGGGGCTTCCTGGAGGAGGCCGCTCAGGCTCCACCTGCAGAGGGTGGAGGATTGGGCTGCAGGGGGAGACACTGGTCAGAGGAAGCTGTGCTGAGAAAAGCCACCGGGGAGCCTGTCAGGGTCCCTTCTTGGGGCCTCAGGTGCTGCAGGAAGAATGATTCCAGCTGCCACGGTGCGGGGAGGGGCCGTTGGTGATGGGCTTTAAGGCCAAGCCAAGGGGACCAAAGGAGGCACGGAAGCGGGGGAGTCCCTGGGTACCGGACAGCTCCCCAGGCAGACTTGAGGGGGGCATAGGGCTTGGCAGCCCCAGAATCTCGAGCAGGTCCCAGCCTCTGCTCTGCCAGCTGCCTGTGCTGGGCAACCTCGGGCAGACCCTTCTTCCCACCTCTGGCTGCGAAGCCTGCCTCACGCCAGGGCCACTTCCCACAGGTGCCTCCCTCCCCACCAGAAAGGACCTAGAACCCCAACCCACGCCCCGTCTGTGCTTGATAGGGAGGCCCCGGACAGCAACGGATTCGCCTGCAGGTGCGGAAAGGAGCAAAGCCCAGTCGGGCTCCTCGCAGGCTGCAGAGGTTGGGGTGCCCCGGCCTCCTTCTTCCCGTGGAGAGGGCTCCAGGAGACGGAGGGGTCTGAGTGGACCACAAGCCTTTTGTTTCATCCAGGAATGAGGAGGCGGCTGGGCCCCCTGTCCGAGGAGAACATGCGAACGGAGGAGGCTCCTGGACCAACACCCTCATCCACCACGCCCACTCCCAGGGCGTAGGTCCCATCGTCCCCAGGTCCCCTGAGTGTGGAGAGACATACTGACATTTTCCAGCAGGATTGCACCAGGCACCATGGCAAAACAGGCAAGATAATTACGGGGGATAAGAGAAGCTAAAAATAGCCTCCTTCCCAGCCCAGACTCTTGGCAGGGAAGACGCCAGATGAACTTGCAGGAGCCCAGGACCTGGGCCCCCGGGCAGGGGCAGCCTGCAGCAGCACCCCTCACCAGGGAGCGTCCAGCAGCGCCAAGGCAGAAGGGAAGAGTCAGGGATGCCCAAGACACAGCAGCGACACCAGGGGTGGGGTGCAGGGAGGAGAGACAAGGGCACGGCTTCGGAGGATGAGTGGAAGCTCACAGGCACTGACCGTTCCCAGAAGGGGTGGAGCAGCTTCGTGGGTTCCAGGGGGCCATCCAGAGGTAGGCAAAGGTGGTGCCAGAGATCACCTTGAGGGCCTCAGGCCTGGCCCTCCCTCCAAGCTGGAGGAATAGTTGGGAACCGTCTGCAGGGCTCCCCCACCCCTGGTGGACACCCTGGGCTGAGTAGCTGCTGCCTCTGGGGGCAGCCGTGGAGCATCCCGCAGCACCTGTAACTGGCCCCACGTCAAGGCTGTGTACTGGGTGGTGGCTCAGAGAAAGGACAGCGGCCGGACAGACCCTGCTCTTTCTGGCTGAGCCCCAGCTCCCAATGTGGCTCCTCCCAGCCTGACACTTCCCCTCAGTGTCAGAGCCAGGTGTCAGTGGGACCCAGCCATGGACATGGGAAAGGACTCAGGACCAGACAGTGGGGGAGGAGACAGGGCCAGGCACTGGGGGAGGGGATACCCACCAGCCCCGGTTCTGTCCAGGGCTGAGCTGAGAAGGAGGCTGAGCTCAGAGGTCACTGAGGCAGGGCCTGTGCCTGAACCCCAGGGCTCGGGGAAGAAGGTGGTCAGAGGGAGGACAGAGGTGGCAGCAGGAAACAGCAGTTGAGGCCAGGCCAGGGTGGGCACCAGGCTGGCTAGGCTGGGGGCAAGAGATGAGGGTGGGGGACCCGGGGAACCCGCCCAATCCTCCCCGGGAGCTTTGCTTTTAAGGGATTCTGGAGGGACCAGAGCGGGCAGGGGAGAGTGGGAAGGGGGCAGGGGAGAGTGGGAAGTGGGCAGAGGGAGAGGCAGGGCTGGGGGAAAGCGGGGACAGCAGCAGCCCGGGAGGGAGCTCCTCGCCCCAGCAGTGAGGCAGGGGAGGGCAGAGCCGGGCGGCCTGACGGTTGGAAATGTGGGCTTTACCCAGAGGTGGCGGCCGGCCCCAGAGGGGCGTGGGCCCAGGAGTTCCTCAGTCATCAATTTTAGCTTTTAAAGATGTTTTTATTCCAGGAGGGAGGTTTCCAGGAAACAAGCAAACAGAAAACAGACACAAAGGTGCCCCTGTGGAATGCTGCGTAGGATGGAGCCCTGCACCGAGGACGGTGAGGAGGATGAGAGGAAGGGACGACCTGAAATTCCGGAGAATAGAGGCATCTGTCAGAAAGGAGCATGATCACAGTCCCCTGCCATGGAAAGAATTTCACCCTGGTGTAATTTTCTTTTTTTTTTTTTTAGACAGTCTCATTCCTGTTGCTCAGGCTGGAGTGCAATGGCGAGAACAGGGCTTACTGCAGGCTCAACTTCCCAGGCTCGGGTGATTCTCCTGCCTCAGCCTCCCAAGTAGTGTAGCTGGGACTACAGGCGCATGCCACTGTACCTGCTAATTTTATTTTGTATTTTTGTAGAGATGGGGTCTCGCCATGTTGCCCAGGCTGGTCTCAAACTCCTGGGCTCAAGTGATCCTCCGGCATCAGCCTCAGTCTCAAACAGTGCTGGGATTGCAGGCGTGAGCCACCACACCTGACCTTTTTATATATATTTATGTTTTGTAGAGACAGGGTCTCACTATGTTGCCCAGGGTGGTCTCAAACTCCTGGCTTCAAGCCATCTCCCACCTCAGCCTCCCTAAGTGCTGGGATTGCAGGTGTAAGCCACTGTGCCCAGCTGGTGGCAATAAGTGAACACTGAATATTAACTTAGCCCCATGGTGACTTGGGAAGAGGCAGGGAGGGGAGGAAGTGCAGTCAGGGTAGGGGTCAGTGCAAGGCTGGCACACGCTAGCTGCTCCCATGGCAATTATAGAAATAGAGGAGCTTGGCCCAGCGGCCCTGTGGAGTGGGCAGACCCTTAGGAGATGGGGATGGGCAGGACCAGTGCCCCCAGGAGGGCTGCTTTGGACTTTCTCAGTTGAAGTGCCCAGGATGTCAGTGTCTGCATCCCATGGAGGGTGGGCTGTGACCCGGAGAGAAGACCAAGGCTGGAGGGTGAGGGCACAGGGTCCTGGGGAGAGCCAACCCTGTTGTTCCAACACAAGTTCCCAGCACAGCTTCTGGGACGAGCACTCTGCAGCACCCGCGGTCTGGCTTCTGCCCCATCCTTGGACCAAGTTGCTCTCAGTAGGGTCCCCATGAGGTGGCCAGGATCAGTACTGGGTCATTTGTGGTCATTTGGGCCAGTATTGTAGTGGGTAAAAGAGAGACTGCCAACCTGGGCGGGCATAGCGATGCCCACTTAGGGCCACACAGAATGGAGACACAAGGACCCTCAAGGACGGGTCTGAGAAAGGACAGCTCACTGCCTGCTGCCCACCAAGGCCCCACAGCTCAGTCCAGGCACACACACACAGACCGAGGAGGCTATCTTGTTCATGCTGGTAATTTTATGCCTCTCCTGGGCCTCAGTTTCCCCACCCATACCAGGGATGCCACTGCAGCCCCGAGGCCGATCCCAGACAGTGGTGGTGGTCGAGGGAGGGCCAGGGAACCTGTCCTGTGGCTGCTGCATCTAGGCACCCCCAGAGCCGGGGCTGGGTGGGATGCTGGCCTCATTCCTGGAAGAAATGGGCTATTGTGTGTCACCTGCTACCTACAAAAGTAGGGTGGCAGCTGGGATCCCCACAGACGTGTGAGCCACCCTCAGCCACCCCTCCACCGAGAGATGGCCACCCCAAGACTCAGGTGCCCTTGTGGGAGGGACCTGGACTGCGAGCAGGGCCGCTGGGGCAGGCCCTGGACTGTGTCTGGGAGGAGTGCTGGGAGGAAGCACTGTCTGTGTCTGTAATTAGGGGTCAGGGTCACTGGGTTGCCAGGGCCAGGAAACAGTGACTGACTGGGAGCAGGGGCCATGTATGGCCAGTGGGAGTCTCCATGGGTAGCCAGGGCTAGGCATCCGTGAGACTGGGAAGCAGATTGTTTCTGGATAGGATAGGAGGCAGGTTGCTTCTGGATAGGAGCCCTACCTTCACCCTAGGGCAGGCAAAGGAACAAAGGAACCAACTGCTCTCTGACCCTCAGCAGAACAGAGGGTGGCAAATTCAGTGGCCCCCTTCCCATCGCCCAAAACCAGGAAGAAACCTTTAGACAAGGAACCTTGTCTAAAAGGAGGTGGCCCAGAAGGTAGAGTAAGTGGAGGGCTTGGAGTCGGACACAGGAGGGTTCAACAATATCCTGTCAAAGTCATCATTTCAAGCCTCTCCTGGGCACCAGGCATGGGGAGAGGGAGTCTGGCTGGTTCCATGGCAGTCATGGGAAGATTCCTTGCACCTCTCAAGCCTCAGTTTTCATATCTGAAACATGGGGCTGTGGATGGGGGCCCCCGCATAAGGGAGCCTTGTTGTAAGGGGTGCCCTGTCATGGGGGAGCCTGTTCATATGGGGAACCTCAGCTGGCTCATATACGGGTGTCTTAGTCTGTTCTCTGCTGCTATAACAATACCACACACAAGATAATTTATAAAGAAAAGTTTCCTTGGCTCGTGGTTCTGGAGGCTGAGAAGTCCAGCAGCATAGTGCCAGCATCTGGTGTGGCCCTGCTTGCTGTGATCTTCCACGGCACAAAGCAGGAGGGCAAGAGAGTGCACACGAGACAGCTCACTTTTATAACAAAGCCACTCCCACGATAACTCACCACTCCTGAGATAGCAACATTAATCCATCCATGAGAGCAGAGCCCTCATGACCTAGTCTCACAGGTCCCACCTCTCAACACTGCCACAAGGCAATTATTAAATTCCAAAATGAGTTTTGGTGGTAGCTTTAAACTATAGCATTCCACCTAGGACCCCCAAAACTCCTGTTCTTCTCACATACAAAATGCACTCATTCCTTCCCAATAACCCCAAAGTCCTAATACATCCCCGCATCAACTCAAAAGTCCGAAGTCCAGTCTTTGAACAGGATTCTTCTGGGAAGGGAGTGTGTGGACACAGGTGCTCAGCACTCCAACAGCACTGGAATAGCAGAGTCAGCACCTGCCCTCCCTGTCACCTCCCCCTCCCCACCCCACCACCTGGGGGTGGCTCTACGGGGAGGGTCTGCGAACACCCAGCCTGCATCCCCACAAAGAGCCACCCTCAGCCACCCCTCCACCGAGAGATGCCACCCCAAGACTCAGGTGCCCTTGTGGGAGGGACCTGGACTGGGAGCAGGGCCGCTGGGGCAGGCCCTGGAGTGTGTCTGTCCTCTGGAGGAGAGCATGGCCCTCTGGACCTCACAGACTTTATGGAGAAGGGCTGGGTGGGAGCAGGGCTGGGGTGGGGAGCCCAGGACCAGGCTGCATTGAGCCCCAGCATGCCCTCTAATGTCACCTGGCATGAGCCTCCTGATTCCGCCCTCGACCCTGGGACCTCAGCCCCACCGGAGCCAAGGCAGAAAGGGAAGGGCTCCTTGGCCTCTGGATGCCTGGCACTCCTCTCCATTGAACTTCCTCTTCCTCCTTATGAAGGGCCTTTCACCCCTTGTCCACCCTCTTCACTCCGTCCTCACCCAACAGCCACAGGAGTCATGCAGCTCTGACCTGTCTCACCTGCCCCCGCCTGTTCCTCCCCCAGCTCCACCGAGAGAGATGGAGACAGAGGGTCAAAGAGCGGGAGAGCAGCTGGACACTTGCCGTTGGCATCTTGAGGGGTGCTCCATGGCTTCTAATTGGCCAAATTCTCTTCAGTGTTAAAATGATGTAAAATATAAAACATGTTATTTCTTGACAAAAATAATAATATTTCAGGTTTGATCCTTTTTTAAGTTTCTTTTTTCTTTTTTTTTTTTGAGACGGAGTCTTGCTCTGTCGCCCAGGCTGGAGTGCAGTGGCCGGATCTCTGCTCACTGCAAGCTCCACCTCCCGGGTTCACGCCATTCTCCTGCCTCAGCCTCCCGAGTAGCTGGGACTACAGGCGCCTGCCACCTTGCCCAGCTAGTTTTTTGTATTTTTTAGTAGAGACGGGGTTTCACCGTGTTAGCCAAGATGGTCTCAATCTCCTGACCTCGTGATCCGCCTGCCTCGGCCTCCCAAAGTGCTGGGATTACATGCTTGAGCCACCGCGCCCAGCCGATTCTTTTTTAAGTTTCTATACTAACTTGAATTCTTCCTGTAGTTAAAAGACCCTTGCCAACTAGAAAAGAGTCCTGCCACCTGGGAGGTTGGGAACAGTCCACACGACTGTGCCACCCTCACTTCCGACACCAACTATAGAAACCCAGGCTCCTGACAGCCGCCTCAGATGTGATGATTCTCTAGAAGGGCCCCAGCGCCCCTGAAAGCCATTATACCCGTGACTATGGATTCCTACAGGGAAAAGATGTAAATTAAAATCAGCCTGGCAGGAGGATCACTGGAGCCCAGGAGTTCAAGACTACATTGGGAAACATAGCAAGACACCATCTCAGAAAGAGAAGAGAAGAGAAGGGAAGGGAAGGGAAGGGAAAGGAAGGGAAGGGGAGGGGAGGGGAGGGGAGGGGGGGGAAGGGAGGGGAGGGGAGGAGAGGGGAGGGGAGGGAAGAAGTTAGCCAGTTGTGGTGGTGCACACCTGTGTTCCCAGCTACTTGCAAGGCTGATGTGGGTGGATGGCATGAACTGGGAGGTCGAGGCTGCAGTGAGCTGTGACTGTGGCCCTGTACTGCAGCCTGAGTGACAGAGAGAGACCCCGTCTCAAAAACTATAAAAAATAAAACCAGAACGGAAAGAGGTGCCTGGGACAGAGCCCAGGAGGGTCCAGACACAGAGCTCTCGGTTGTCCTCCCCTGGGGTCGTGGACAATGTTAGGCCCCACCCCTCCCTTAGTGATGTGGGTCAGGGCACACGGAGCATCGACATTCAGGGTAGCTCCTGCCCTGGGGTCTGTCACATGGTCCTGGTTGGCGCCCACATGGCTGAGCCGTCTCCATCCCTTCTGGAGGCAGGGCTGATGCCACATAGCCCAAAGCCTCCACTGAAGTTACATGAGACCACAGGTGTGGCCCAAGGCCCCAGGTGGACAAGGACATTCTTACCAGGTCGGACGTTCGGGGCCTAGTGATGACCTCCCAGGAGCCCAGGGCAGAGGCCACGCCATCTTTGGCCGAGGTCACACTCTTCACACACACCACCCTAAACAATTTTCAGTGTGGCTTCTCTCCACTGGTTGTCCACCTAGATCCTTCCTCCCTCCTTCCCATACGCATCCAGGCTTTAGGCACTGGGCAGGGGCAAAGGTACCATGGGTGGCCATGGCATTCCTGGGCTCAGCTTTACAATCGTGGCATGCCCCTCGCTGTCTCTTGTCCCTTCTGGGTAGCAGTCCGGAGTGTCAAGAAACACAGAAGTTCTGGAATGAACAGGTGCCGCCCAGCCGCCAGCTGCATGCTTCCCTGAGCGGAGACTGTGGGAGGCCCCCACATTTGCAGGGCCTCTGTTACAGCACCCTTGCCTTACACTGACTCACACACTCTCCCAAGCCCGTCGCTTTCCCTGCAACCCCCAGTGGCACCACCAGCCCTCAGCAGTGACCCTGCTGGTACTGGGAGACTTAATCTCAGTTGAGCCTTGAAGGGCAACAGAGGGGCCCGGGTGTCTGCCCTCTCCCCCTTGCACCAGCTCCTTGAGGCTGGCGGGATTTTATGGAAAGGCACCTGCCCCTATGGGGACCTGACATGGGCTCCCTGGCTCAGAGGCCTCCCATCAAACTGGGTCTGTGGGAAGAACATCTAGGGGCTTCCTGGGTGCTCCTACCCCCAGACTCAATTCTTCTCCCCAAACTGAGGCAAGCACAGACCGTCTCTGTGCCTCAGTTTCCCCATGCTACAGTGAAGGGGTGAGACTGAGCGGTCTATGATACCTGGATGGGCAGGAGCAGTGAGGGGTAGAGAGGGGCTGATGGCAGGGAACACCCTGTTCCGGGACCTGGTCTTCAGGCTGAGAGACATCTGCACAGGGTCTGGGCCCCTCCGCTCCCAACCACCCACCTGCTCCAGCCTCCGGCCTCTTTTCTTGGGAACAGAGTGACACAGCTGAACCTCCAATTAACTGAAGGGTTCTGATAGCCTGTTCCACAATTACAGGGAGTAACTTTTTACTAAAAGGGAAAAGCATCAACAGCTTCCAGCTTTTCATGTGAGAAGTAGTACTTCCAAGACAAATGACTGCTTTCAGGCAGCACGGTGGTGCCCAGCTTCCTGTTCCTGCCAATTTCCTCTCCCGTTCTTCCAGCAGCTTTGTTATTTAAAAGAAATGCAAAGGAAGAATGGGGCGGAGGCGGCCCTTTCACCGTTGAGAGCCCTGCTCAGCGCCCTGCGCCACGGGTGACGCCATTTCCTGGCAGCAGGTGGCTCTCTCTGCTTAGTCTCCTCTTGTTTCCTGCTCTCCCCGGGCCCCTCACTGCTGCAGGAGCCAGCCGTGAGCTCAGTGCCAGGACCCCGCAGGTGCAATGCACCCCGCCCCCCAGTGGGGCTGAGCGGGCACCACCCACCAGCTGCCCCCACAGCTTGGCCCAGGATCCCCAGAAGCAGAGCAACCCCACCAGAGGGGAGGGAAGCTTCCAGCAGCAGATGATCATGAAGGTTGTGAGGGTCAACCTGGCCGGGGTACTGTTCTCAGTCACTCAATCAAATCTTAAAAGAGGTGTTGCCCCGAAGGTCTGTCATAGGTGCTTTCAGGAAGAGCATCCTTGGGAACCTGGGTGGCCTGGTTCAGTCCCTTGAAAGGCCGTAAGAGCAGAGCTGAGGCTTCCCTGATGGAGAAGACATTCCACCGGCAGGTGCCTGCCTCAGCCTGTTCCCCAAGGTTCTGGCCTGCCCTGTAGATTTTGGACTGGCTCAGCAGCCCCTACATTGAGTAAAACAATTCCTTACAATGAATTCGCTGTCTCCTGTTAGTCCTGCTTCTCATTGAACACTGATGGGCAGGGGCTGATCCCTACCCCAGGCCATCTCTTCCTTCCCCTCGGAATCCAGTGTCCCCACAAAGGCAGCAGAGGCTGACCTTCCACAGCCCCTCGGAATCCAGTGTCCCCCCAAAGGCAGGGGAGGCTGATGTCCTGCAGCCCCTCAGAATCCAGTGTTGTCCCCACAGAGGCGGGGGAAGCTGACCTCCCACAGCCCCTCGGAATCCAGTGTCCCCACAAAGGCAGGGGAGGCTGACCTCCCACAGCCCCTCAGAATCCAGTGTCCCCCCACAGACGCAGGGGAGGCAGATGTCCCGCAGCCCCTCGGAATCCAGTGTCCCCTGCAAAGGCAGCAGAGGCTGACGTCCTGCAGGGCATCAAGTTACCCTTGTTTCCAAGTTCTTCAGCACATATGCTGTGAGGATAGCATGCCCTGTTTTGCAGATGAGGAAACTGAGGCTCAGAGAGACCAAGTTCATGATCTGGCAACCAGGAATGGCCGGGGTCCCCTCCCAGCTGGGGTCTGCACTGACTAGGTCCCCAGGGCTCCAGAGCCTGAGACAGCCGTGTGTGCCGAGCCCTAGTTGTAGTCCCCCCATGCACCCAGCTGTACACCCCACATGCCAGTAGGACTTACAGAGGGGCAGGCCTCAGCTCAGCATGAATAGGGCTCCCCCAGTCAGCAGTCACCCTCACTGATGGCCACCCCAGGCCTGGAGGCAGGGCTGAGCTAGGCCTGGAGGCAGGGCTAGCCCCGGCTCAGCCTGAAGGTGCTTCCCCCTGAGGATCCAGGACCCTGATGGAGGTTGCCCTGTTGGTGCTCCCCCGAGCCCCTGGAGACCTCACACTACACCCATGGGGCCTTCAGGGCCACCCACTGGGCCGGAGGACCTGTGTCTGCAGCTCCACTCCTACCCAGCCCGAGCACGCAGAAGAAGCAACATGAACACTCCAAGAAGTGTCAGTGTTTTATTAACAAAATCTTACAAAAAGAGTCTGTCTTTGGGGTAAGGTACACAGGGCCTGGACGGACATTTAAGGCCTGGTCTGTGCGGGGGTGAGGGGTGGGGGTCGGCCACAGCCTCATGAGGTTTCCAGGGTCTTCACAGGCTCCGGGGCTTCCCCAAAGCCTGTGCCAGCCTGTGAAGATCGGTTATGGCTTATGTGCAAAAATAAAATCTGTGGGGCTGGCAGGGTGTGGGCTGAAGATTTGTCAGAGTGGTCTGTAGGGCTGGTCCCCCAGTGGACAAGGCAGAAAGATGAACCCTGAGCCAGCGCCTGCTCAGGCTGCAGACGCTAGTGGCCCACCAGCACCAGGGTTCTGGTGTCAGGGCAGGGCAGAATGCCTGGAGGAGCCCCAGGAGCAAAGGCTTCTGGGATCTCCTTCCTGCAGCTGGGCTCAGGGCTGCTGGGCAGGAGTAGGAGCTGTGGCCCCAGACTTGGGGCTCATGAAAGCCTCTGGCAGAGAGGATGGCCTGGCAGCAGGCAGGGTTTCCCTGCTGGGAGGGAGGCAGGGCCCGACTCCTGCTGCAGTGGCTCTGGGGGCGGGCAGCTGGTGGCCAGCGGGGCGGGCTTCGTGGCAGGCCCTGGCCCTCACGCTGGCGCTTAGGGCGAAGCTGGGGCTCCTGCCCTCTGCTGCAGCTGACTCCTCTCTGTAGCACCCCTCTGGGCTGTCCCGGGACTTCGCCTCCCACGCAGGCAGCCTGCAAGGTGAGGGGTGTGTGATGCCCAGCACAGCAGCAAAGACTTCGTGGGAACCTTGAGACCTGAAAGAGAAGGAGAGAGGGCAGTGAGGGACCGTGCAGGACAGTAGCCAGGGCTCCACAGGGAGGATCTGGGGCTGGTGGATGGCGCTGGTCTTCCAGGGCAGAGGACCCCCGACCCTGTCAGGGCCTCCCAGCTTGCCTGAGCACTGGGGAGTGGCCTGGGCCCCAGGGTGTCTGGGGTCGGGGGAGGAATTCATTTGGCCGGGACAGCTGATGGTGGGGTCTGGGTGGGAGGGTGGCGCCCTGTTACCTGTTGTCACTCTCCTGGCTCCGATGGTGCCAGCTGCTGCCTCAGCCGGATTTGAGGACTCAGCCCCTCTGGGACCCTCCGCCTGCCATGGGTGAGTCACGAGCTGAGCTCTGATTCTTCTCCAGGCGGGCGTGAATCACTGGAGCTGGGGGAGAGAAAGCGCGGGTCCATGTGGAGCTGGCTCAGCAAACTGCCCCTGCCTCCCACCTGGCCCACTCTCCCTGATGCCCCCTTCCATGATGCCACCCCAACCCCATCCCTTCTAATTTGCTAGGGGCCTGAGCCTCAGTGGGCTCTCCTCAAAAACAGCCTCCGGGTCCCACTAGCTCTCAGATGCCCCACAGTGGGTGTTGCCTTGGGGCAGGGGCTCACCTGAGGGGCCAGGAAGCACCGGGACATCAGGTCTGCTGCTGCTGCCTCTGCGACTTCTGCTCTCCCCTGGGAGGAGGGGGAGGGGGCCGTGCTGCCCGAGGCTGGCCAGCTGCCCTGGGAGGCAGGGAGGGCGTCAGCTGGCTCTGCAGATGCTGGGAGAGGGCGGCGGCGCCGGAAGTCGAGGCTCCCTCAGCATTGGCTCTGCCCTAGCTTCTGCTCTGGGGTGTCCCATGAGCTTGGTGGCCGCTGGCCCCTGCTATCTGGACACTTGGTTTTCTGGATGTCCAGAGGGCCTGGGCATTGTAGCAGAATGAGGAAGCTGGGGTGTTCTGTGATGGCCTGAGAGTGTGGAGGGTGGGGTCCAGGCCGGGAAGACAGACAGAGGGAGGGTGATGGGCGGAGCCCTGCAGGGGGGAGGGCTCTTTGATGCTGGGGTGCGGTGCCCACATCTGGATGACACGAGTGTGTGAGAGTCCTCCCAGAGCCCGAGGGGGCACCCAGCTGGACCAGGGCTTCCCCTGCAGGAGTCAGCCCCGGCTCAAAAGTCCTGGTGGGCAAAGCCACAGGCTGGATGTGGTGGGCAGGCTGGGGGCTCTGGGATGCCCTCTACTCGGGCTGGGTCCGGTCACTGGCCACGGACTCGCTGTTGGGGGCGGGCGTGAGGGTCTCCGCCTCATCCTCCGCCGGGACGTGGGGGACGGCAGGCTCCGCCGCCTGCTCCAGGTCATCCTGCACCTCCATGCCCCTTTGGATGAGCTGCTCCAGGGTCTTGGGCAGCGGGTGGCGCAGGAAACGCTTGAGCTTGGGCTGCAGGGTGCCCACCACGTACTGGATGATCTCCTCCTCGTCCGCGTCCACATAGAGCGTCTGGTACAGGTCCCGCTTGCGCCACAGGAACTGGTCCAGCGGCTCGCCCTGCTTCTGCGGCAGGTCCAGCTCACGCTGGATGGCCTCTCGGGACAGCGTGCCCTCGCTGTACTGCAGGAACTCCTTCTTGAACTCCACCCAGTTCTTCACGGAGCCCTGCTTGAACTCCCACCACTTCTTGGCCGGCCCATTCATGTGGTTCTGGATCTGGGACAGCCAGTACTCCTCAGAGCCGCCCACCTGCCGCAAGTACTCCTCCAGGTGGCTCAGGAATTCTCGAGGGTCCTCGAAGATCTGTGTGTCCACGCCAGGGCTGGGCTGCCCGTCCTCGCCGGGGACCCATGGCTGGTACTGCTGGGCCTCGGCGGGCTCCTGTCCGGGCAGCTCGCCAGCGGCTGGGGGCGGGGTGATGGCGTAGGGGCTGACGGTGTAGTCGTAGCCGTCCGCCTCGTGGCAGTAGCTCTCAGGACCCCCCACGCCCACGGAGACGGTGTGGCGGGCCGGCTCGCTGCCCACCGGGTACTTGCCACCGGTAGACTCCAGGCGGTCGGCCCAGCGCTCCAGGCGGTAGAACACCTCGCGCCACACGTGCATCTCACGCTTGACCCAGCGCTCCAGGTTGGCGATGGTCTCCTGGCAGCGGCACAGGCAGGCCTTGATGGACTTCTTCCAGCGCTGCGAGTCGCTCGTGGGCACGTAGCCGTCCAGGTTGCTCTCCAGCTTCCCCACCGACCGGTGCAGCCCCTTCAGCTCGCGCTCCACCTGCTTGGACACCTCGGTCAGCAGGTGCCGGTGCGTCCGCCGCACGTGCTCTAGCATCTCCGCCCGGCACTTCCCGATCTGCAGGATCACGTTGGGCTTGGCCGCGGGCCCGCCCCGCGGCCCAGGGTAGGCGTGGAGCCCGCCGCTTGTCCGGTGGTCCAGCTCCATCTGTGCGCAGGTGCTCGGGCAGGCGACAAACTCCTCGGGGCGGACGGAGGGAGGGCGCTGGAGTCCGGCGGCGGTGCCTGGCGGCCTGGGTCCCGTGTGGAGCTGCGGGGAGCGCCTGTCTGTCGCTGCGGGCCGGCGGCGGGGCTGGTGGAGCGCGCCCGGAGAGGCAGGTCCAGCTCTGCTGCTGCGGAGGGAGGACGCGGCGCCCGAGCTCTGCGCTGAGTCCCGGCCGCCGGCTCTTTATGCCGCCAGCGCTGCCCGTGGGCGGCCGGCTCGCCGAGCCCCGTTTCTCATTGGCCCAGCCTCAGGCTCCCCGCCAGCGCCCCGCCCGCGCCCCTGCAGGCCCCGCCCCGCGCCCACTCGGCTCCTGGGCGGCGAAGGTACTGGAGGTCCCACCCCTTGCACACATGGAGGGGCCGGGATGACTAATCCCTCCGCTCCGCACCTCCCACCCCGGGCGGCGGAGCTCATTCAGCCTGCGGGGACCGGAGGAACTGAAGCCGGGCACTGGGAGCCCCTCCCACGCCCCCTCCCGGGCGCTGGGCGGGCTGTCATCTCCTGCCTCCCAGGGTCCCAAGGTGGGCTTCCTCCTCTCCACTCGCCTCTCTCTTTGGGGGGCTGAAGGGGGCTGGCGCTGGCCACTGCTCTCCTGGGTCCTCACTGCCCCTGACCCTGTCCGCCCAGCTGTGCAGGATGTGCAGCTCAGCCCGGGAAGGACCCTCCCGATCAGCCTCCTGTGCCCAGGGACTCAGCAACTCTACACGCACACATGTGAGCTCCTAGATGCGGCTTTGAACTCCCACCACCCCTGCCCAGGCGGTCCCGAGTCCAGGTCTTGGGCTCTGTGTGAGGGACACACAGCCAGGCCTAGGCGCTCTCTGCCTGACCCTTGCGTTGGTGTGCATGGTGACACCTACCCGTGTGGCTGTGACTGGACAGGGTTGCCCTGTGACCCCACACCCAGGTCTCTGGTGAGGCCCAATACTTTTCTGTGTTCCCAGGGAAATCTGGAAGCTGCTACCTGGGGGGCTGGGGTTTGGAGGATATGGAGGGGACATTAGCCCCCAGTGAAGAGAACTGGGCCTTGAAGCCCCTGGCTATATCAAGAACCTGGCCAGAGGCTCCAAGACTTCTAAGAAGATGGAAGAGGGGAGGAGAGAGGGAGACAAGGAGGGAGGAGGAAGGAGGAAAAGGAGAGGGGGAGGGGGGAGACAAGAGCAGGGAGGAGGGAGGAGGGCCGGTGCTGGCAGCACAGTGCATCAGGAGAGGCAGAGGGAAGCCAAGCTCCATATAAGGAGCGGGGCTCCGGAAGCCGAGACTCCCTCCGGAGGGAGGCCCCTTCTGCCTCCCTGGCAACCTGGCGGGGGTAGGGACGCCCTTCCTGAGTTACTCCAGTGCTGGCTGGATAGGCATGGGTCTCAGGTCCTCTGATGCTACCCAGGCATGGGTGACACACACCATTCCCCACAGCCAGAGGGCCATGAGCACATCATCGCTGACAATCAGGACACCTTGTCCCCGCTGCCAGCTGCCCTTTCCCTCTCTCAGCCACATACATGCTGCACACTCATATCCCCACTCACACCCCCACATACACACTCATAGCCCCCACTCTAACCCCACCCCACACACTCATACCCTCACTCACAGGCCCCCACACACACACTCATGCCCCCCACTCACAGCTCCCACACACACACTCATACCCCCCACTCACAGCCCTCAGTTCCCCCCTGTCTTATTAATACTCCCTGTGTTATTCAGGCACTCAAGGGCACACAGGTACCCACTTGCTGGAATCCCCACTCCCTTCCCACCCTCTGAGGCCCCCCCGACCGGCTCTCCCAGGGAGACCTCTCCCTGCCTCAGAGCCAGTCTGTCTCCTCCTTCCTTCCGCCCCTGGGGGGAATGTCTTTCTGTCAAAAACTCCCCAAAAATGGCTCTCCTGGCATTTCTAATTAAAGGTAAGTGGGCGGACAGAGAAGGGAGGGCGGAGGGGCACCACGGAGCTGGGAGCGGGGAGCCAGGCAGAGAAGCCTCCAGCACAGGGACCTTCCCACTGCTCCACTGCGGAATCCCGGGGAGAGGAGCTGGGTGGGCACATGCGGGACGGGCAGATGCCAGCAGCCTCGGGTGAGTGCAGCCGGCGGTCACCGAGGGCCACGTGTCTGGGTTGGGGCCAGTCTGAGCCTGTAGGTGTTGTCTGGGTGCTGGGCACTGACCATGTATGTGTCCCTGTGAGAGCCAGCACTTCAGTGATCGGGGGCCAGCCCCACCAGGGTTTATAAGCCCGTGTGGCTCCTGACGTCCCCGCCAGGGCACAGCTCTTAGGCCTCTGGCCAGCAGTGGCCTCCAGCTGCCACCCCCACCTGAGGCATCAGCAAGCTGACAAGGAGGCAGGACTGGGGACACGTGAGCCAAGGTCGCAGGAGGTGCCACTGCCTCAGTTCCCTCACCCGTGTGGAGGGAGGCAGGTCTGGAGAAGGGTGAGTGCCCAAGGTGGCCTGGTGAGCAAGGCAGAGCTGGGCAGGAGCCAGCCCCTTGGTGAGGAATCCTGGTGTCCTCTGCTCAATGCCCCATGGCCTGTCACCACCCCGGTCACCTGCTGAACAACAAGGCCAGAAGTGGCCAAGCGGAGACCGGTGGGAGAGCACAGAGCCTGCCCTGGATGGCACGAGGGCAGGCAGTGTCGGGGGTGCCATGCAGAGCCCCATCCTCCCCTCCCCAACCCCCTCCAGCAGGGTCTGCAGAGGCTGTGAATGCTGGCCTGAGCTGACAGGTGACAGGCAACAGCCGCAGCTGCCGGGAACACTTAATCGCTGCCCAATTATCGCCCCAGAAGCCCTCAGCAAACCCCCGCACTGCAGCCTGAGGAAAGGAGGCCAGGCTGGCTCCCATCCACCTGGAGCGGGGGCCTCTCCCAACAGGGGCCCGCCCTGCCCTCTCTCCAGCCCACCCGCACCCCCGCCCATCCCTGACAGCCACTGGAGCTGCATGGCTCAGGGGTGCAGGTGGGGGAAGCAACAGGGGAAGGGGATGGAGGCTAAGCCTGCACAAGGAGGTCAGGAGCACCTGGGGGACCCCCACTCTCAAAGCCAACCCTGTCTGCTGCTAGGTGGGTCTGACAGCTCTGAGGCCCCACCTGCCTGAGAGAAAGGGTCCTGCAGGGCAGTGTGAGGTAGCCCATGACCCCCAGGTTCTGTTCACGGTTGAGATCTCCACCAGGCTCACAACAGCCTCAAAGGACCTCTTAGTGCTGGTTCCTGAGCCCCTGCCACCTAGGTCCCCAGAGGTGTGGGGGTACCTGCTCTGAAAGGCAGGGACCACCCTGTGCCCTGGACTCCCTTCTCCTTCTGGGGTGCCCAGCCACCTCTGCTCCTGCCTGATCAGAGCGAAGGGAGTCGGCTCTCTCCCTGCAGCCCCAGACCGTCTCAGGCCTGGCTGACCCACTCTGGCAGGGCCTTTCTGGATCGCCAGGCTCGTTCACAGGACAGATGCTGACCTTGGGCATCCTGCTGCTCCCCCAGGCTGGCCCTGCTGATCTCGGGTGCCGGAAGTTAGCGCGGCTCAGCAGGGAGAGGCAAACACAGGCCCCTTCAGGCCAGAGCTCACGTCCACCCCCACTCACACACATGGGCACACGCAGAGGCACACACCTCCCCCATCTCCCCTGCCTCCAGGCTCTGTCCTCTTTGGAAAGAACCCAGACCGCCCCCAACTCTCCCTTAGCCCCCAACACCACCGTCTTCATAAAGGCCCTTCCTCACCTACCCACTGCTGGCTGCACACACCTGCCCACCCCACCCTTTGCACACATTCCAGGGCTCCTGCTGTCCTTCTGTGTGGGCTGTGTGGAGTGAGGAACTGGCAGCAGGGAAGGAATGCAGCAGTCCTAGGGGTTGGTTCGGGCACCTGCCCCCCACATGTGACCACGCCCCAGCCTTGTGGCCTCATCTGTCACCACCCACTGCACAGTGGGGCTGGAAGAGAGGAACCAGGCTGCCCTATGCCCTCCGGGTGCCCACTGCTGGGCCAGGCTGCATGGCCAGACCTGGGGGCCAGTCTCTCAGCCACGTGCTCGCACTGGGTGTCCCTTGCTGTCCAGCCCAGAGCTCCACAGGCTACAGGAGCTGCTGACCGCCAACCTCGCTGGGCTCCTGGGCCCAGGTATCCTCTTTTCATGTTGCCTCTTCCTCACTGGCACAGGGCAAGGCTGTCCCAGCTGCCTGGCCTGGCTGAGTCCCTGCGCTACCCTACAGGTGGTGCCCACAGGTGAACACCTGAGTGTAAGCAGGGCCTGGCCCACAGCAGGCACTGGCGAGGGTCTGAGGCTAGAAAGGTTCCTGTTCCATTCCTTTCTAGTCAGGAAACACTGGAGCCTCAGCTTTCCATCCGTAAAGTGCGTGGCAATGCCAAGGCCTTAAGGGCTGGCGGGAGCTCCGGGGCTCCAGGAGCCTTGTCCCTGGCCTCGTGTCACCTGGTCTGGCGAGGTTTCTCCCAGCTGTTCCTGCTGGAGCGTCTCATCAGCGCCACTCTGGAGCCTCAGAAGTGGTCAGGCGGGTCCCGCCCTCAGCTCCTCGGGAAAGGTTCCGAGGACTTCCTCACCCTGCCCACCTCCTCTGTCCTCCGAGACCTGGCCAGCGCCCACCCCTGGTGTCACTCCTGAGGTGGCAGCACAGACCTGGTGATGAATTGCGGGAGATCTGGGTCCAGCTGGGAGATCTGGGTCCAGGCAGCTGGGAGGACACCTGTGCCCTGCTGTCTTCATCCTGAGGGCCTCCTGCAGTGGGGACGGGCCAGGGTAGGCAGACAGCAGAGCTGGGGGTAAGGGTCCCAGTCCACCTCCAAAGCATGGGCGGGGGGTGGTGCACAGCAGGCTAGGGTAGAGCCTGGGGAAAAGACCAAGGAGGCGGAAAGGACTGAGGTGGAAAGTAGAGGGGCAGAGGAGAGGCCGGGGCGCAGCTGCTCCTGCTTGGCCACCCAGGTAGATGCTCTCGCCTCAGCTTCCACAGGGGTCCTTAGGGGTGGGAGGACCCACCCCAGGCTGCTGAGTGGGCAAGTGACACAGGTGAGGTCCTCATCCATCAGCCCACCTGCCTAACCCCAGCTGCTGCAGCCAGACAGCCTCTGCAAGAGCCCTGGAGGGGACCAGGGTGGAATGGGGCAGGGGTCTTGGGAGACCCCTATCAGTGACGGGAACAGTGCTTGGTGTTCCCAAGGTGGCACCAAGGGCCGGGAAAGACCCTGAGGGATGAGAGGACACCCAAGGAGTGGGCTGGCTCTGGCACTGGTGCAGAAGATGGAAGCTGATGGCCTGGGGGCCAGTTGGAGATGGGTGCAGGATAGGTGGGCCCAGGGGCCTCCTAGCCCCCCTCCCTCTGCAACCTCCCCAGCCCCCTGGGGCTGCGGGAACATTTTCTTTCTGATCCCCCCCAACCCCACCCCCCACCCCACTCCTTCCTTCCTCTTCTCCCGTTGGCAGACTCTGTGCTGCTGCGTCCTTGTCCCTGGAACAGGCAGCCTGTTCGTTCCGGGCCCCCACACACCAGACCCTCCTCCCTCCTCCTTCCTCCTTCCTGCCTCCTGCCTCAGCGCCTCCCGGTCCAGCCTCCAAGGAAAGGTCTGTATTTTTCCAGTCAGCCTGGCCCAGCTGCACAGGCGTCCCCTTGGGGCCGGTGGGGTCACGAGAGCCCAGGCCTCCACTGACCATTGGCAGACAAGGGATGTGCGCTCCTCACCAGCGCCACCCCAGCCATGCACGGAAGGGGAAATCGAGGTCCAGAGAGGGCCAGGGATTAGCCTGAGCCACACAGCAAGGAAGGCCAGAGCCAGGACAGGAAGTGTGTCTGGGGTCTCTGGGGTCTTGGGGAGACCTCCAACCTCCCAGAGGTGTCCCATGAACACTTTCATTCCCTGTGTGACTGTAGGTGAGTCCCCTAAGCCCCCACGCCCTCTCTGGCCTCAGTTTCCTCGCCGAGGAAGTGCTCCGAGGAAGCTCCAGCTCTGCCCTGCCCAGTCAGTGGGCGATTCCGTCAACAAAAGTTCCCGAGACAGGCTTGGCAGGTACTAAGCCAGACAGAGGCATGACTCTGGGAGGGGGTGGAGTACAAGGAGGTGCAGAGCACCCCATAAAATAAGGGGTGGGCATCACCTTGCCCCCCACAGGCTTTGCCATCCATCAGCACCAGCAAGTCGCCCCGCTCAGAGCTCTGCAAAGAACACCCACAGCTCTTTTCTTCCGGGCGCTCTTGCTGGGGGAGTCAGGCTGGCCCCTCTGACTGGCACTGCCCACACTGGCACATGGGAGGAGGGTCGTCTGGGCACTGTGGGAGCAGATCCTGGGTGCACACGGGGAGACAGGTGTGCTGACGGGAGCAGCAGGCGGGGCTGAGCCCAGGAGGTGCTTCACAGCGGGTTCCTCCAGCCTGGTCTGAGCACGGGACGAAGAACCACGCACCGCTCATTGTGCATCTCCACGAGGCACTGTGTGACCTCATCTAAGTCACTCAGCCTCTTTGGCCCCATGTCCTTGTCCACAGGCGACAGACTGGACTGAATGGAGGCTGAGGTCCTTCTCAGCTTGGGCGGTGTGTCAGAGGGTGAGGAGGAGCCCATGGGTCCTGGATCACCAGCCTCCCTCCACCCAGAATGCCCCGTCCACGCCACTGCCCGCCACCCCCTGTTCAACTGACAAATGTCCCAGTGTTAACACCTAAGCATGAAGAGTCAGCTTTGCTGTAAGTGTTGTCTGAACCTGAGCCCAACACCGCCTCCTCCAGGAAGCCTCCCTGACCTGCTCGTTCCATGTCGATTGAGTCTTCTGCGTGCCTTGGCCTCCCGTGTGTGCTACCATTGGAGCCCCTGAGCACAAATGGAGTCTTCCTGCATGTCTCTGTGTGTGTGTGTGCATGTGTGTAAGTGTATGAGTGTGTGTGTGTGTATGTGTGTGTGAGTGGATGGGCCAGGGTATCCTTCCCTTGCACACCTACTGGCATGTGCCCTGAGCTTGCCCTGGGCACATGGAACATGGTTCTGGCTCCATTGGAGGTGCTCTGACCCCCGAGGTGTGTGAGGCCAGCAGTGGGTAGGTGAGGAAGGGCCTTTGTGAAGAGGGTGGTGTGGGGAGCCAAGGAGGAGCTGGGGGGCCATCTGAGTTCTTTCCAAAGAGGGCATAGCCTGCAGGCAGGGGAGATGAGGGAGGGATAAGTCTGGGGCCTGTCTCACCTTGGCCAGGATGCCCACCTGGAGCTGGTGGGGAGGAGGGAGAAGGGAGGACAGTGGGCGCAGAGAGGGGCAGGCAGGTGGGCAGTGGCTTTTCTGGGTTTCAGGGCTGTTTAGGGGGCCAGGGCTGAGTGGGAGCTGGGGGCCCCTTGTGTCGGGTTGCCAGCATGGAGCCGGGGGGGAACATGAGGAGGACTTGCCAGGAGCCACTGGAGTCCGGCCTGGGGGGATTGGAGCCTGGCGCTCCCCCACACTGGGTCCCCAGCCAGGCTGTGTGCCCACCCCACACCTCCCTGGACGCCCACCTGGCCCAGATTGTGCTGCAGGAACCCCGAGGGTGGCTGCCCCAAAATCAGGACGAAGGATTCACTGCCAGCTGGCCAGGCCGGACACCCCCAGAGCTGGGGGTTCAGGATGCCCATGCCAGGGAGGGGGTGGCGTCCAAGATGGCACGCTGCCCCCACCCTGATGGCTGCGCTTTCCTGCTGTTCTCTGCATCTCCATTTACATCTCTCCCCGGTGCCAGCCAGGCTGCCAGCATCCCCAGCTCACTTCCGGAGCCATAAAAGGAGAGAGACTGAGAATAGCGCGGCTGTGACGCCGCCAGGAGCTCCTCACGCATGCAGGCTCTGCGCCACCTGCCCGCCCGCCCGCTCTCTGAGGTGCTGGCCTGAAGGGACCCCTGCCCAGCCCCAGCCCTACCAGGAGTGGATGACCTGGGCCCCCGGCTGGGAGGTCAGGGGCCAAGAGTCACGCAGCCCTGCCTTGGCTCCTGTATGACACCGCAGGCTGCTAGGCTCCCGGAATTTGGCATCACCATCCCCTGCTCCCGGGCACTGGGCCCCACGAGGACATGGCCGCACAGGAGGGGTACAGGCAACAGAGGGTGGGGGGAGACACCCCTCTCCCAAGAGGTCCCTGCCCTGCCCAGTGGCCCTTCAGGCTCCCACAAATTCCCAGGGACCCTTCCCGAGGCGGAGCGAGCCGGCTCTGCGGTGGACATGGCTTGGGGCTCACAGATGGGGACAGTCGTTGCCTGCTGAGCACCAGCAGGTTCTGGGAGTGGGGTCGGCTTCTCTACACGGTCTTGCCTACCCTGGGAGATGAGGGAGATGCTGAGACCCAGAGGACACAGCCTCCTTCTCGGCAGGTCCCAGCACCACGTCCCCAGACACCATGGGTGCCCACATCTGCCCTGGGCACCCCCAGCTCACTCATGAGGCTCAGCAGTGGGGAGTGTGTTGGGACACAGGGCTGGCGGCCTGGGTGGTCACGCTGGTCCCTGAGCTCAGAAGGACTGTGCTGGGTTTAGCACTGTGTAATTTTGATTCATTTTTGGACAAAGGGCCTCTGTTTTCATTTTGTGCTGGACCCCAGCCATTATGCCACTGGTGCCTCCTACCAGGGTCTCCTTCCTGGTCCCAGGGTGGGGGTGGGGAGCCCACTGTGCTGTGTATTTCTGGAAAAGCAGGTGGCAGCAGAGGTCCTGTGGTGAGAAAAGGAGGGCCCTGCTGTGCACTGGCCATCTTGCTGAGTCTCAGAACAGCTGGGAGGGCGATCGGTGTCACCCCACTTTACAGATGATGAAACTGAGGCACAGAGATGGCAAGGGGTGTGCCAGATAACCCAGGTCATAGTGAATGACCGAGGTGTGATTTGTACCCAGGCTCTCCTGGCCCTTAGGCCACCAGTCCTCAGCCTGCTGCCATCTGCTGCTCCCAAGAGCCAGGCCGGGGTCCTCAGGAGCCCCTCTGAGCTGACCATGGGTCAGTCAGCTGGGGAGGCTCAGCTGGTGAGAAGCCTGGGCGGTCTGTGAGGGCAGGACCAGGGCCGGTACGTCTTGCTCCCACGTGAGCCCATGTCCCTCTGTTGCATCTTGGTCCTAAGGTGCATCCGGTGGCAGACCTGGGTCCTGGGAGGGCATGGCAGGCTGAGGGGGCTGCAGAGCCCTGGGCGGGCCGGGGGAGCCCAGTGGTGGAGAGGCAGCTGGCAGAAGCGCATCCATCTCTCTGACACCACCTGATCGCTGCACGCTGGCGCTGAGCCTCTGAGCAGCCTGTTGGTGGGTGGGTCAGGGAAGGTCCGGCTGGGGTCAGCACCTGCCCTGGCCACTGGGCTTCTCTCATTGTCCCCAGAAAGGGGATGGGGAGGGGCCTTCTCCTCTCCTTGTTTCCCTCTCCCAGGCCAGTGAACTCTGAGGCCCCGAAGGGTCAGGAATTGCTGAGATCACAGAGGAGGGGGTGCACCAAACCTGCCCTCTGCTCCCCACTCCAGGGGCTATGAAACTCCAATGTCGCAGAGTCCTCTAAAAATGCATTTATTGCTTCCTGGGCCAAGTCAGACCGGGGATCAGATCCCCAGTGGAGGGGCAGCACCTGAGGGTGTGGCCTGCCCAAGAGAAGAGCAAGGTGCCTCAGGGGCAGCAGAGGAAGGTGGGCTGTGAGTTCAGGCTGGGTCAGGGCACTGAGCCGGGCAGGGGCTGCTCTGCTCACAGCTGGACCCATGTGCAGGTGTCTGCAGGAAAGGTTCTGGGACCCCAGGCCGTCCTCAGGCTCCCCGGACTCTGGTAGCTCAGGCTGTTCTCCTGGGCCGGGTCCTGCCAGCCCTCCCTCTGTCCTGGGTCCGGGGCTGAGCGGACGCCTTTGAGGCCTGCACGCCACCTGCTGGCTGTGCCCCGCCTCACGCGGTCTCCAGCCATCCCTGACTCCCTTTCAGTGGGGTCCCTGTCTCTCCATCTCTCTACCTACCCACCCCCCTACCCGCCCCCGTCTCTCCCTGCCCCTGCCTCGTCTTTGTCATGCCTCTCTGTCCCACTCTGTCCCCCTCTGTCGGTCTCTAACCCTTTCTGTCCCTCTCTGGCTCCAGCCCTTGGCCCTCCCTAAGGACAGTGGCCGTGCTCCTCACCCCAGAAAGAGGAGTAGAGAGGGGAGGCCAGGCCCTTTCAGGGCATCCAGATGGAGGCTGTATCCATAGACTATGGACCCCAAGAGGAGAGGGGGAGCAGGTGAGGGCCAATATGGGGACAGTTGTCTCACTGCCACAGACACCCTGTCCCCAGAGCTGGCGGTCAGGGAGAAGGCACAGGGCCAGAGGGGTGCATACCCCTCCAGCTTCACCCTTGGATCTGCACCCCACCCCACAAGCATGCCCCACTGAGCTCCAGAAATGTGGGCCTCTCCACACCCCCCAGCAGCCTCTGCAGGCCCCAGACCCACTCCTGGAGACTGAACCCCACCTGAATGTGCCCCTTTCCTTTCCAAAACCTCCAGGACTAAAGCCTCAGCCCTCCTCCTGTCCTCCCTGCCTGGGGGAGCTGAGAACAAGCACCTGAGTGTCTTCGTTTCCACCCAGGCCTCCCCTACCCTGACAGCCCCGCCCCTCATCCCAGGGAGCTCCTCCTTCCTAGAGCCCTGAGGCGTTCCTCAGGGCCTGCCTGCCACCCACGGTCTCCCTCAGATCTGAGATGCCCCGTTCCAGGGTCTGTGCAGGCCTGGGAGATCTGTTGACCCTCAGGGTGGAGGTCAGGCTCCCCCAGACACTAAGCTCGGCCCTGGGAAGTCAGGTTTTCCATATGCGGGACAGAGACCCAGAGACTGACAGAGAGAAGGAAGTGAGACAGGCAACTGGGGCAGACAAGCGGCTTCTCAGCGCCCAGGCATTGCCTGTTCCCCAGAGCACAGGATGGGGACACGGAGAGCCCAGGGCCCCCAGTCCAGCCTCAGGAACCCTAGGAGCCCACCCTTGCCAGAGGCGGAAGACTAAGGTGTGCGCGTAGCCACTGGAGAGTGCACTGTCACCCAATTTTCATAAGCAGGAGCTGCTCCAGGAGCCGTGAATCTCCCAGGAGCCCTGCGACTGGCCATGGGAGGGGCGGGCCAGACCCTAGATGCCTTTCTCACCCAGAGGCGTGCTCACCAGGGTCTACTGCTCTCCCCCGAGTGGCTCAGGCTCGGACCTGAATGTCCCATTTATGAGTTGCCATAATTATTGTCCCAACCACTTCATCCCACCCCACTGCCAGTCATCACCTGCATCACCACCATCCAAACCACCAACTCTCCCACCACTACAACTATCACCACTACCACCACCATCATCTCCTCAACTGCCATCAACAACGTGGCCTCCTGGCACTATCACCACCATTATCATCTTAATTGCCATCAGCACCATCACCACCATCCCAACTACCATCATCACCATGGCCTCCCATCACCACCACCCCACCACAGCCCCTTCCACCGCATCCATCATAACCTTACTCTCCACACTACCCCAAACCGTGAGCACCACCCTACCTTCATTCTTGTCCCCAACATTTCCACCCAGGAACTCCATTACAGCCCCACCGCACCCACCATCTTACCTGTAAACTTTGTATCATCATCTCCACCTCTACCAACCTCATTCTCTCCACCACTACCCCAGGCAGTCCTACCACCACCAGCAAAACCACCACTTCAACTCTCCATCAATGCAACTGTCACAGCCAGCACCACCAATGATTTCCATCACCACTGTGTCCACCGCCATCAGCCCATAACCCTGATCTCCCACTGTCACCCCCCATAACTGTGACCTCCCACGGTCCCCACACCATAAACATGACCTCCCACTGTCACCACCTTCATAACTGTGACCTTCCACTGTCAGTGCTTCATAACCATGACCCCCCACTCTCACCACCTGATAACCATGACCTCCCACTATCACCACCTCATAACCATGACCTCCCACTCTCACCACCCCATGACCATGACCTCCCACTCTCACACCTGATAACCATGACCTCCCACTGTCACCACCCCATAACCATGAACTCCCACTCTCACACCTGATAGCCATGACCTCCCACTCTCACCACCTCATAACCATGACCTCCCACTGTCACTACCCCATAACCATGATCTCCCACTGTCACCACCTCATAACCACGACCTCCCACTGTCACCACCTCATAACCATGACCCTCCCATTCTCACACCTGATAACCATAACCTCCCACTGTCACCATCCCATAACCATGACCTCCCATTCTCACACCTGATAACCATGACCTCCCACTGTCACCACCTTATAACCATGACCTCCCACTGTCAACTCCCATAACCATGACCTCCCACTGTCACCACCTTATAACCATGACCTCCCACTGTCACCACCCCATAACCATGACCTCCCACTCTCACATCTGATAACCATGACCTCCCACTGTCACCATCTCATAACCATGACCTCCCACTGTCACCACCCCATAACCATGACCTCCCACTCTCACACCTGATAACCATGACCTCCTACTGTCACCACCTCTCATAACTAAGGACCTCCCACTCACCACTTACAACCGTGGTTTCCCACCACCACTTACAACCGTGAGAGCCCCCACTCTCACACCTCATAACCGTGACCCCCCACTGTCACCACCTCATAACCATGACCTCCCACTCTCACCACCTGATAACCATGATCTCCCACTGTCTCCACCTCGTAACCACGACCTCCCACTGTCACCACCTCGTAACCATGACCCCCCACTGTCACCACCTCAGAGCCATGACCTCCGACTGTCACCACCTCATAACCACGACCCCCACTCTCACCACCTGATAACCATGACCCCCCACTCTCACACCTCATAACCATGACCTCTCACTGTCACCGCCTCATAACCATGATCTCCCCCCGTCACCACTTGATAACCATGACCTCCCACTGTCACACCTCATAACCGTGACCCCCCACTGTCACCATCTCATAACCATGACCTCCCACTGTCACCATCTCATAACCATGACCCCAATTTCACATACCCGGCCCCCACTGTCACCACCTCTACAACCGCGGACCTCCCACTGTCACTCAATTTCATAACCATGACCTCCCACTATTACCACCCCATAACCATGACCCCCCACTGTCACCACTACTCACTCTTATTCCCATCATCTACATCTCAGTCACCATCACCATACCCCAGTGCTTGCCACTTCCCCCTCACTGCCACCACCTTCATTATATGAGCACCCCAACTCCAGGTTGCTTTCTGGCTGACAATGGATTTTACTGATGAAGGTAAGGTTTTGAGGGAGACAGTATTGGGTTCAGATTCTTGTCATGGTCATTATTGACTATGTGTCTGTGGGCAAGTTTTTCGATCCACTTTCCTAAGGCACAGAAAGGACAGGATATCCCAATTCAGACCTTGTTTCCTGTAACAGGGAATCCCTGAAAATCACATATTGGCTGCCTAGCCTTCCAGAGGCAGTGGGTTAGGCTGTGAGTCCCTGCAGCCCCATCTCCTCACCCAGCCATGTGGAGGGTCTCCCAGGAGAGCATGACTCGTGGGATGGCTTGGTTGAGCCAGCGATCAGAATGATGGTGTGCTGTCACCAAGCCTCTGAGAGATTCCACTTCGTTTCAAAGATCAGATGAAACCCCAGCTGGCGAGCAGCTCCTGCACCCAGAGCTGGGTGTGGAAGACCCCGCCACAGTGAAGGCTTTTCAAGCTTGGCCTTGGAGGAAACTTGCTTCTAGCCCCTGTTTCTTCAAACAAGCTGTCACTAAAGACAGAAGTTTCTCTTTCTGTGGCTACCAGTGCTGAGGGGTCTGATGAATTTCAAAGTGTTTGCTGAAATACCCATTTTGTGTTCTGACATCTGACTCTCAATCCTCTCAGTGCGAAGTTGCTGAGCAACAATCAAGAACCCGCCTGTGCTGCAGTAATCATTGCAGTGGTGACAGCGCCCACCTGGCAGGCGGACAGCAAGGATTAGGTCAGGCAGAACCTGACACACAAAGCACTTGCTCCACATCACTGTTCGACGGTTATTACAATGATTATCACTGGGTGTGTTTGCACTGGCCCTGGGCTGGGTCTCTTGTTGAGAAAACTCCACAGCCCTCAAGCCTCCCCCAGCCCAGGACAGGCACATGGCACAGGCAGAGTGGCAGGAGGTTATGGGAGCCATGAGGAACACTTCAAGGGTGCTGTAGACCATGCCTGTTCCTGAGGCTCCTCGTGTGTCCACCAAGGGCCAGCTCCAAGTTCCTGCATGGAGGATGCCCTCTGACTCTGAGACACATTTCCTGCCCTGGGCTCCAACAGACCTGGGGCACCCCTGAATGCTCATTGTGCCACCAGCCCTGGAGCACCTTGAGGGCATAGACCATGCTCTGCTCATGCCTGAATGACCAGCACCTGGCCCAGCCCTGACAGGGGATACTCAGTGAGCGTGCTGGGGGGCAGGTGCAGGTGTCATACCCATCTACCTCACCAGGGGTGAGAACAGCAGCTGCTCCACTCCCAGGCTGCTTTGCTGAGCCTCTTGCCAAGTTAGGGGGACCCAGAACCACCCAGCCTGAATCTGAGACTTAGCCCTGGCTAAGCTCTACTTCCAGGATGGTGAGGGAACCCAAGAGTCCAGGAGCAGTGGTGGGCAGCAGCAGCTCAGTCTCTGAAACCCACACTTGTCAAGCTTCCCAAGGACAACGCTTTTTGCCCTTCTTGTTTCTAATTAAAAAGAATTAGTCAGCAGAGTGGCATGCTTACGGACAGTGCCAAGGGACATTACTGCATGGCTTTATTCATCAATGGGAGGGGCAGATGCCGTCCTGCTGGAGACTGGCACAGAATCTCGTTCTCTGCGACTAACTGCTTGGAAGCCCAAGCCACCTCCCAGCTGAACCAATGACTCATTAGACTTTTTTCTGACTCCTTCTCCCCCTCTCTCCTTCTCTCCCACCTGCCTTTCTTCGGGTTTGGCTGGACCCGCCAAGAAAAGGCATCATGCAGAAGCACTGTACAGGCATCGAACCCCCTCCCCCTTACAGGTGAACCTGCTGAGGCAAGGAGGGGCTCCCAGAGAGGAGGGGGCAGAAGTGGGCACAGAATCCAGGAGTGTGACTCCTCAATTAGGGAAGAGCCTGACACACAAGGTGGGTTTGCCCCAGATAGAGAGGTCCCTGGGGAAGGGAGGTCTCAGGAGCAGGGACTCAGCTTTGAGCTCAACCTGGTCACTTTCCCTCTCTGGCCTCAGGTCTCTTCAATGAATACTGGGAACATTAAGCCATGTCACCTGCCCAGGGTACAATCTGAGGACAAGTGGAACATTCAGGAGTGGGGTTGTCATCTTCACTCCATCCTGGCTCTGGAGAAAACAACACTCTCTCTCCCACAAATGCCTACAGGAGGCCGAAGAGATGAAAACTGCCTTGGCAAGGGGTCATACCGGCCCTCAGCCCTGGTCTCTTTCTGGGCTGATAGGGAGGGGCCTGAGTCCATTCCACAGCCTCCATGGAAGGCAACCTTTCAGAAACTAAAGGGAATGTCCCCTGCCAGCCTACAACAGGGATAGGGGCTTGAAGAAGGCATGGTCTAAATCTGTGGACAGTCAGCTAAGCCAGTTTTAGGAAGAGCTATCAGTCCACTTGTGGCCTCAGAGCCTGATAGTCAATCATCACTACCATCATTATCACCCATAACACCCACCTGGCCAACACCCTCATTGCCTCCACCAAAACCAAATGTTACCACCTCCACCAATTCCAACACTGACACAAATGCCCTCTTTACCACCCCCAACCTATCACTTTTGACATCACCATGATGGTTATTACTGTCATTACTCTCACCATCGTCATCACTATCTCAGATAATGATATCATCATTGTCTTCACCATCATAACTATTACCATCATATGAGCATCAGCATCACCATTATCATAATCATTACTATCATTATTATTGATAGTGATATCACTATCACCACCATCACCATCATTATCACCACCATGACCATCATTATCTTCACCATTATCACTATCACCATCATCATCATCACCATCACCATCATAATCTTCATCATATCACCATCATCATCACCGCCATCACCATCACCATCACCATCATCAACACCATGATGGATAATATAATCGTTGTCTTCACCATCACAACCATCATCATCATCATTATCATCATCACCATCACCACCTCATCATTAACACTATGATGGATAATATCATCGTCTTCACCAATATAACCATCACCATTACTATCATCACCATCACCATCAACACTACCACCACTATCATCATCATCACCATTATCACCATCCTCATCACTATCACTGTCATCATCACCATCATTACTATCACTATCACTGATAGTGATATCAACACCATTATTAGTAGCAGCAGCATCACCATCACAATCATCATCACCATCATCCTCATGAGTTCACCACCACTATCATGGTTATCACCATTATTACCACTGTCATTCTCATGACCTTCATTACAACACCATTGTCTCAGGACAAAACCTGAGTGGCTCCTGAGGAGTGGATGTGGAGGTGATGGGCCAGTGGGCAGCTGTGCAAGCCTGGAAGACTCTGTCCCTTTCCTCTCTGTCCAGGCAAGGGTCAAAAGGCTCCAGAAGGAATACATCCCTGGGATCAGAGATGGGATGACTCTAAGGTGTGAGGTCCCAGGGAGTCAAGCTCCCCTGACACACCCTCAGCTAGTGAGTCGGATTCCTTGCTCACTCCTAGTTTGCTTAGCAAGAAGCCCTCATGTTGATTTCTTTTTTTGTTCAACAATGCTTTATTGGAGACTTCCTTTGGTGATGGGGGCACCGGGGAAGTCCATAGGTGATTCATCACACCCTGACGTTGAGGAGTTTCTGGTTTGTTTGCAGGTGGCCTTTGCCAGAGATAAGAAGTGCTGAGAGCTGCAGGGGTCCAGGGATGGCTCACCCTCAGGGAGGCACAAACACCCTGAGAACTGGGACACCAGGGAGGGGAGAGTTGGGCAGGGACCTGTCAGCCACCTCACAGAGAAGAAGACTGGAGTCTAGGTGGGTGCCCCGAAGGAGTTCCATCAACTGTAGCCTCCTTCCAGTGCCTCTAGCACCCTGGACTCCCACCCTCTGCTGGCGTCGGTGCTCCCAGCCTGGTGAGAGCAGGGACCCAGGGCCCTTGATTCCAGCTGTGATCCCAGTTGGGAGGCAAGTCCCCTTCTCCACCTCTCCCCACACTCGCTCTCTCAGCCTCCTCTCAAGGAAAGCCCACCTCTTGCTCCAGCAGAACAAGGGTGGAGGGCCTGGGTCTTCAACCATGTTGACCATGTTTTTTCTGCTCAGTACCTGGCTGGATGGCTTGATTCTACTCACCCCCCACCCCCACCCCACTTCCATTCCTGCGAGGGGAGTACTGGGTACAGCCCTGAGCAGAACAAACTTGGCCATGTGCAGAAACATGAGAGACCCACGAGGAATCATCTCTCTGCACCATTTCAGAGGCAGACTCCAGAGGGAGACCACTCTCATCACCCAGGATCCTGCAGAGCGATGGTCAACCCTGCTGAGAACAGCCACTGTCTCAGGTCAGACTCCCTGGAAGGAGAGCATACAATGAGGCCTTTTGTTCAAGAGCTTTGCTAAGGGAGTCTCTCAAAAGAAGCAGGACTGTGAGGGGAAAGAGCTGAGCAAGGCTTTGTTCGTAGCCAGAAGCCAGTTTCAGTTGGTCTCACTGGGGGCTCTGGGGCATGAAACCACTGAGTGAATGCCCCTGGAGGTGGAGGGCGGCTTACCCAATCCCATGCCAGTCAGTGCAACAAATTTCCCAGAACCGCAGAGTGCCAGACAGCAGGAACCGTTTGTACTCTCTCTTGGTTTCTTTAATCAGGAACTCATAAGGGGCTGAGCTCAGGGTGGCTCTGAGCTACAGTGGAGGTGCCAGCTGGGCTGGGTCATCTGAGGGTTCCACTGAGGAGGCGTCTGCTTCTAAGCTTAGTCACACAGCGTCTGGCAGAGGCCTCAGTTCCTCACTCGTTGTCGACTGGGACACACACACACGACAGCTCCCCGGGGGGCCCAGGTCGACTTCCTCAGACCCAAGTCGTTCCTGACCCTTCCTGGCCCTTGCGGGGACATCAGTGAGCAGCAAAACCGCCTAGGGCTCAGCGCTTCTCCTTCAGCACCTTGGACAGAGCTCGTCCAGGGCCGCGGGAGCTCTGGAGCTGTCAGGTGCACAGGCAACAGCCCTGCGCTGTGTGGGCAAGGGGCAGGTGGCAGGGCCCCACCCCTCCAGGTGTTTCTGGACAGTCTGAGGGCCGGACCCTTCTCCCCTGGTGGCCCCAGGGCAAATGCCCCAGGGGACTGAGAGCGAAAGGGGAGTGCAGGGAGGGCGGGGAGACACAGCCATCTCACTCTGGGGTCAGGGTCGCCTCCGCCCCTTGCTCACTCAGGCTCCTCACGGAAAATGGCAAGGATGGGGCCTCCCCTCAGAGGCTTGTCGGGGGGCACCGCAGGAATGAGGTACAGTGAGGGTCATCGCTCTAGTGGTCTGCCCACCCCACCCCTTGCCAGTTTCATCCGGTGAAGCCCAGGGTCCCTCTTCTCCGAGTGTGATGAAGGAGGCCCCGCACACACTCACAGCCAGTGAGGCAGTGGCCACTGTCTGGGGCCATGGCCCTGGAGGCAAGGCTGTGGTGCTGGTGAGGCAGAATCGTGATGCTGGAGGAGGTAGCACCATGGTGCCGTGTAGGGGGACAGCATCCTAGAGGGCACTGGAAGGAGGAGGCTGCTGCTGAGGTTGCCGGGAGAGGGGCCACCCCATCCAGTACCATGGCCCCGCCCCATCCAGCACCATGGCCCCGCCCCATCCAGCATCTTGGCCCCTCCCCCTTCAACACCAGGACCCTGCCCCATCCGGGACCACGGCCCAGCTCCAGTAACTCCTGGGAGAGGGAAGATCTGTGCCTCTTCTCTGCAAGGTCCCAGTCCCTAGGTTCAGCCAGTGTCCCCACAGGGCCCCTTGATGCAGGGGCTGTCTGAATGGATACAGGGCAAGGCAGAAGTTTGCATCCCCTGAGGGCCACTGCCAGCAGGGCATTCTGGGGCCATCCCACCCTGGGACCTCCCAATACCCTGCCAGTCCCTCTTGCCATGTCTCAGGACAGCCTCCTGACCCCTGTAGTAAAGAGGCCACTAGCACTAGCTGGTGACTGAGAGAGACCAAAGCCCAGGAACCCACGGCCTCTGAGGGTGGAGCCTGGAGTAAAGGGGTCTTTGTTCTGGTGCCCAGGGGACCCCCCCACTGCTGAGAAGGTGTAGCCCTGGGTGCTCTCCCAGGAGCCACCTGGACAGGCTGGGGGTCCAAACTTGGGGGACTTCAGCTGTGACACCTCTCCTCCCACTACAATGAGTCAGCTCCCCCGTCCACCCCCAGGACTGCTGCCTGTCACCCAGAGGACCTGCACCCTCAGTCAATGTGGAGCTGTGATGGGGGCGAGAGGAGAGGAGTGTGGCCAGGGACGGCACTGAGTCACCGAGGGGGAGGAGGCAGAAAGACAGCTCTTGGCTTCTCTGGGTTAAGAGCAAAGCACACACCTGCGGGCACCCATCCCATGGTCTCACCCTCCATACGGTCCACAGGGGACGGGGCCAGGGCTCAGTGCGTGCCTGGGGTTGGAGTAGAGTAGGAGCCAGGGCCGGGTCTGGTCCTCCTGTCCAAACTGCCAGAAAGAAGCATCAGTTATTAGGCTCCAGCTCTGGTCTTCGAGCCTCTGTTGGCCCATACATGTCCACGTTCCACACTTGCTACAGGCCCTCAGGCATGCCCTCCCAGCATCTGTCCCTGCAGCCATGGCCTCCATTCATCCTGCACGTCATGTAGGAAACACACTGCCTGCCCTGTGCCTGGCACTCCAGTCCCCGAGGAACTAGCCTCGTGCGAGCCCAGGAAGGAACAACTTTCCCGTTGACACCGAGGAGTCCGTGCCTGGGCACCGAGGTCTCCCTGGGGGAAGGGGGGAGCCAGAGGTAAGTGGGAAGATTTGAGGGTGGAGTGTTCTGGGCAATGACAGGGACCTGGGGCGGCCATGGGAGGGGACAGCAGAAGGTATGGGAGGGGGGCCATTGGAGGTCTGGAAGGAGAGGCGAGCTTTTCTGAGCTGTCCCTGGGAACAAGGACAGAAAGGCGAGGAGGAAGAAAGCAGGCTGCACAGGCCCTCCTCCCTGTCCCCCATGAGGCCTCAGGGAGCCCCTGCCCGGCACCAGGCCCCTGTCCACCTAGCCCGTCCTGTGGCACAACCTCTAACGCCTGCCCTTCCCTGCATTTCCTGGGCTCTCCCCAATAACCCACCTCCCCAGGAGTTGGACCCAGGCCCCTGTCCCAGTGAAACTGGGGCCTTTGGGAACCCCAAGGAAATGCGGCTCCCCCAGCCCTGCTGGCCCCTTGCTGCCCCAGGCCCCACCCCAGCCCCTGCCAGGGATCCCTTGCTACAGGCCCCAGGCCCCACTCCAGCCCCTGCCACAGAGGCCCCAAGCCCCACCCCAGCCCCTGCCAGGGGCTTCCTTGCTTCCTCCACGTCCCTCCTTTCCTCCGAAATTTGCATCTCACCTTCCTGCAGGGTCACTGCACTCTGCCTTCCAGAGGCCCTCTGGGATCCTCTGATCCTGGCTCCGCTGCCATCCCATAGGTCATACAGTGCCTGTGGCTCACACACGCCTTCACTGCCCAGATCCACGCCTGCCCGGCCCCTGGCTGTCCTGCTTCTGGGCTGATCCGGGAGGAAGCTGCTTTCTGGGTCGGGGGCACCTGCAATCCCTGAAGAGTCCGGCAGAGGGCACTGTTTCCTCCCCCAAGAGAAAACACAGCAAGCCCGGGTCTGTGTGGAAGGGGGTCTGTGCCAGTCACCCATCTGCGGGGTCCACACCCGGCAGCACAGCCCTGCCTCCAGCTGAGAGGCTATCCTGGGAGGGGCTGTGACCAAGGAGGTGACAGTCCCACCTGGCCGTCCAGCCTCTGCCTAAGCAGCAGCCAGTGATCTCAGACACCGGGAGCCGCCATGGCCTCCCACCCTCTGGCCTCTGCCTCCCAGTGGCCCACTGGCTGCCCGGGGCTGGCCCACAGCTAGAAGGTCAACTCCTGTCCACGGGCACATCCCCTACCCAGCTCCCGCCCAGCCCTGGGCAGTCTGGGCCACAGCTGCTCCCCCAGGGTTAATCCCTGGCCCTGCTGCTGACACAGGGGCTCGAGGTGCTGAGCAGTATGCCTAGGGCAGTGGGGCCAGAAGGGGACAGCCAGACTGCCAGAGAGGGAGTGTGTGCAGAGGCTGGCATCCCAGGGCCCAGTTCCTGGCAGCCCCTGGCAGTCCCAGGAGACACTGACATGATGGGCATTTGTACCCACTGATGCTGTTGGATACCTGTGGCAGCCCCAGGCCGGCTCCTCCCAGGGTCCGTGGCTCCAGCCTGCTCTTTGACCGGGAAGAGCCATCCAGGCAGAGGCCACTCCACAAGGGCGTCTGGAGTTGGAGGCCTGTGGTGGTCCCTGAGCTCCAACCTACTGTGCCAGGTGTGGACTTTTGGGGCATGAAATTTCTCAGGTAGGGTAGGCACCAGCCAGATTCGAGGGCCAGGGCACTGCCCAGCAACCCCTCTGCCAAGGTGCCAGAGAGCGGGACACACCGGCACAGCATCACCCAGAGTGAAGCCAGGGGTCCCTGGAGTGTCCCGAGTCCCCTGCGAAAGGGGCTGTTGTGGGGACACCCCACAGCCCACCACCTGGCCTTGCCCTCTCCACATCTGCTAAGGTGCAAATGTGACCCCTCCAAAACCCAAGTGTTACCACCATGACAGGATTGAGAGGTGATGAGTCCGTGAGGCTGCTCTCCTGTGGGCCCAAGGCCCTTACGAGGCTCCACACAGCGCCCCTGCCCTGCCCTCTGCCTTCTGCCATGGAAGGGCGCAGCAGGAAGTCCCTCCCGTGACCAGACCTGGTGCCCAGACCTTGGACTTTCTGCCTCCAGAGCTTTGAGAAATAAATCTCTGCTCTTTAGAAATTACCCAGCCCTAGGAATTTGTCGTTAGGGCACAAATGGACCAAGACACCCTCCCAACATCCCTGGTACCCCACAGGCCAGAGGAGAGTGGGGAGGGAGGCAGCTCTGCCCTAGGCTCTGGCGGGCACAGGAACCATGTGTCGGGAGGCCAGGACTGACTGCAAGCATCAGCCTTGGTCTCCCCACCTAGGCAGTGGGGGACAGGACAGGACTCTGCTCCTCCACCTTGGGCAGAAGAGTCTGATTTTTTTTTTTTTTCTTGAGCTAGAGTTTCACTCTATTGCCCAGGCTGGGGTGCAGTGGTCTCGGCTCACTACAACCTCTGTCTCCTGGATTCAAGCAATTCTCCTGCCTCAGCCTCCCAAGTAGCTGGGATTACAGGCACCCACCACCACGCCTGGCTAATTTTTGTATTTTTAGTAGAGACAGGGTTTCATCATGTCGGCCAGGCAGGTCTTGAACTCCTGACCTCAAGTCATCTGCCTGCCGTGGTCTCCCAAAGTGCTGGGATTACAGGTGTGAGCCACCGTGCCCCACCAGGAGTCTGACTTTGTCCACAGCAGAGACCCAGCATCCTAGAGGTGCGTGCTGTGTGACCTTGGACAAGGCCCTGCTCCTCTCTGTTCCTGGGGTGTAACTACCTGTTCCCACTGCAGGGTCGTGGACAGCACTGACTGGGAGGAGGTGCTGGGGCTACCAGTGCTCCAGAGGATGGGGGGCGCAATTAGGCAGGGACAGTGTGGAGGGGAAGGAGGCTGCAGGAGAACTGGGGACCCGTGGCCCAGCACCCAGTAGAGCCTGAAACCCTTCTCATCATCTTCCTGGCTCTGGGCTCCAGCTCCCTCTGTCTGAGGCCTGTGGGGCGCGTGCGCACACACACACACACACACACACACACACACACACACATACACACATCAAATCCCCTGCTCACCAGGGCCCCAGCCGAGCACAACTCCTCCAGCTGGCTGTGCAGCAGAGAAGTCCCAGCTCGGCTCAGAGGGGCTGGGCTTGTTCCCTCCCTGCCCTCCTACAGCAGCTCCTCTGCAGGTGCCAGCAGCTAGCGAAGCATGACGCAGGCCACTTACTCACCACCCCAGGCTGACTCACCTCCCAGGTACCCAGACCCTCCTCAGTGGAAGGAGGGCTTTGTGTTTGGGGCTGTGCGTCAGCACAGAGCAGCATAGAGCCCCTGACGTGCCAACAACAGTGGGAGGACGTCCTGGGATGGGCACCTTTGGGGAGCCCTTTCCAGGTGTGGGGGGCAACAGTGCATGGGGCAGAACCTCCCCCTGCCACCCTTCCCCCATGCGCCCTTGTGGGTGGTTGCTGTGAGCTGGAGGGAGACAGTGAGAAGCCTGGAGGCCGTGGGGATTAGGGGGCTGCCGGGAGAGAATGCTGACGCTGGAAACGTCCACGGGGACCAAGGGGGTGCCGGGAGAGAACGGACCAAGGGGGTGCCGGGAGAGAACGCTGACCCTGGAAACGTCCGTGGGGACCAAGGGGGTGCCGGGAGAGAACGCTGACGCCGGAAACATCAGTGCGGACCAAGGGGGTGCCGGGAGAGAACGCTGACCCTGGAAACGTCCAGGCTGTCTGGGGAGGTGAGTTCCTTCACAGGAAGGGTCCTGTGGTGGCCATGACCCCAGTGGCCATGTGGCTGAGGCCCTGGGCAGTGGCTTCCTGACTGAAAGACCCTGAGCCCACCCTGAAGCCCCACAGCTTTTTCTCCACCTCAGAGACTTTCCGGCGCTCAGTCTTGCGGCGGCCCTCGTGGCGCTCGGGAGGCAGTGGGTGGACCATGAGTGTGAGTTAGGAAGCAGAACTGCCCACCTCCGAAATGGGTGCCCAGGAGAGCAAACACAGGACCCGCTCCTCCAGGCCTCAGCCCCCCTCTGGAATGAGGTGAGAAGACCCTCTGTCACAGGCTGCCCTGAAGAAGGGTGCAGGAGCCCCGCGCAACCTGGACCCCAGGCAGCAGAGTCCAAATCCAGACAGCAGGAGAGGAGGGCTCCACACATTACCAGAGGAGCCAGGATCTCAGTTGGCCGGCTCCAAGGGTCATTCACACCTGCAGCCCCACCAATCTGCTGCCCCTCTCAGGGACCCTGTCCTCCACCTGTAAAGTGGGGATGCTGGGCAAGGCGGCTATGAAGTCGGGGGAGACTGACAAGGAGCACATTGTGAACTCTGGTACTGAGGTCACCAGGGAGAGGCCTGGCCCCACTTCCTGTGGAGTGGGGAGACCTGGCCCAGTAGGTCCAGGAGGGAGCAGTCACAGCAGGCCAGCCAGTAAGGGCCAGGGTGCCAGATGTACAAGCATATGGGTGCTGGACAGGCAAATGTCTGAACAGAACAGACAGGGGGATAGGTGGATGGATGGACAGGCAGATGGGTGGATGATCGGACAGGGGAATGGATGGATAGACAGACAGGCAGATGGGTGGATGGACGGACAGGCAGATGAGTTTATGGACTGACAGGGAAATAGGTGGATAGACGGACAGGGGGATGGGTGCCAGATGAACAGGCAGATGGGTGGATGGAGAGACAGGCGTATGGGTGCCGAATGGACAGGCGGATGGGTGGATGGATGGACATGCGGATGGGTGGACAGACAGACAGGGGGATGGGTGGATGGACAGACAGGGGGATGGGTGGACGGATGGACAGGGGGATGGGTGGATGGATGGACAGGTGGATGGGTAAACAGACAGACAGGGGGATGGGTGGACAGACAGGGGGATGGGTGGATGGATGGACAGGGGGATGGGTGGACGGACGGACAGGCGGATGGGTGGACGGACGGACAGGGGGATGGGTGGACGGACGGACAGGCGGATGGGTGGACGGGCGGACAGGGGGATGGGTGGATGGACGGACAGGGGGATGGGTGGACGGACAGACAGGCGGATGGGTGGATGGACGGACAGGGGGATGGGTGGACGGACGGACAGGGGGATGGGTGGACAGACGGACAGACAGGGGGATGGGTGGACGGACGGACAGGCGGATGGGTGGATGGACAGACAGACTTCTTCCACTCAGCACTGCTTGGTTTTCAGTACTCAAACGGCCTGTAGATTTATGTCTACAGCTTCAACACTGGCTCAGCCAAACGCTCATGGTGGAGCAGGAGATGTGGGGAGGGAGGGCCAGCACCAGCGGAGAAAAGGGAGGACAGGGTGGGCATCTTGGCCTCAGGAGACCCACAGCAGCTGGAGCAGGTTTACAAACTAGATCTGACTGGCACAACCATCCTTTTTAAAGGTTTTAACGGAATCACAGTGACATTTTGATCCCATTTATGAACAGGGAAGCCAGGCCCACCAGCCCACTGCACCATTTAATGTCAGCAAATAAAATTCAGTCAATAAGAAACCCCCATAAGCCCTTTATTACGGCACAAGGCGGAAGGGGCTCAGCATTGCCCATCGTGGGAGGAGGCACTTAAGGGCTGCGAACCGGGGCTGGGCAGCGTGGCAGCCACATAACAGTGGGGGATCCTTGGCCGGGCGCGGTGGCTCAAGCCTGTAATCCCAGCACTTTGGGAGGCCGAGGCGGGTGGATCACGAGGTCAGGAGATCGAGACCATCCTGGCTAACATGGTGAAACCCCGTCTCTACTAAAAATACAAAAAACTAGCCGGGCGTGGTGGCGGGCGCCTGTAGTCCCAGCTACTCGGACGCTGAGGCGGGAGAATGGCGTGAACCCGGGAGGCGGAGCTTGCAGTGAGCCGAGATCGCGCCACTGCACTCCAGCCTGGGCGACACAGCGAGACTCTGTCTCAAAAAAAAAAAAAAAAACAGTGGGGGATCCAGCCCAGGGCCCAGCTAAGGCAGGTGGCGAGCAGCCAGGGTGGGTCTATTGGGATCGCATCCGGGAGTATCTATGGAGCACCCACTGTGGAAGGGCCCAAGCCAAGTAGAGATCAAGGGTGAGGGTCTCCCAGGCTGGGCCTTGTCTAGGGGGAATCTCTGGGCTTCTGAGATTTGCTCTCAACCAGTCTCCCCCTGACTTCATACCCACCTTGCCCAGCATCCCCACTTTAGAGGTGGAGGACAGGGTCCCTGAGAGGGGGAGCAGATTGGTGGGGCTGCAGGTGTGGATGAGAGTCACAGCAGGCCAGCCAGTAAGGGCCAGGGTGCCAGATGGACAGGCATATGGTGTTGAACGCACAGGCAGATGGGTGGATGGACTGATGGGGGATGGGTGGATGGACAGGGGGATGGGTGGATGGACGGACAGGCAGATGGGTTGACTCAACCAGCACAAAGAAAGGAGCTGCCAGGGTTCAAGCTTCCTTTCCACAGAGCGGGAGTAGTCTGTGTCGCCTCAAGTGTCTGGAGGAAAATGGCCCTGGGTCGTTCCTGGAGAAGACTGCGGCAGGTGGCTGCAGGCTCCTGGTCAGCAGGGCTGGCTGGGCAGGGGAACCTCTGTCCCTCCAGCTTCTGGCACTTGCATGTGCATGTATGCATTGCCACAGTGCATGTATGCATTGCCACAGTGCATGTGCGCATGTACGCTCCCACACACGAGCACATGAGCAGCACACACACGGACTGCAGATGGAGCCCCTCGTGGAAATGGGCACACACTCACATGCTCAGAAAGCCAGGGGCTCCCTCTCAAGTCACAAGTAAGGGGGTCTCTGCCCACCACCCCATGAGCACAGGGGACCACCCAGGCCTTTCCTGGTTTCTTGCTCTGCACCAATGTCAGCGCGAGGATCAGGCCAGGAGCATCCCCTCCGTCAGGCCTCTCCCATCCCACTACTGCCTCCTTCCCCATTCTGGGCACCCGCCAGCTCCAAGGCACCTGCAGCGCTGGCTCTGGTGCCCCATGGAGGGTCCCCAAGGACAGTTGAGGAAAGGCACAGCCTCACTGCGTGCAGTCAGCTTCCAAGGAAGCCTTGAGAGTAAGGGGACACATGCCTGTCCCGAACAGCAGTGCAGAGACCCCACCTCAGCCTTCTCTGGGCTGCCCCCATCTCTTAGTTGTGACTCAGGGTATCACCCAAGAAGCAGAACATGAATACGAATGAAAGGGAGCCCATAGCATGCCGATGACCCCTGCAGATGTGTTGGAGAGGACAATTCAATTAATTAAACACCATGATTGAGTTCCATAAACAGAAAGGCTGTTTATTTACTTAATTGTTGAGCTGCAATAAAGCAGTTTTTTTCAACTTCTGTCCTTTGCAAGCTGTGGACACAGCCCTGCTCTTACATAAGTGACCCTCATTGGTGCCCCTCTGTGAGGGGCAGGGACCCCGCCACAAACAGAAAGCTTGTGTGTAGGCTGAAGGGGTCACGGGGCACGGGAGGGGCGCTGGAGGTTGAGGCTTTAGGGCCAGTGAGGAGCAGACTCTGGTTTTAGGAATAAACTGTGATGAGGCCACTGGCAAAGGTGGTGGTCAGAAGGCCTGGGACCACTTGCCAGAGGGAGACCCTGGCCCCAGGGTCCCACAGAGTGGGGGCTGGGCTGAGTCCTGAGGAGGCCAGAGCATTCAGCACCCACAAGGGGCCTCAGAGACACCCGGTATTCCCCCCGTCACACAAGAATCCTCTAAGGCCTCCCAGCCGGGGCTCCTCCCTCTTAGAAGCTGCCCCGAACTCTGTCCTGCTCCCCTCATCTTGAGCCTTAGGGTAGGGGTTTTGAATAATGTCTGTCATTCAGTTCAACAGCAAGGTATGGTGAGAGCTGGTGGCTTCATTTTTGGAACTGGGGGGCGGGGGGGGGGGAGAGAGAGAGAGAGAGAGAGGTTTGTGAGAGTCCTCATGAGACAGCTCATGATGGAAGTGAGCCTGAGCTGCGGTGAACCCTGTCGCTGAAGAGACAGCCTTCACTCTGGGTCTTGCAGGGGAAAATACAACTCTTTATTAAAACTTATTGCCCTGAAAAATGGGCAGTGTGACTTACTCATCCTGGGTAAAGTGTGTTGCAGGTGGCAGGGCTGAGCCTTGGGAGGGTGCCCCTGTCCACAGGCCAGAGGCCCCTCTGTGCAAAGGAGCAAGTGAGCCTGGGGACCTGCCACCTCCCCGTGCCTGTCATGGTTGCCACCCTGCCCAATTCAGGGTGTCTCCTCACCAAGAGTCAGGGTCACAGGAGGATGAACCCAGCTCCTGATCCCACAGATTTGGACTTAGTTCTAGCGTCCCCTCTCCTTAGCCGTGTGACTTCAGCGGCCCCTGCCCACTGAGCTCAGCCCCCATCTACAATGAAGAGGTGACAGCAGCTGCCGCCACCACCCTCAAGTCCAGATTTCTCACCATCCCCAGTCTGGCCAGGCCTTCCTGCCCTTCAGATGGCTGTAAGGATGGCACGGCGTCCAAGTGCAGGGCTCCCTGCCATGGAGTCCACAGAGTCCCTGGCTTCCCTCAGGGACCCCAGGGGAACTGCAGCACCACGTGTGCAAGACCTGGGCTTCGGCCACCCCCTTAAGAGAGAGGACCACCTGGCCCGGTTGTGCCTGGGAGGAGGCTCCCAGTCAAGGGAGAGCCTGGGCAGTAGCCTTAGGGAAAGGTGGGCAGGTGGCTTTCCCACCCAGGGAAAGGCCAGCATCTGGGCCATCCTTATGGCCCCCAAAGCCCCAGACACCTCCCCTGCCCTCTGCAGGCAGCAGAGCCTTCGGCGTCTGGGACCTGGGCAGGAGGAAGAGAACTGGGTGTGAGAAGGGGAGGCCAGGAAGGAAGGCTGGTGGAATGGGGGCATCTGCTCAAGGCTCATCCCAGGACCTCAGAAGGGAAGTGAGGAGAAAACAGTTCCTCGTGAGGCAGCCCTTTTCCACTGGCCCTGCAGCTGCACATCAGACCCAGCCTCTGCCTGCCCATGGGTGCCCTGGGTCCCTCCCTGTGTCCAGCAGAACTGACCTCTGAGCCAAGCCTGCAGTCAGCTTGTCTAGGGTGACGATGAGGCTACGTGAGGGTGCTGGTGGCTCCTGTCAACCTTAAAAAGATCAGGAAGTATGGAATATGGTTAAATGTGGTTTATTTGCACACAATGCTTGAGAAAGGCCACCTGGGTACACAGATTCCAAAGAATGGAAGTTGGTGCTCCCAAGTGGAGAGGTTTAGGGGTCATTTATAACGTTTGGGAAGCTTAGTGGGACTTCAACACTGTCCACACAGGCCAGCACATCCAATTAGGTGGGGCTGTATTCCTTCCGGCAGAGGCATAATGAACAGAGGATGGAAGAGTCATGGGGTCTTGTGCGCCTTCTGGTCTGAGTTGGGTGCAAGGTAATACAGAGGGAAAGGTCCACAACCGGGAGAGGAGGAGGGCTTATCTCTCACGTCATTGACTATTAATTGTGAACCTCAAACACCTGAGACAGGTCTAAGTTAATTTAGAAAGTTTATTTTGCCAAGGTTGAGGACACACACCCACGATACAGGCTCAGGAGGTCCTGACGACATGTGCCCAAGGTGGTCAGACCACAGTTTGGTTTTATACATTTCAGGGAGACATGAGACACGAGTCAACATGTGCAAGATGAACACTGGTTCAGTCTGGAAAGGCGGGACAACTGGAAGCGGGGAGGGAACTTCCGGGTCATAGGTAGATAACAGACAAATGGTTACATTCTTCTGAGTTTCTGATTAACCTTTCCAAAGGAGGCAATCAGATATGCATCTATCTCAGTGAGCAGAGGGATGACTTTGAATAAAATGGGAGACAGGTTTGCCAGAAGCAGTTCCTAGCTTGACTTTTCCTTTTAGCTTAGAGATTTTGGGGCCCCAAGGTATATTCCTTTCACGTTTTCCCCCTTTTTAAAAGTCTTTTGGAGAAAGCATTTTATAAGAAAATGAGTCTCTGGTCTCAGGTTTTGTCTGCTCTCTCATGGCTAGGATGGTTTATTCCTGTACAGTTAGGTCCAGAGTTATTAGAAAACCTCATTTTTAGAAGGTTGTGAAGTGTCATGTCCTGTGAAAAGAAAATAGGGGGAGGAGGGAGGAAAAACAACAACAAACAAAAGAACAAGCTGGGAAAATTCAATATAGGCCACATTACTCTGAAGCCCATACATTAGTAGGCAGGTATGAAAGTGGCTTATGTATGTAAATAGGTTGCTGTTGTTTTCTTCTGAAGTTTAAGTTGCCTGGCTTCAGTTCACAGGGCTTTATGAAAGCACAGCTTAGTTTTCAGTAACTCCAAATTGGGAAACATGGGAGAAAAAGACAGAAGAAAAAAATCAAAAACATTATTTTGAAGAGTTGTAGCCAAGAAAAATTATAATTCAGTCAAAACTGTAGAAAATAATAAAAACTTTAAAACATTAGGCAAGACTAGAATCTAACAACAGGTATACTATAGGTTTTGCAACATAATTTTTCTTTCTCCAGTTTCCCATTTTTAATAAACACAAATCATGGTAGGACTAGTTTGCTTTATTATACTTGGCCTAATTATTTGTATTCAGTGCAGCAAGAATAATTATTTTTTACATAGGCTTTTTTTTTTTTTTTAATGGAGTTTTCCTCTGTCACCCAGGCTGGAGTGCAGTGACACAATCTCAGCTCACTGCACCCTCCACCAACCAGGTTCAAGTGATTCTCCTGCCTCAGCCTCCTGAGTACCTGGGATTACAGGTGCATGCCACCACACCTGGCTAATTTTTGTGTTTTTAGTAGAGATGGGGTTTTGCCATGTTGGCCAGGCTTGTCTCCAGCTCTTGACCTCAGGTGATCCACCCACCTTGGCCTCCCAAAGTGCTGGGATTACAGGCATGAGCCACCATGACCAGCCTACACAGGCTTTTAAATTGGCCTTGATGGAACTTTGTCTCAAATAAGACTTTTTTAAAGCTGAGTGTAGTCATGGATTCATATCATCAAATATCTATGAGTTGGGGGATCCTCTTCTCTTGAGGTTCCAAGATAAAACTTGGGGCTGGTGGGCCTGTCAGAAAGTGACGTTCTTTACTTACCACAGTTCAGGAACCCTGTACAGAGACTATGTAGACAAACATGAGGCCAGTTTTCCCAAGGGGCTTTTATTGGCTCTGTAAGTCAAGTTTGAGTCCTTAAAGGAAAGCACACCATTCCAGTCAAAGCCTTGGTAGAATAACCAGTTTCTCCAAGTGTGTCCTCTCATACATGAAAAGAGATTCCTATTGCACTTATGTAAATAACTGTATTGCCACAAATAGCTTCCAAATTCTGGAGAAATCAGGAAGAGGAAAAACAAATATGTTATAAATTTTGTTCATAGGAATATACTAAATTGTTAAATCCTGTTAATCGCTCCAAAGAAAAGTTTCCTTGGCTCTGAAAAAGCAAAGCAAAGGATTAGCAACATTTTAAGTGAAAAGTCAAAAGGATTACTTCAGTCTTGTAATAGTTCAGTCGCTGTAGTTAATTCCTGTTCCGCTTGATATTCCTGAACATTTCAGTTCTCCATGGGCCCTGAAAGTTTTTATTTTACTCTGATGTCACCATCTCCAAAGCTGTTAAAAACTTGTATGCAAGAGCACCTGTTGGAGTTTTATAGCTTTTTATAAAATCACCTTCTAAGAAGGACCAAAATAAGACAACAATTGTCTGTGAATGACAAAAGGTTTTAGGGCAGCCACAGTCAAAATAACCATTGACAAGAAAATTCATTACCTCTGTGGCACACGATAATTTAACATAATAATTATAATTACTACTGATAATGTACACTAAATCATATCAGAATTATAGGAGTTTCCTATGATTTGGGAACACATAACGATAACATGTTTATACAAACACAGCCCAAAGAAACCCAAACACCATTTCATATTTGACAACACTTCCTATATAATTTTTATACCAAATAGGACAAATTAGGTCATTTTTGGACTTTATGGAACTTAATATCCTAAAAGATTAATTAGGTCAGAAAAAGACATAAGTTATAATTTGATTGTGGAAAGTTTGTCAAATATCAAAGGTTTAAAACACTTGATATCACAGGCTATTGCAAAATAAGTCATTCATTTAACCAAAGTGCTAACTTGAGGATTTCAAAAAAGGTGAAAACCTTCATTCTTTCAGAGAAAACTTAATTTTCCAAACAATAAACCCTAATAAAAACAAGAAGCCAATTACATTTGTTTTTCAAAATTTTATAATAAAATTTTAATCTTGATCATAAGATATAATTTTCATAAGCCTTTTATAAACTTTATAGCCTTAATTTATTAAGGAGTTTGTTAATGCTTCCAGAAAACCTTGTTAATCTGACACAGGGGTCCATATGCTAGTTTTGCATCAGTGTGCTTTTGACATTAATGATTTATTTATAGAGAAACTGAGCTTATTTTATCTCTCAAAGTCAGCCTTTACAATCTTACACACCCGCCTCTTCATGATAGTCCCTGGGCCTTGAGGAATTGAATAGCTTTAATTTCTGGCCTGATGTCTCAGGAATGCAGTTTATTTTGAAGGGCAATTTCTACTGGGTCTGAAGATGGAGCTTTAATTCCTGTCAGTGTTTAAAATTTAGCAGGACTTGGTGTTCTTTTTAGATCCAGGAGTCAAACCCTGTAACTCAATGTCACAAGTACTTTAAATGTGCATACAGAGAGATACATGGATGTAATAACTTTAATTTTAAAAAACATTAATCTCAGTTTTTTTCCTACGCAAACCAAAACTTAATAATAGTATGACAGCATGATCTCATAAAAGTTTTTGCTTTTTAAAAAAATACATCCTCTTATTGTGACTTACACAGACCATTCATGACATGCTTGGACTTTTTGGGTTGACCTGAATATCTTTTTTATAAACAACCACTCATTTTACTGTAGGACTAAATTGACCATACAGTATTCTGTCTCATATAAAATTATTTCTCTTTAAGCATAAAAGTTTGGAAAATTTGCAACCTGACAATGTAATAGAAAAGAAAATCCCATTTTCTGAGGAGAAATTCAAGCCAGCTGCAGAAATTTGCATAAGTAACAAGGAGCTGAATGTTAATCTCCAAGACAATGGGGAAAATGTCTTCAGGGCATGTCAGAGGTCTTCACAGCAGCCCCTCCCATCACAGGCCCAGAGGCCTAGGAGGAAAAAGTGGTTTCATGGGCCAGGCCCAGGGTTGCCATGCTGTGTGCAGCCTAGGGACTTGGTGCCCTGCATCCCAGCCACTCCGGCCATGGTTAAGAGGGGCCAACATAGAGCTCAGGCCATGGCTTCAGAGTGTGCAAGTCCCAAGCCTTGGCAGTTTTCACATGGTGTTGAGCCTGTTGAGTGCACAGAAGTCAAGAATTGAAGTTTGGGAACCTCCGCCGACATTTCAGATGTATGTAAATGCCTCGATGCCCAGGCAGAAGTTTGCTGCAGGTGTAGGGCCCTCATGGAGAACCTCTGCTAGGGCAGTGTGGAAGGGAAATGTGGGGTCAGAGCCCCCATGCAGAGTCCCTACTGGGGCACCACCTAGTGGACCTGTGAGAAGAGGGCCACCATCCTCCAGACCCCAGAATGGTAGATCCACTGACGGCTTGGACTGTGTGCCTGGAAAACCCACAGACATTCAACGCCAGTCCATGAAGACAGCCGGGAGGGAGGCTGTATCCTGCAAAGCCACAAGGGTGGAGCTACCTAAGACCATGGGAACCCACCTCTTGCATCAGCATGGCTTGGACGTGAGAAATGGAGTCAAAGGAGATCATTTTGGAGCTTTAAAATTTGACTGCCCCATTGGATTTCAAACTTGCACAGGGCCTGTGGCCCCTTTTGTTCAGCCAATTTCTCCCATTTGAAATGGCTCTATTTACCCAATGCATGTACCCCCAATGTATCTAGGAAGTAACTAAATTGCTTTTGATTTTACAGGTTCATAGGTGGGAGGAACTTGCCTTGTCTCAGACGAGACTTTGGACTGTTAACTTTTGAGTAATGTTGAAATTGAGACTGTGGGAGACTGTTAGGAAGGCATGATTGGTTTTGAAATATGAGGACATGAGATTTGGGAGGGGCCAGGGGCAGAGTGATATGGTTTGGCCGTGTCCCCACCCAAAACTCATCGTGAATTCCCACGTGTTGTGAGAGGGACCCAGTGGGAGGTAATTGAATCATGAGGAAAGTCTTTCCCATGCTTTTCTCATGATAGTAAATAAGTTTCACCAAGACCTGATGGTTTTATGAAGAGGAGTTCCCCTGCACACGTTATCTTGCTCTTTGCCTGCTGCTATCCATGTAAGACATGACTTGCTCCTCCTTCCATTCCCCCACAATTGTGAGGCACTCCCAGCTAGGTGGAACTGTAACTCCATTAAACCTCTTCTTTTGTAAATTGCTTCAGAGGGTGCAAGCCCCAAGCCCTGGCAGCTTCCACATGCTGTTGAGCCTGTGAGTGCACAGAAGTCCAGAACTGAAGTTTGGGAACCTCCACCTGGGTTTCAGAGGGTGTATGGAAATGACTGGATGTCCAGGAATAAGTTTGCTGCAGGGCTGGGGCCCTCATGGAGAACCTCTGCTAGGGCACTGTGGAAGGAAAATGTGGGGTGGGAGCCCCCACACACAGTCCCCACTGGGGCACTGCCTAGTGAAGCTGTGAGAAGATGGCCACTGACCTCTAGACCCCAGAATGGTAGATCCACAAATAGCTTGCACTGTGTGCCTGGATAAGCCACAGACACTCAATAATAGTCTGTGAAATCAGCCAGAAGGAAAGCTGTACCCTGCAAAACCACAAGGGCAGAACTGCCCAAGACCATGGGGACCCCCCTCTTGCATCAGTGTGACCTGGATGTGAAACATGGAGTCAAAGGAGATCATCTTGCAGCTTTAAGATTTGACTACGCTGCTGGATTTCAGACTTGCATGGGGCCTGTGGCCCCTTTGTTTTGGCCAATTTCTCCCATTTGAAATGACTGTATTTACCCAATGCATGCACCCCCATTGTATCTAGGAAGTAACTCACTTGCTTTTGATTTTACAGGCTCATAGGCAGAAGGGACTTGCTTTGTCTCAGATAAGACTTTGGACTGTGGAGTTCTGAGTTAATGCTGAAGTGAGTTAAGACTTTGGGAGACTGTTAGGAAGGCATGATTGGTTTTGAAATGTGAGGACATGAGATTTGAGAGGGGCCAGAGATGGAATGATATGGTTTAGCTCTGTATCCCACCGAAATCCCATCTTGAATTATAACTCCCACAGTTCCCGCATGTCGTTGGAGGAACCCGATGGGAGGTAACTGAATCATAGGGTCAGTCTTTCCTGTGTTGTTCTCATGATAGTGAATAAGTCTCCAGAGATCTGATGGTTTTAAAGATGAGAGTTTCTCTGCACAAGCTCTCTCTCTTTGCTTGCTGCCATCCATGTAAGATGTGACTTGCTCCCCCTTGCCTTCCACCATCATTGTGAGGGCTCCCCAGCAATGCAAAACTGTAAGTCCATGAAACCTCTTTCTTTTGTAAACTGCCCAGTCTCTGGCATGTCTTTATCAGCAGCGTGAAAATGGACTAATACAAACACATTTCTAAGTGTCTAAACTACAGTCTTCCTTAAAAACCAAGGGTAGTCTCTGTTGCAATAGCTATTTTAGTATAAAAAAAAATCAGGTTCACAATACAAAATTAAGTGGTTTAAGGGCTGAAACAAACTTGTCTGTTTAAATTCTTGGGGTTCCATAAGGAAAAACAGAGGTTTCTCCCCCAAAGGGAGTCTAGCACCTTCTCCATTTTCTTTAAGGAACCCCACGCTATTATAAACTATTTTAGGTCCCCCGTGCAGCAGAGGGTGCAAGAGAAAGGAGAGACAGCAGAAGTAAATGAAGAAACTAGAATTCAGTCAACTGAGAAGAAAAAACTTTTGCTCAAAAAAAAGACAAGGTTCTAGGAGAGGAAAAAAACAAAAACAAAAACATGAAAGTCCTTTAAAACAAACACACACACACACATTTTGGATATTAGCTTTAATTTATCTGACTTTTAACCATTGAGCTCCTTTAAAAAAAAGTTTTTAAATCTCATTACCATATTTCAGCTAGAACAAATTGCTGCTATTTCAGAAGTACCAAGTATCAAACCAGAAAGGACTTGATTTAGAAACCAAACCCAGCTTTCATGCTGGAAAAAAAAAAAAAAAAAAAGAAGGCAGAAACTTAGGCATTGAACTGCAGTGTGGGGTAACAGCCATTGCTTTCAGTTTGGCCTGGCTAGCAAAAAGGTGGTCTGGTTATGTAAATAAAGTCCCTTAAGTAGTGAAAATCAAAATCAATCTTTTTTTTTTTTTTTTGGTGGGAATGTAGCCACTTTAGAGGCCTTATTCCCCATAATTTGAAACTTTCCTTTGGATTTGATCAAGTCAGATAGAGTTGGTCAAACCCAATGGGAAAAAGACTGAAACAACAAAAACAGAAACATACAACAACAACAACAATAATAAAAAAGAGCAAAGCAAAACAAACAATTGCACAACTTACATAATTACTGAGTGCTCTAACAGTAAGGAGAAATTAAGACCAGCTGGCTATTAATTTTACCTTTAGCCAAGACAAACCCCAGTTCAGTTACTTACCTAGGAATGGATCTCAGGCTGAAGACTGCACTCCACCATCCTAGAAGCAGGAAAAAAAAAAAAAAAAAAAACCTCATCTTCCCTGTTGGAAGTGAGCTCAAACTCCATAAAGGAGTTTACCTGCCTTCCATCATCACAGAAGCAGGAAAAAACTTGCCTGCCTTGTTTTGGAAGCAAGTAAAACTCCAAAAAAAGGGGTGGGGTGGTGGTGGGAGTCGTACAGCAAAATAAAACGTTAAATCTCAACCAAATTTTGGGAGATCAGGGATTCTCTGGAGGGGGTGCTTCCAGGCCTCAGTAAATTGTCCTATTCATTTGAGCCATAAAGATAACTCAAGCTGGTACTAAGCACTCCTAAGACATTTTTTCAAAGGTCAGGGGCACCTCCATTCAGAATCCCTTTGTGATTACCAAAATGTGAACCCAGAAAATCTGAGACAAGTCTCAGTTAATTTAGAAAGTTTATTTTGCCAAGGTTGAGGACACACGCCATGACACAGCCTCAGGAGGTCCTCACGACATGTGGCCAACGTGGTCAGAGCACAGTTTGGTTTTCTACATTTTAGAGAGAGATGACACACCAATCAACATATGTAAGATAAACATTGGCTTAGTCTGGAAAGGCGGGACAACTCAAAGTGGGGTAGGGGCTTCCAGGTCATAGGTAGATAAGAGACAAATGGTTGCATTCTTTTGAGTTTCTGATTAGCCTCTCCAAAGAAGGGAATGAGATACGCATTTATTTCAATGAGCTAAGGGGTGACTTTGAATAGAATGGGAGGCAGGCAGGGGCCCATTCCATAGGCCCCTCCCCACCAAACTGTCCTTGAAAAATCCTCACCTCTGAATTTTAGGGGAGGCTGATTTAAGTAATAACTGCCCTAAGCAGTTTTCAGCTTGACTTTTCCCTTTAGCTCAGTGATTTGGGAGCCCCAATGTATTGTCCTTTCACATAATCAATTTACAGAACAAGAAAAAAGAGAAAGAGAGGTGACTTACAGCCGGAGAAGCGGAAGCTGCAGCCGCATGCTGCATGGTGATGCCACACAGCCACATTTCCTTCTAGGCTCAATGTCATTTCTAGGGTTCCAAAAATTGATGATGTTTATTCGTTTTTTATACCCCTCTGCGCAGGCCCCAGTACTGGCCCAGACTGGCCAGGTACCCCACGCTGCAGAGGGGTATGCAGCGGCTCCCCACAGGTCTGGCTTGGGCCACATCTATCACAGGCAGACCATTGTGAAAAGACCTTTGCACAAATTTTAAGTGCAAGATATCTGACCTAACCAACTCCATCTTGCCTTTAACCTCCAAACTGCCTTTGATCACTTCTGGGCATGGGCCAAGCTAACTTTGGAAGAAATTTAGTTAGTAATTTAAATGATAACAGCCCTTCCCACAACTAAACCACCTTTGTAATACTAATGAAAGGCCACCAAGTTAAGAGGATGAGAAGGGCCTGGATTCTGCTAAGTAGGGATAAACAATTACCAACTATTGTCCCAGAAGTTGTAAGATTTGCAACTTCCCTAATTACTCCTGCAGATAACATCACTATTATAGAAACTAGGATTGGCCTTTTAAGATGTATTTTCAGACAGGGTCTCATTCTGTCACCCGGGCTGGAGTGCAGTGGCAGAATCATGGCGCAGTGCAGCTTTGACCTCCTAGGCTCAAGCAATCTTCCTGCCTCAGCCTCCCAAGTACCTGGGACCACAGGGACGTGCCACCACTCCTGGCTACTTTTTTTTAATGTTTTGTAGAGAAGAGGTCTCACTATGTTGCCCAGACTGGTCTCGAGCTCCTGGGCTCAAGCACTCCTCCTGCCTCAGCCTCCCAAAGTGCTAGGATTACAGGTGTGAGCCACTGTGCCTGGCCATACTTTTGTACTGCTGACACCAGATGGCTCTACCTGGACCAGCAGACCAGCAGCTCCTTGGTAGCTCTCATCCAAAAGTGGACTCAGTGCATAAGGACCTTTTCTACACCCCTATGATGGCATTCCCAAAAAATCAGAAGCACCCATTCCCTAGGCCCCTGCCCACCAAACTGTCCTTGAAAGATTCTCACCTCTGAATTTTAGGGGAGGCTGATTTAAGTAATAAGAAAACTCCAGTCTCCCATTTAGCTGGCTCTATGTATAGTCAACTCTTTCTCTATTGCAATTCCCCTGTCTTGGTAAATTTGGCTCTATCTGGGCAGTGGACAAGAAGAACTAATTGGGCAGTTACAGTGGGGTTGACTGGCACATGAGAATGGTGGGATTGAGAGGCCTGGGAGCCTCCACCCTGCAGGGTCTGCTGATTGGTATCAAACCCAATAAACCATAAGGTCAGGGGAACCTGCAGGGGAGGAGCAGCAGGAAGGACACTGCTCTGCAGCCCAGCCCACAGCACCCCACATGGTGTCCATGGCCATTCTAGTGTATCCTGACCTCTCACACTGCTCCAACCCTCACAGCACACCTGCTGCCCTCCTGGGGTGCTGGCCTCCCTTCAGGGAAGGGGAGACTCTGGGCTTACAAAGATCAGGACAGCAGCCAGAGGAAAGATGTGACAGGCCCTGGCTCCCTCCCTCCTGACGTCTGCCCTCTCCAGCCAGACTCCAGCCACTCCCTGCTAAGGGTCCAGCCTGATTCTGTTGAGCAAGGAATGTTTGTGAGGCTCCCAGGCTGGATGCCAATGTGGTCCCTGTGTCTTGGTGGGATCCTGTTGCCCCACCACAAGAGCTACCCCAGAACAGGCGATTCAAAGAGGAGGGCTGTACCCAGGGCTCAGAAGCACAGACCCCCACCAGCCCTCCTCAGCTGGCAGAGCCCACCTGACCTCTCTGGGCCCTCCCTGGCTGGCTCAGCTCTCACTGGGCATCTGGAGTCCTCCCCACCCCAGATTCAGGCACAGCCAGTGCAGGTGCCACCTGCTTAATGCTGTCCTGCCCAGGCACCCTGCCCAAGCCCCCAGCCACCCCCCAGCTCAGGGGCCAACGGGCGCAGCCTCCTGGGTGCTGATCTGCTGCAGCCGAGAGCCTTAAGCTGCCTCAGGCCCTCCTCAGTGAAGATGAGGCCAAGAGCAAGCAGAGGACCCAGACCTCCCAACTGAGGTGCGTCTCTCAGCAGGCAGCTGCACTTCTGGAGAAGGTCAACTGCAGAAGCTCCTTGCCCTGCCAGCCTCAGGGTCCTTTCTGAGGCTCTGCCCGCCCCAGGGTGGCTTTGAGGAGGCCTCCCCTGCTCAGCCTCCTAGGGCGGCTTCACGGGCTTCTCGAGCCACCGCTGGAGCCATGAGGGCTGCCCTCAGGTGACCACCCCCAGGCTGGATCCCTCTCTGCCTTTGCACACCCCCTTGAGATGGGTCCTAGTAGTGCCAGTTCTCTTTCCCCAGCAAGGGCTGCTCCAGGTTACTGCCCACCCAGAGACCCTGGGGGCCAGCACTGACTTCAGAGGTGGAACCATTCAATGTCCTCTGGTGGTGACCTTGCTGTGACGGCTGGCCTGGGGCTCCTGAAGAGCTGACACCCCACAGACACCATGTGTTAGGCACTGTGTGAAGGTTAGCCCTGCAGAGTGGCCCCACACGATTCAGACACTTTTGAGAGTGAAAGGGGTACCAGTAATTGTTCCAGGACAACAGGTGCCACCAGGACTGCCCAGTGAAAGCACCAGGACAACAGGTGCCACCAGGACTGCCCAGTGAAAGCACCAGGACAACAGGTGCCACCAGGACTGCCCAGTGAAAGCACGACACAGCGGCACCACAGGCACATCCAGCTCAGCACAGCAGGCCAAGAAAAGCGGGGAATCACAGGCAACAGGCAGGGGAAGGGATGCAGTGAGATCCTGGGCTGTGGAGTAAAATGGCTCCGGACTCCAAACTCTGTGTCCCTGACTATCCCTGATGCTCCCGAGCCTCAACTGCTCATCTGTACCAAAGGGATGGCACTAGTGACTCAGCCAGGTGCCAGGAAGATTCGATGAGTTAAGTGCCACCAGAATGTGGACAGCACAGGCCCCACTAAGTGTGTTCTGCCTCCTGTCGTCTTGGATCCTCTCTTCCTCCTTTGCTGCTTTTACATTGGGTATTTTCCAATGTAGCATTTTAATTTCTTTAATGATTTTTTCACTCTATTTTTTGAATTATTTCTCTAGTGGTTGTTCTAGGGATCACCATTTACATTTTATCAGAATCTACTTTGGATCTGCGCTAATTCCAGTGAGACAGAAATGCCGCTCCTGTGCAGTTCCGTCCCCTTTTCCCTTCTGCGGTATTATCGTTATGCACCTATCACATCTCTAAATGTTACAAACCCAGCAGTGTGTTGTTATTATTATTATGTAATGTTATGCTTTTTAAGGAAGCTGGGAGATAAAAGAAGACCAAGTACATATTTTTAGCTTTTGCCACATTAACTTTCCTTTTATTGTTTCTGGTTCTCTTTATCTGTTCTGTGAATTTGAGTTACTATCTGGACTCACTTCCTAGTCAGATTATTTTGCTTCCACCCATCTCGTTTGGGTTATTATTCACAAATACATTATATTTCTATATGTGATAGGCCCAACAATGTTATACCCATATTATTTTATATAATTGCTTTTTACATCAATTAAGAAGAAATGTGCATCTATACTGTTTTATACAACTATACAAGTACCTCTGCAAGTGTTATTTTCAATGTGGATTTAAATTACCTTCTGGGGTCATTTACTTTCAGCCTGAAAGACATCCTTTCATCTTTCTGATAAGGTGGGCCTGCTAGCAACAAACTCTCTTGGCTTTTGTATGTAGTATCTGGGTTCATCTTTAAACTGCTTGTTTGTTTGTTTATTGAGACAGGGTCTCACTCTGTTACCCAGGCTGGAGTGCACTGGCCCCAGTCTTGGCTCACTGCAACCTCTACCGCCCAGGTTCAAGCAATTCTCCTGCCTCAGCCTCAGCCTCCCAAGTAGCTGGGATTATAAGCGCATGCCACCATGCCAGGCTAGTAGACAGGGTTTCATCATGTTGCCCATGCTGGTCTTGAACTCCTGACCTCAGGTGATCCACCTGCCTCAGCCTCCCAGTGCTGGGATTACAGGCGTGACCCACCATGTTCAGCTGCTTAAATTTCTGAAAGATAGTTTGCTGGATATAAGATTCTTAGTTAATGGTTTTTTTGTTTTTGTTTTTGTTTGTTTTGAGCACTCTGAATATATTATCCCTCTGCCCTCTGGCGTCCACTGTTTCTCATGAGAAGTCAGCTGTTGATCTTACTGGTGTTCTTTTGTAAGTGACAAATCATTTTTCTCTGTTTTCAAGATTTTATCTTTGGCTTCCAGCAATTTTACTATGATGAGTCTATTTGTGGATCTCTGGTTATCCTACTTAGATTTCATTGAGCCTCTTGGATTTGTAGGCTAACATTTTTCAAAAAAATTGGGGATTTTTCAGCCATTATTTCTTTAAACATTTTTTCTGTTCCTTTCTGTCTCTCCTCTCTTCTGGTTCTCCAAGCGTATGTTGGTGCAATTCGTGTGGTATAATACATTTCTCTAAGGCTCTTTTCTTCACTCTTTTTACTGTCCTTTGGATTGCATAGTTTCTATCACTCTATTCTCAAGTTCACTAATTCTTTCTTCTTCCAGTTGAAATCTACTGTTGAGCTCAGCTTGCCTAGTGAATTTTTCATTTCAATCATTGTACTTTTTAACTCCAGAATTTTCATCTGGTTCTTTTTATTTGAGACAGGGTCTCATTCTGTCACCCAGGCTGAAATGCACTGGCACTATCACAGCTCACTGCAGCCTTGACCTCCCAGGCTCAAGCAATCCTCCCACCTCAGCCTCCTGAGTAGCTAGGACTATAGGTGTGTGCCACCATGCTGGCTAATTAAAAAAAAAAAAAAATTGTAAATACAAGTTCTCACTATGTTGTCCCAGACTGGTTTTGAATTCCTGGACTCAGATGATCTTCCTGCCTCAGCCTCCCAAAGTGCTGGGATTACAGGTGTGAGTCACTGAGTCAAGCCTGTTTTTTTTTTTTTTTTTTTTAATACAAAACATATAATTTCTACCTTCTTAATCTCCATTTGAGGCAATATTGGCTCACACCTTCCTTTAGTTTTACCCCCTTTAGTTCTTTAACCATAACGTCCTTTAGTTCTTAGAACACATTTATGATGGCCACTTTGAAACCTTTTTCTTTTAAATCCAGCATCTTGCTCTACATAGGCAGTTTCTATTACCTGCCTTTTCCCCCAGTGTATCAGCCATACTTTCCTGTTTCTTTGCATGCCTCATAATTACCTTTTGAAGAATGGACATCTTAGGTAACCATTGTAGCAATTCTGGATACCAGCCAGGCTGATCTTGGACTATTTTTCTGCTTTCTTTGCTTAGGGACCAGCTAGACTATTTTAGTGGCATCTATTTCTCACCCCACATCCCAGAGCCTCTGACTGCATCTCAGTTTTTCTCCTCAGGGGCACCATCTTGGTTATGCCGTCAGTTGCCCTGATGACAGTGGTTTGAAAGTGTTGCAAAGCACTTTGTTTTCCCTGACCACATCCAGCCGTTAAGCTCCACTAATGGTCAGCTGATTGCTCCACTGTTTTGAATGCTGCCCTGGACATAAATTGCTTCACAGGTCAATCCAATCAAATTTGGGCTCCTTTGAAGGGATAGTTCCTGAAGTTAAGTGTCTGTGATACTTATATGACCCCTAGCCAGACAATATTTTTGGCACAGATCCCCAATAAATATACTGATTGACCACAGTTGCCTTTCTCCATCACTTCCACTGTTTTTTGAGAGCACCCTTAGGCTGGAACTTCACACTCTAACAAATGCAGTTCCTGTGGGGAGGAATGTGGAGCTCCCTGTTCTATGGCCTGCTTCTCCAGTGGCTCTGCTGTTTGGGGTGGGGACAATGTTGTGTCTCCCCCCAACTTTGACAGCTGAGCATTTGATGGGAGGGGAGTCAGCAATCCCAGGTTGTCCGGGCTTGCCTCTCAGTATGGAACCCCCATTCTACAGGTGAGGCCCACTAAGGGTTGTTGCCTGCCTCCATCCCTCACACCCTAAGCTCACCTCGTAAATCCGCCCTGTGCCCAGCCCTGCCATGAGGCAGTTCTCCAACATTATGTCTCTGTAGAAGCCTCTGGGGAGGGCTTAGGAATTGCCAGCTCCTCTGGTGAAGTCACTGCCACATCCATGAAGCCCACAGAACTGCCTGGACCTGAAGCAGGCTGGAACCTCTGCTCTCTCCTTACAGAGATGGGGGAGATCAGACATAACTGCTGGAGCAGGCATGAAGGCACAAGGCCTGGGCCGACTTGCACTGCTAGATGAGTCCTATACTCGCTCACCCATCCTCTACAACTAGGCTCCCCAAACCTTTTACAACTAGTTGTACTCGTATGACTGGGACCTGGCTCGAGGGACATGAGCAGAAGTGGTGTGCTTTCTGGAGGCAGACACAGTGGAGGGGACTGGAGCAGGTGTCCTGTGACATCTTCAACCCTGTGGTTCCCTTCATGAAATACACATGGCGTATCTTGGTCTGTTTGCAAGGTTATAAAGTAACACCTGAGGCTGAGTAATTTATGAAGAAAAGAGGTTTATTTGGCTCACAGTTCTGCAGGCTGTACAAGCAGCATGGTGCCAGCATTTGCTTCTGGTGGGGAATTCGGGGAGCTTCCACTCATGATGGAAGGCAAAGGGGAGCAGCATCACATAGCAAGAGGAGGAAGACGGGAGGGCGGTGCCAGGCTCTCTTTAACAAACAGTTCTCACAGAAACTAATCAAGTGAGAACTCACTTGTTACCACAAAGACGGCACCAGGCTATTAATGAAGGATCCATCCCGATAACAGGAACATCTCCCATCAGGCCCCACCTTCAACACTGGGGATCAAATTTCCATGTACGATTAGAAAGGGACAAGCATCCAAACCGCATCATGGCAGGAGGAGCCTGGCTCTGCCAGACAGTTGAGCTGTTTCATCAGCCCTGATTTCCCTTCTCAACTAGTATGTGTGCAAGAACTAAACTGCTATCTTGTGTACACAACTCTGCAGGGTCCCTCTGTTATTGGCACTGGGTAGGGCAGGGTAGGAATCCCCCAGGCCCTGGCCATGAGGTGCTCTGTATTTATCACCGCTGTCCGGGTCATGGTGGGCAGTGTGGGTCTGCCTCCCCTTCTAGACCAGGTGAACCTTAATGACAGGTGCATGTTTTACTCATCCCAAGTCCCCCAGGGGCCTGGCCCATGACTGGAACTGAGGAGTCGAGGGCAATGGCAGAACTGCCTGGACCTGAAGCAGGCTGGAACCTCTGTTCTCTCCTTACTGCCTGTCTCAGTTTGGATTGCTATAACAAAATACCACAGGCTAGGTGGTTTAAACAACAGAAATTAATTTCTCACAGATCTGGGGACTGAAAGTCCAATACCAAAGGCACTGGCAGTCTAATGTCTGCTGAAGGCTATTTCTGATTTGCAGATGGCAGTTTTCCATTTTATTTCTTCTTTTTAGCGATAAGGTCTTATCATGCCTAGGCTGGTCTCGAACTCCTGGACTCAAAGCAATCCTAATGCCTTGGCCTTCCAGTGCTGGGATTACAGGCGTCAGCCACTGCACCCAGCTTGAAAGATGGCAATTTTCTCGTATGATCACACTGAGCAGCAAGAGACCTCACTCTAGTTCCTTCCTTTTAAGGACTCAATCTCATCGGGGAGCCCCACCCTCACGACCTCACCTAAGCTTAGTCACCTCCCAAAGGCCCCACCTCCTGATACCACCCTACTGGGGGTCAGGGTTTCAACATATAAACTTTGGGGGGGGACACAAACATGCAGTCCTAATACCATCATTACGGAGATGGAGGCCACACACCGACCAACACCCATACCCTCAAGGGCACTGGTGGGGACAGAGGGGTCTCACCCAGCACTGCCATGAGGCAGAAGTTCTCCAACATTATGTCTCTGTAGAGGCCTCTAGGCAGCACTTAGGAATTGCCAGCTCCTCTGGTGAGGTCACTACCACATCCTCAGGGCCCACAGCCTCCTGAAACAACAGAACTTTGCTGCTTCGTGGAGGAGCGTCCGTATGTCCACACCATAGGGGTGTGGTCACTTCCCTCTGCCAGGGAGAAAGGGGAGGAGAACAGGATTCCTAGTGTATTTCTTCTCTTCAGAACTGACAGCCCATCAAGGTACAATGACACAGAAAAAGGCTGGCCAGGTGCCAAGTCCTGGCTCAAGCGTGGCAGCTCCTCCCACTGAGTCTCATGGCCACCCCAGAGGACAGGCCTTCCTTTCACACACATCAGAAATAGGGACCCCAAGACCTCGAGAGGGGGAATGGGCCCAGGGACATGCCTTGGCTTGGAGTGGCTTAGGACCAGGGCAAGACACCTGATCCCAGAGCAGACCACCCTCTGACACTGGGCAACACATTCCCTGCTCTGGACCTCAGTTCCTTTGGCTGCTAAGGAGGCCCAACAATCCTGGCCTATGTGGGACGGGACTGCCTGCAGACATAGACGGCCTTTGAGCACCTCGTATCTCGCTTCCCAGCCAGCCTGGGTGTGGAGATGGCCATGCTGACAGGTTCCCTGAGAGAGGGTCCAGCCATGGCCAGCGGGCCTCCCAGGATTGGCCCCTGGGTGCAGGGCCTGAGCAGGGAGGCCATCATGCTGCCTTTGAGACCAGGACCCAGCAGGGGCCATGCCTAGATTCAGAGGCTCAGGACCACCACGGAACTGAAATGAGGTTCAAGGCCTCACACAAGAGTGGCCCCTAAAAAGGCTGGTAAAGGAGTGTTTTCACCTCTGTTTACAGTTGAGGGCACTGCTCAAAGTCATGCAGCTGGTGAATGGCAGGGAGTGAGCAGTGAACATGAGGCTGGTCACCAGGAGCAGGTAGCCGTGGGTCTCCCTCTGCCCTCAGCAACTTCGCACCTGCCCCAGATATCTAAACAGGAGTGACCCCACCTCATTTCATGTTATCATCACTGCCCTGCAAGGGAAACAACAGATGTGTAAGGTCTGAGGGTCCATGTGTGGAAGCAGACACCAGAGCCGAGTCCACGCGGGCAAAGGAGCGGGCTTGCAGGGCCAGGAGCTGGGGCTCACCTGGGAGGCTGGTGGCTGCAGCTCCTGGCCCTGCAGACAGCCAGGCCTGGGGTCTACAGGAGCTGGACAGGGAAGAGGACAAACAAGGCCTCATAGGTCCATTCTCCCCAGCCTCCCAGCAGGCAGCTGAGCCCAACGCAGTGCCGGAGAGCTCAGCCCTTGTCAAGGAGAGTCCTCGAACCCAGAGGGGGCAGCGGAAGTGCAGAAGCCCTGCCCAGGCCCTGTCTCCCAGCCCACCACCCACCCCTCATGGCTGCCACACCCACCAGCCCGTGACTGTCCACATCCTGACCCCTACCTCATGACCTCCCCAACTCTGATCTCCACACCTGACCCCAAAGCACATTTTATTATTATTTTTATCAGAGATAAGGCCTCTCACTCTGTCACCCAGGCTGGAGTGCAGAGGCCATAACTCACTGCAGCCTCGAACTCCTGGGCTTGGGGATCCTCCTGCCTCGGCCTCCTGAGTAGCTGGGGTTACAGGCAACCACCACCACACCTAGCTCATTTTCTTTTATTTTCTGTAGAGATGGGATCTCCCTATGTTGCCCAGGCTAGTTTCAGACTCCTGAAGTAACGTGATCCTCCTGCCTTGGCGTTCCAGAGCGCTGGGATTTCAGGCAGAAGCTACCACCCCCGGCCCCCCATAAGCACATGTATGTGGGGTGAGGTGAGGTCCCTGAGGTGCAGTGTGGATGGGTCTTGATTTGTCCCAAGTTTGGCTGCCTTGTGCCACAGCCTCCCAAGAAAGGATGCAGTCCACACCTTCTGCAAATCCCTGCCTCGAACCCTGTCCCTCCGGAAGCACATCCAGCCACCGGGACCCTGAACCTCCTCCAAACTGGGGACAACTGATGACAGTCCTCCAACCCCAGGGAGCTGAGGAAGCCATGAGCAGGGGCTGCGACTTCCTTTCTTCCAGTCAACCTACCACTAGCAATCACTCATTCGGCCCGCTGGATAAGAAGAGTGGCCTGCAGACGGGCCCAGGGCAAGGTCCGCTCTAGATCCTACTATGCAGGAGGCAGACAACCTTCAGCACAGCGTGCCGGGGGTGCCCACAGAGATCCAGGCTGGCATAGGCAGGACAGGTGTTCTGTAAACCAATCCAAGGTAGAAGGGGCTGAAAGACCACCTACCAATCCCAATCCCTGAATTCACCGTGCCACCCTGAAAGTATGGCCTCTCCTGGGCACCCTGAGGGATGGGAGCTCCCAGAGTGGAGGCTGCCTGTCCCAACTGAGGACAAAGGAGTGCCCTCAGGCCTGAGCCCTCAGGGGCACCACCAGAGAAGAATGTGGTGGTACAAAGAGGTTCGTTCTACTAGCAGGCTGGAAGCAGCCACGGAGGTCCCAAACCAGACGTCACAGCACCCGCTGCCCCAGTAGCCACTGGAGAACTGAGGCCATGACCTGTAGGGGCACGGTGAGAAGACAAGGAGTGGCTCCAGCCCCATGTTCACAGATAAAAGGGAGAGGCATTTAAACGGGACCAGAGACTTGCACGCTCTGCTCTGGCAAGCTCCAGGGCTTCCCAGGGGCCTCAGCAGCCCCAGAAACGGAGTGAGGAGACACAGCCTCACAGGGCTGTGCTGTGGTGTCTGGTGCAGCGGGGATCCACCTGAGAGGGCTTGGGGAACAAGATTCTGAGGCTAAAACATTCCACCACTTGAGCTTCTGAGACTGGTCAGGAAGTGAAAACAAAGTGTTCGGAGGAAACAGCAGTCTCCACAAAGCGTTCCGGAGGACAGGATGGAGGCAGGAAGTATGCAGCAGGCAGCTGGGCCCAGCAGCGCAGAGATGAGTAAGCTCTGGGCTCCCTAAAAACCTCACTCCAGGGAGACCCGCAGCAGCGAGCCCAGGTGAGGAGGGGCTGCAGGAGGAGCAGGGCCCAAGTCCCCTGGGTGGCACAAGGGATTCCACCCACAGGGGCTGTGCCTAGAGTCAGGTTCCAAGCCTTGTTGCAGTTAGTCTCAAAGAGGGGCACCCTGAGGACACAGCCACTCACTGGGGACAAATGTCTACCCATGAGCCCAGCACAGTCAGCACAGAAGCAGGTCAAGAGCGGGAAGGGCTCAGGTCCTGAAGAGCTACAGTCTGACAGGGACAAGCCATCTCCAGAGGATTCAGGAGAGCCAGCCAGGAGCTCGGCAGGCCTGCCCCGTGCCCTCCTCAGCTCCACCCACCTGGGATGTCCTGCTGCTTCAGAGCCCTCGAGACATGTTCTAACCTCCTGCGTTGCCCCACGCAGCCGCAATCCAGCAATCTTGGTTATGAGGCTCTGCTAGGAGTGACACGTGAGCCCAGAAATGGCACGAAGTACACGGATGTGCAGAAGTTCCCCAGACACAGGAAGCAAACAGTGGGGGTGACACCACGAAGGCAACAGGACCCAAATGGGAACAACTGGGACTGTCATTCAGCACCGAGATCTTCAGAAACTATTTGGCTTTTGTAACCATCACACATGCATTCAAAGCAAGAAACACACACTCCCAGGACATAGGCAGGGCTCTGTCAGCAATGACTTTTGCCCCTGTATCGGCAGAGATGTGAAAATACAAGAAACCACAGCGAGCCAAATCCTCTCCCTCATGAGAACAAAGGTTTCAGTGGAATCAACAGCAGACGCTGGAATGCAAACTACGTGCTGACTCAGCCAAATGATACAAATTTAAGAGGGGAAAAGAATTCAAGAGCAAAGCACTGAAAATAACATAGCAAGAAAAACCCATTTAGGCCGAGTGCTGGGGCTCACGCTTGTAATCCCAGCACTGTGGGAGGCTGAGGAGGGAGGATCGCTTGAGGCCAAGAGTTCAAGACTAGCCTCGGCAACACAGTGAGACTCTGTCTCTACAAAAAAATAAAAAGGTAGGCGTCACGGTGCACGCCTCTAGTCCCAGGTACTCAGGAGGCTGGGGTGGGAGGATCACTCAAGCCAGGGAGGTCGAGGCTGCAGTGAGCTGTGATCACACCACTTCACTCCAGCCTGGTCAACAGAGTGAGACCCTGCCTCAAGAATGAAAAAAAAGAACAATGCACCTATTTCATGCTCGCTCAAAGACGAGGCTAATCACTGTGGACACAGGGCATTCTGGAATTTCAGCTGCAGGAAGCGAGTGCTGCCCGTGAAATGGAGATGCTGCAAGGCAGCTACAGACGTGGAGAAAACCACCACATCCTCTTACAACCGCGTCTGTGAACACTGACCGGGACAGACAACTCCTCCCCCAAGGTATTGCTAACGTGCTAACAGCTGGGGACAAGAGCACAAATATAACTGCTGGAAATCTAAGCAACCTGTTTTACTGTTTCCAGTGACTTACGTGCAAACCTAAGACTAATCTCTGAACGCCTGATCAAGACGTATTCATGTAAAGGCCGTAAGTATGAAATTCTGGGCAACATGGCACATTGCACTCTGAGCCAAAATGCCAAAATACCACGCAGGGTCTGTGTCCTGTATCCGGGTGATGAGCAGGGCCTGGTCAGCCGCTCCTACTTTCTTCACGGAAAGAAACTCTACCAAGTCAACTCTCCGTGGGGCCCCCCACATCCTGGGGCCAGAGACCATGGGATGGGATCTGCGGGTAAGAGGATGGTTCCAGTCATTCTGCTGAACGAGGCCACGAATGAAGTGAGACGTGCGGCCTCTTCAGCCGAGAGCAGGCCAAGAACTGAGTCCCAGCTCTCAGCTATCGGCCCTCAGGCACCGTGCCGGGGTCCACCCAACAAGGGGATGGCCGCCAGCCCAGCAGATAGAGCCTTCTGAGACGAAGCTTGTCCAGGGGCGGTGGGCATGGCCTCCTGTCGGCCTGGAGGGCAACTTCTCTCCACATGGACAGACAGACATCTCCACCCTCTGATACTGCAATGATCAGCCAGCGAACACGAGGCCAGATCAGCCCAGCCTGGCCCCCATTCCAGCCAGAGTGAGGCTCTGGCTTGTTCTAGGCTAGGGTGGACCCTTCTAAAACATTTCCTCACTTTCGGATGACATGGCAAGTGATAAAACCTGTATCGACAGGAACCTCGGGCACAGACTGTCCTGAGCACCCGAGCCACACCCATGGGCGACCCGCTCCTGGAAGGGCTCTTGAGTGTCTGCACATGCCCTCCTGCCTCAGGTGGGGTCGGGGCACAGGACCATGCCACTCCAGGGTGCGTGGAGAAACAGGGCCAGTGGCCAGGACAGGGCAGAGAAGCCATCAGTTGTCACCTGTTGTGGATGAGCAGGGCAAGGGAGAGTGAGCCGTGGCCCCGCAGCCACCAGGGCCCTCCTGGAGGGCTTCAACCTTGACCACAGCCCCAAGGGCGCCACGCCGCCTCCTCACCTGCTGCTGGCTCCGGAACACGGCGCGCAGCGCTCGCAGCTGCCCCACTTCCTGTGCACTGAAGCACGGCTGCCGCTCCGCAAAGCGCAGGACTGCATCGAAGGCCACGGCTGCCTGCTCCCAGGCCGCCTCCTCACCCTCACCAGGATCTCCTCCACCGTCTTGGTCAGCTTTCGGAGTCTTTTCTGAACCCCACACAACCTCTGCTGGCAACGTGGCAGCTGGGGGTTGTCCCCCTTCTGCCTCCCTTCCTGCTACACCCCAGCCGGCGGCCTGGCGCTGGCGAAGCTGGCCCGGGCAGGAGGAGCCTTCCTTCACAAGCTCCAGGATGTGCGCAAAGGATGTGTTGTGGGGCTTCGCTTGGAAGTGCTCTGCCTCCACCTCCTCCTCAGAGGAGGAGCCTTCAGCAAACACAACTGATGGCCACAGCTTCCTCCAGGCCCGCCTGAAGACGTGACTGGGAATTGCATTCCAGGCACAGGCCATGCTGAATATGGCATCATTCATATTGTAGCGGGTGTGAGGGCCCTGGAGGGGGGTCGGAGGGTTAATGAAGTTCCTCATGAAGTCTCTCCGAATGCCCTGCTCCATGGGCTGCACCAATGAGGCCACGCTGGCAGGCAGGAAGATGGTGAAAACATTACTGGACACCAGCTCGGCCTCCTGCGGGTGAGCCCGGGAGCTGTCCAGCAAGAGAACGGCCTTGCTGTCTTCCGGCAAACCTATGGTTCTGAAGTGCTCTCTCACCGAGGGCACAAAGATATGATGGAACCAATCGGAAAAAATCTCCTTGTCCACCCAGGCGCTCCCCTGGGCCTTATAGGCGACAGGCAGGTGCTGGATGCCTTTGAAAGCCCTGGGGCCGCTGCATTTCCCGATGGCCAAGGGCTTGAGCCTGTGGGAGCCTGTGGCGTTGGCACACATCAGCACGGTCAGCCGGTCCTTGCTCTGCTTAAGGCCAGGCACGGCCCCGCCTTCTGGAGTGGGATTTGGCAGGCACCGCCAGAAAAGGCCGGTCTCATCAGCGTTGTAAACCTGCTCGGGGGACAGCCCGTGCTCGGCAGCCAAGCTCCTGAAAAACCCACAGAACTGCTCCGCGGCCTGGTGGTCGGCTGCCTGCTTCTCACTGGATGCATCTAGCTTTTTAATGCCGTGTCTGGCCTTAAAGCGCCAAAGCCACCCTCCAGAGAACACACAGGGCTCAGTGAGCTGCATCTGCTCGTAGAAGTCCTTGGCCTTCTCGATGAGCATGGGGCCTGACACGGGGACGCCCTCAGAGCGCTTCCCCAGGAACCACTCGTACAGGACGCGGTCCAGGTGCTCCAGCTTGGGCGTGTGCAGCGTGCGCCGCTGCTCCAGTGCCTTGTTGGAGTCCGAGCTGGCGAAGAACCGAAGCAGCTGTGCCTTGTGGGCCCTGATGTCGTAGAGGGTGGACATGCCCACGTTGTACTCCTGCATCAGTGCCTTCCGGCTCTCGCCCTTCTCCAGGCGCGTACAGATGTCAATCTTCTCCTTCAGCGTCAGCACCACCCTCTTCCGCTTCTCCCCTCCGCTCTTCCCGGCAGCCGGCTTGGAGGCCATGGGGAGGGGTAGCTAGTCCTAGCACTTGCAGGACACACGCCTGGCCTGGGCTGCTGCCACTACTCCCCCTCCTCCTGCTCCCCTTCCAGGGCTCCGTCTCTCCCTCTCCACTCTGCCTGCCTGATCCTGAGCACAGGCCCCAGTCCGTCTCGGGTTCCCCACTCCACACGCTGCACCTCCTGCCTCAGGTGTCCCTGGTCTTCCAGGCTCCACACACCCAAGCCTTGGCTTCTGGCAGTGCAGTCAGCTGCCAGTTCTCTCTGTGGAGGAGGTGACCCTGTCAGACTCCCCTCTGCTGCTCCACACGACCGGAACCCTGGCCTCAGTGGATACTGTGGTAGCAGCTCCCCTCAAACTGACCAGGTCTGGGGTGGTCGAGGTTTTACCGCATAAGCTGCAGGGTGCCTCTCCAGGGTCCACGATGGTATCTCCAGGCACAGCACTTCAGGGGCTGGAAAGCAGAGGGAAGAGAGAGGAAAGTGATGGGGCACTCCCGGGACACACCTGGCATCCTCACGACTCTATCCTCACTGGGACGCTCCAGCTGAAATGTGAGTGCTACTGAGAGAAGCCACACAAGCACTAGCACGCAGTGCAGGGAGAGGGCGGCCCCGGGAGCGGCCCAGCCCTGCCCAGGTCCTGGGTGTGCTGCTCAGGTGGACTCTGCCCCACTCCCACCAAGCAAACGGAAGCCATTCGCTAGGGCTAGAAACGAGACGTGGCTCTCATAGGAGTAGCCCGGCCTTTCCTGGGGAAGCACTCAGGCAGAAGCCATCAGAGGAAGCCAGGAAGTCCGACGCTGGGCAGACCTGAGAACAAACCTCCCACCCGCCCGGCCGGACCCGGACTAAGCTTCTTGCTGTAACTGCTCGCTGGGCTGCCTGAGCTGGCCATCTTCTCAAATCCCTTATTCCTCCCTGAGGAGCAGAGGCAGGGGTGGAGGGATGCAGGGAGGAGGAATTCCTCATTACCCTCCCCGCCGAAGATCTTACAAACCCCATCTGCAGCAGGTCTCTAAACTCCTCTCTCTAACACAGAGCCCCAAACTGCCTCTAGAAAACGGGGCATTGGAAGTTTCTCTATAACAGCAGGCCTCAAGATCCTCCAAGGGCTAGGAGGTACTGCCAGTTACTCAATCACCCTCTGACCTCCCTGACCACACACACTCAGATGCCTCTACCGGGAGCCTCAGCAGACAGACAGCTGTGACCACTCCAGGCCCCTTTGAGGGAGCTCTCCTCAAGCTCAGCTCAGGGTACCCTGCCCCAGGCAGACACACTGGGCCGCCAGTCTTTGAAACCCCAGGCTCTAGTGCTGCCCGTCCACCTGACTCCACAACCACGGCAGGGCCGCAGAGCCTGCCAGACACGGACACACACACAACCACTCACCCTCACTCACACATACACGCTCAGAGGACACAGGAACAAGCTAGTCCGGAGCAGGAACCTCTTCAGCATTTGCTAATTTGGGAGGCTCTATGAACAAATGACTAATTCACACCAGAAGCAAATGCCAGGACACCTGATGGCCCGCTGGGAGCAAGGGCTCTTCCTGGGCCAGTTGTGTACCCTATGAAAAGCTTTGCTTTTAGGTTTCATACGCACCTTTGACCAATATGAAGAAAAACGACACAGAAACGTGGCAGCTCTAATCAAACACATCTTTCTGTTGGAGTTTTGAAGTGTCTTCTCACCCTTCTACATAAAGAGGATGTGGGTCATTCTCATCCCCTCTAGGTGGACAATTCCATCCTCTCCTAACAAATCTGCGAAACACCCCACACCCCTCCCTACACCTGAGCCCACTGGAAGGGCACAGAGGGCGCACCCCTGTGAGGCCAGGGCAGCCTATGGAGTCAGGGCCTGCAATGCACTTCACCCAGTAAGACACTGGTGAGGGCTGAGAAGCTATTTGCCCCAACACCGGGCAGCTGAGCTGGCCGGCTCAGTGTGGCGTGCGTGCAGGCCTGGGGTCTCCCTCCCCTCACTCCTCCGCAGGTCAGCAGTACTTGAGGATGGACTCCTGGAGTTCCTACCTCTCTCCCGCGCCCTTGCCATAGCTGCTTCTGCCAACTCCATGCAGAGCATGTGGTGGAGTGCAGAAACGCAGCCCTTTGAGGCCAGAGCTCAAGAGAAATGAGGAGTGCAATCAAATGCAGCAAAAGCTCCAAAGACAAGTTCTAGGCTTGTTGGCCGCCACCTCTGGATGAGTCCTGTCCTCTTCCGGAGTCAGTTTCCTGGTCTGCAAAATGTGGGCTGGTGCCCTTAAGGATCCTGCATCGTTCGCTGAGGGTGACGGTGTGACATGTGTGTCGTCTGGCAGAGCACAGTGAGCTATGTGCATCTCACCGTGGGGTACAGGAGGGATGGCAAAGCCACAATCCACCCTCGAGATTTTTAATATGAACCCGCTGCAGAAAAACTGGGGGAGACACCGAATCCCACCGTAGCCTGTGAGGGACTAACTGGGGACTGGGATGCCAGGAAAAGTTTCCTGGAGGAGACTCAGCACCAGACACGGGCTCCTTGTGGACACGTCTCCGTGCCTGAAGTGCAGGTGCGGCAGGATGACACAAAGTGGCTGAATTTGTTTCATAAGGAAATCTCTGAATTTTATTTTTAAAGGAAGTTTTTGGTCTCGCAAGTGGGACAGCAGTGTGTTCCAGCACTTTGTGTTATCCGGACACACCTGCAGCTCACGTATGGAGACGTGTCCACAAGGGGCCCGTGTCTGGTGCTGAGTCTCCTCCAGGAAGCTTTTCCCGGCATCCCAGTCCCGAGTCAGTCCCTCACAAGCTACTGTGGGATTCCGTGTCTCCCCGAAATGAGGGTGGTTTCTTGCCTTGCGACTGGAGAGGAAGCACAGAACCCGGAGGTCACGTGAACACGGGATGAAACATGGAATTCTCCTGTGCCCAAGGCACAGACAAGAAACGGGAGGCCTAAGGGGTCAGCGCTGGGGCCGACTCCGTCCTGTGTGAGGGGAAGAAGACCTGAGAAACGCGGGGGGAAAGCGGAAAACAACCTTCGCACGGGCATCGTGTGTGTGCGCGCGCGCGTGTTGGGGATGGGGGATATGGAGGATATGAAAGAGAAATACTCAAAACACAAGTCGCATTCTGGGGCCGGGGAAAGAGGTGAACTGGGAGTCAGAAGAGGAGTATGGGACAGAGAAAGATGGGACAGAAAGCCTGGGGCCTTGCGCCCCGCAAAGCGCGCCCAGCAGCCGGCGCCGAGTTCCGCTAGGAGCGCTCCACGCTGGGGCATCCTGGCGCAGGAGACAGCACTGAGCTACCGGCGAGGCTCGCTTAAAACGCACCTCTACCCCAGGGTCCCCGTTTGCGGGTAGAAATTCAGTCTGGGGCAAGAGCAAAAACGAAAATGGAGAAAAAAAGAAAAAAAAAGTCTCGGTCTGGTTTTTTAAGGGCAAGCGGATCTCGTGACCAAGCCTCTCTGAAAGTGGAAGCGCAGGAAGGGTCCGGGCTGGGGCGTCAAGGCCAGGCCCTGCGGCGAGAGGTGGGCTCGGCTCGGGGGCCGCGCGCTCAGGCCGCGGGGGTCGCGCGGGAAGCACAGGGCTTCGGGTTCCGAGCGCCGCTCCCGGGAGGGGGCGCTGCCGCCCGCGGCTGGGTCCGGCCCCGAGGCCTCGCGACCAGCCCCGCCCCGCGCGCCCGCCTGCACAGACTGCGGCTCCCGCCCGCGCCCAGCAGTGACCGGAGTCCGCCCGAGCCCACCCGGCCCGGCCTGGCCGCCCAGCGCCTCAGGACAGGACCCTACTCACCCTGCTCAGCCGGAGCAGCCACCGCCGGCAGGAAGTGCCGGCCACTCAGTTCTCCTCCAGTCCGCTCCTCGTCGCCTTCCCCCAGCTACTTCCGGTACGCTCTAGACAGGCTGGAGGACTCGGCGCTCAGTGGTGTCCGGGAGCCAGACTCCGGCTTTCCCAGAGCTGGGTGGCAACGGAGGGCCTGGGAGGGCTGGAGGCCTGGCGGGGAGGGGAGGAGTGGGAGTCCCAGGGTGGGGGGAGGCGTGGGAGGGGAGAAGCGCAGACAGGGAGGGGAGAGGGGAAACGGGGCCGGGGTGGGCTGCGCGGGCTGGACCCGGGCTCCGAGCTGCTCTCTCCATCTGTAGAATGGGCGCAGGGTGTCACGTTCATTTGATGACGAGTGACCCCTGCGCTGAAGGCGTTGGGGCTCCTGCAGTTCTGGGGCAGCCACAGGCGCCCAGGGTTTCGTGCCGCCCCGCCCAGGACAGCCTTCCCGGTGCAGTTTCTGATGCGGGGAGGGCAGTGCTGCCTTCCAGTCACCAGGACCAGTGCTCAGCCCGCCTGCTTGACCCCCTTACTTAGCTGGGGCCCAATCCATACCCAATTTAGATGATTCAGATGATGGAATTTGAAACTTTTGAACTGGGTGCGACTTAAGTGAACGTGGACCTGAGTTGATGCTGTGATAAGTCAAGGCTGCGGAGGACCCTGAGATGGGTGCGTGCGTTTTGCCCATGAGACCTATGCGAATCTTTGGAAACTGGAGGGTGGACTGTGGTGGGCAGAATAATGGCCCTCCAAGGATGTCCACATCCTAACCTCCAGCTCCTGTGAATACATTACTTACATGGCAAAAGGGACGTTGCAAATGCAATGAAGTTAAGATTCTTTAGATGGGGAGATTCTTATGTTTATCAGGGTGAGCCCAGTGTGCAGTCATCCCTGGGTATCCATAGAGGACTGGCTCCAGCACCTCTCAAGGACGCCAGAATCCTTGATGCTCAAATCTCTTACATAAAATGGCTTAATATTTGCATATAACCTACACACATCTTCCTGTATACTTTAAGTCACCTCTGGATTACTTATAATACCTAATACAATGTAAGTGCTATGTAGATAGTTGTTATAGAGTATTGTTTAGTGAATAGTGACAAGAGAAAAGTTTGTACATGTTCAGTACAGACACAGGTTTTTTTTTTTCTGAATCGTTTGTATCCTTGGTTGTTTCAATCTGGATGGAGAGCCCACAAGTACAGATAGGAGGGCAGGCGCCATCACAGGGGTTCTTGTGGGAGTTAGGAAGCCAAGTGAGAGGACAATGGGATGAAAGCAGAGAGAAAAGGAAATGTGACAACCGACACAGGGGTTGCAGTGATGTCCTTTGAAGATGGAGGAAGGGGCCACAAGCCAAGGACTATGAGCAGCTTCTAGAGGCTGGGAGAGACAAGGAATCAAGGCCTCTCCTGGAGCCAACAGAAGGAATGCAGCCTGCTGACCCCTTGATCTTAGCCCATGACACTCATTGTCCCATTAGACTTCTGACCCCCAGAGCTGTAAGATATAAATTTGTATTGTTTTGGATCACCATGTTTATGGTAATTTGTTAGGACAGCAGTGAGAAACACACACAGATTTGGGTAGCTCACTCCTCCTTTTTCCTTTTTTGAGGCAGGGTCTCTCTGTTGCCCATGCTGGAGTGCAGTGGTACATTCTCCTCACCGCAGCTCCAACCTCCTGGGCTCAAGGGATCCTCCTGCCTCAGCCCCAGAGTATCTGGGACTACAAGCATGCACCATCTCACCTGTCTTTAATTTTTTGTAGAAACGGGGTCTAGCTGTGCTGCCTCGGCTGGTCTTGAGCTTGTGGACTCAAGCGATCCCAAAGTGCTGGAATTCCAGGCACGAGCCCATGTGCCAGCTCACTCATCCTTAGCTCAGTTGTTCCCTGGGCTCCCAGGCCCCTCCCGCCCTCTGGGTCTTCTCTTCCTCACCCTCCATTGCTGGTTCCTTACCGACCAGGCCATTCTTTGGCTCTTTTTGTTCAACCAATCCCCACTCCCTGGGTGATCTCCTCTGGTGTCATGCCGTTAAATACCATCCAACACTGTCAACGACCAAATTCATGTCTCCTGCCAGGGCCTCTCCCCAGAAATCCAGACTCCTGTGTGCTACCCAATGTCTCTGCTTAACTTTGATCCTCCAGCCCAGCTTTGCTCCGTCTGCATTGCCCCCACCTTCATGAATGGCAGCTCACCTTGCTGTTCACTCAGGCTAAGCCTCAACAGTCTCCATCCCTCATATCTAGATCCTCTACCCTCAAAATCCAGTCAGTGTTTGGCCTCTTCGCACTCCCTCCAACTTCCCTCCCCCATCCACACCTCTGTGGTCTTGCCTCCTCCCCAGTCTCCATGTCTGCCCTTACCCCCATACAACTATCAACTGCTGCATCAGAAACCACCCAAAACTTAGTAGCTTGAAACCAACTGTGTTTATTGCACATGATTCTGTGGGGCAGGAATTTGGCCGTGGTAGAGTCAGATGTGTTTCACAGAGGAGGAGGCTGAGTCACGGAGCATACCAGGCACATGGCGGGACTAGAACCCAAGGTCACTGGACTGGGGCTCCCATGGCAGGGTCTCCTGGGACAGCGAAGTCCTCCGTCCCTGGGAAAGCTGGCTCCATCCCCGGTGTGACTCTGCTGCTGAAGCAGCATCATTGTCTGGGGTAAATACCTGGGATTCATCGTCTCATGCCAAGAAGATTAAGGACATGGACTTGTGGATGGCTTAAGGAGCAGAAAGTTTAATAGACAGAAAAAAGGAGAGGAGAGCAGCCCTTGCTTTCGAAAGAGAGGCGTCCAAAAGAGAAAAGCCAGCCTGCAGCAGACCCCTGCAGATTGTATAGGCCGACTTGAGGAGGCAGTATCTGATTTATGAAGGGCCTACAGGTTGGTATGACCAAGGGTGATATTTACATATGGCGTGGGGAAGGCCGGTCACCCCACCATAATCTTATTATGCAAATGGGCTTTCTACCTGGCCAGCACCATCTCGCCTGCTCCCTACTATACACATGGCTGGCAAAGAGAAGGGAAGTTGGAGCTGCCATTTTGATCATGCCTAGTCTCAGGTAGCTTTTTCCTATTGGCACAGCTGCTGGCATTCACCCGTGCAAGCTTCCAGCTTGCTTGTCTTATGTTTGCAGCTCGATTTTATAGGCTGCTCTTTATTAGAAAAAAAAATGATTTGCGGGCTGCTTTTCATTAAAAGGAACACCTTACTGAGGACTTCCTTACCCTCACTATCTGCCTAAATAATTTATTTTTAGCTCCTCTATCACCCTCACCTCAGGGACATGGAATCACGTGGTCTCCCAGGACTTGGATGGTGCTGGTGGGCAGTGGGGATTGGCATGAAACTGGGGCCTGATCCCAAGATGCATCCATTCTGACACTGGGAGGGGTCAGAAAGAAAGGAAGAGAAGGAAGAAAATATACTAGTGTGTAATCACCCAGTAGGTTCATTTTGACCCCTGGCAAGATAGAACTGATTTATCAAGACAGGGGAAATGCAATAGAGAAAAAGTTTAATTCATGCAGAGCCAGCTGAACGGGAGACCACAGTTTTATTATTACTCAAATCAGCCTCTCAGAAAATTCAGATGCTGGGGTTTTTCAAGGAGAGTTTGGTGAACCAGGGAGTGGGTGCTGCTGGTTGGCTGGGGGTGTGGAAAGTGGTCCCCTGTGCACTGAGTTTGTGTCCAGGTGGGGCCACAGGACCCGCTGCTGGGTTGGTGGACCTCGTTAGAGCCACCCAACAGTCATTAGGCATGCAACAACCTGAAACAGCATCTCAAAAGGTCAATCTTAGGATCACAATAGTGATGTTACTTGCAGGAGTAATTGGGGGAGTTGCAAATCTTGTGGCCCCTGGAATAATGGCTAGGAATCATTTAAGTCTACACCAGAACTCAGACTCCCCTCATCTTCCTAATGCAATGGTGGCCTTTCATTAGCTTTACAAACATGGCTGAGTTTTGGGAAAGGGCTATAATGCCCAGAAATGACTAAGGGCAGTGTGGAGGTTAAAGGCAAGTTGGGGGTTGGTTAGATCAGATGTCCTTCACTGTCATCATTTTCTCACTGTTATAACTTTTACAAAGGCAGTTTCCAGTGTCTCCTGGGGGCTGGCACTGAGGACTCCCTTCCCCCAGCCATGCCCCGAGTTCACAGAGCAGAGCCCCCAGACCATGCCTGGGCCACTGCACCATTCTCCTTCCCCACTGGCTTCCCCATCTCCACCCACAGTCAGAGTGGCCTTTGACAGGGCCAGTCACTCCCCCTGCCCAAATAAGCCTGTGCACTCTGAATACAGCCCAGGTCCTCACTGGGCCACAAGGCCACACCGGAGCTAACCCCTTACTGTCCTCTCCCAAGCCCATGGGCCATCCCCCGTGCCTGCTATTCCCTCTGCCTGGAGATGGGCCTGTACCCAGCAGTGTCCTTTGCTCAGTTTCCGGAGTCCTCAGGTGGGGGCAGTCCCAGCCAGCCCTCCCTCTGGAGGTCTCTGGATGACAGGCCTCCCACAGCAGAGGTGGCTGGGGGCGGGGTGCTGGTGAGGCTGTGCCCAGCTGGAAGGGAAGGGTGTGCCTTGGGTCTCCTCCCCAATCTGAGTTCACTCCAGGAAGGGGGAGTGGCACAGGCGGAGGGTGCAGAGCAGTGGGGGCGGTTCTGAGGGTCATTGGAGGCTGAGGGTCCTGGCTGGTGGGACAGGGGTTGGAGCAGTACCCATCTCCACCTTGGTGCCCAGACAGGAGGGGAGCTGGTTTGAGGCAGGGCCCTGATGGCACCTTTGTGAAAGCCAGGAAAAGGCACCTCCTCTGGGAACACAGGGGCCCTGGCAGAGTTAGAGATGGGGAGGGCCTGTGGGCCCCACCATGGTGGGCTTGGGGGAAAACGCCTCTGAGGGGCTCCAAGCTGCACAGCCCTCAGGACTTGGTGGCCCCAACACACACCCACATTTACACACATGCTTTTGCTCACACAACACACAACCCATGCACACACCCACACTCACTCGCATTTACACACATGCCACACACTCGCACATTTGATCCACACACACAGACAAGCATCCTCTCTCACACAGCACACACTCCCATGCCCACATGGTTTGCACATACAAACCCTCACAGTTACATATCACACACACACAGCTTGCAAGTCATGGCCTTAATTTCCAGAACCCAAATGGGGGGCTTGGCACTGAGTGCCTCCAGCCATCCCATGTGCACCAGTGGGTTTTCCTCCTGATCTGCAACGGCGTTTACCAAAGAAAAGAATCTACAAACTGACACCAGGATGACTTTGCAAGTGACATGCTATCTTTATTTTTTTTAATTAATGCTGCATGAAATAAAAAAAATTTATACACAGGAATGTGTGTTCCAGCATGGGACTGTGTGGGGCTCCCCGAAGGTGGTGGTGGGACTCCCTGCGAGGTAAGTCGGCTCCTAGAAGCCCCAGGGCCTGGTCCGGCTGCCCTGGCCCCAGCCTCATCCCCTGCACTAGGTGGAAGGCAGGATCTCCAGGAAGCCCAGCTGATTTAGGTCCATGGCGGTGGGGTGGGTGGGTGGAAGGCCAAGAGCAAACAGGAAAATCTAGAGTCCTGGGAGGCAACTAGCAGAGCAAAGGAAGGAGGCCAATGGTGAGTCACACTGAAGCCACACTAACCGTTTTTATTGCACAGGATTCTGTGGGGCAGGAATTTGAGCACACTAGAGTCAGATGTGTTTCAGAGGAGGACGCTGAGTCACGGGGCACACTAGGCACATGGCAGGACTAGAACCCAGGGCCGCTGGATGGGGGCTCCCGAGGCAGGGTTTCCTGGGACAGCAAAGTCCTCCCAGGAAGGCTGGCTCCATCCCTGGTGTGACTGCTTACCACCTCAGGGACATGGGATCACGTGGTCTCCCAGGACTTGGGCGGTGCTGGTGGGCAGTGAGGATTGCCATGGAACTGGGGCCTGATCCCCAAGATGCATGGGGCTCCTCCCCCAGGTGCTCCTACCATTGCTCAGGGAACCTTGGGCCTCTTCTCAAAGACCAAGTCCATTCTGGCACTGGGGAGGGATCAGAAAGAGAGGAAGAGAAGGAATAAAATACACTAGTGTGTGATCACCCATTGGGTTCATATTGACCCCGGCAAGATAGAGCCGATTTATGAAGACAGGAGAATTGCAATAGAGGAAGAGTTTAATTCACACAGAGCCAGCTGACCGGAGGACCGGAGTTTTATTATCACTCAAATCAGCCTCTCAGCCCCTGTCCACTGCATGAGGGTCTACAGGGAGCCATGCCCCTTGTGGCAGAACTTCCCAGCAAAGAGAACTGCCAGAAGATGCAGGCTCAGTTTAGGCTCAGTTCAGGCTCAGTTCAGGCTCAGGGCCTGCATTCGGTGTATGGCCAAAGTGTGAATGACAGGGTCAAAAATCAGAGGGTGGCCACAGTCAGGGTTCATTCTGTGACCAGGATCAGGGCTCAGTCAGTGGCCAGGGCCAGGGCTCCGGGTGTGACTAGTCTTATGACTCAAGGTGGGGCCATAACCAGGGCTTGTTAGGTAACCAGGATTAGAGTTCAGACTGACCACAGTGAGGGCTCAGTTTTCGGGTGAGGTCAGAACCCAACCTGTGGTTAGGGGTGGGGCTCTAGGAATGACCATGACGCCATCCTCAGGCCAGCCACACCCTCAGTGCAGCTGATGTTGGGGCCTGCGGATTCTGTGGTGGGGATCCTGTGTGTTGCCCCCTCCTTGGCCTGCACCCACTAGAGGCCAGTAGCACCCCTGAGCTGGAACAAGCAGAGATGCCTCCAGACATCGCCAAACATTCCCTGGAGGTGCAGAGTCGCCCACGTGAGAACCACTGCCTTACAGCAGTCACTGTGTATCAAATCAGATCAACAAACACTTACACACCTGTAAATATTTGAGGACAGAAAGTCCCAGGCTGGTACCTTGAATACAGAGACAGATAAGAAAACTTACTGTGCAGGAGTGGCCAGAGCCCCGGCAAGCTGGGGCTGGGGGCGGAGGGAGGATGGGACAGGGGCTGTCAGCCACACATGGAAGCAGTTCATGACTGTGTGAGGCTCCTTGTCCTGAGCTTACAGGACATGGGCTGGAGGGCATGTCCAGAGGGTGGGCAAGAGTGGGCAAGGAAGGAGTCTGGGGTAGGCCGCAGTCACCCTGCATGGCCTCCAGTAAGTTCCTGTCCCTCTTGGGCTCAGGCTTCTCACTTGCCAGAGAAGAGACAATTTCCGTGGAAAAGAGCCCAACCCAATGAGTTCCAGGGAGCCAGGCGGGAGAGGCCCCAAAAGGACAGGGGATGACCTGGAGCCCCCGGGGAAGCCCGAAGGCAGATTCCTGGTGCCACTGAGTCTCAGGGAGGTTGGGTCTCGCATCATCCTTGCTCCCATCAGTAGTGTCACCTTCATCCCAGACTCAAGGTGAGACAGTGGGAAGCTGATGTCCCCCGAACACCCCAGAAAATCTGCCAGCCTTCCCGGATGGTGCAGGCCTGCTGGGCTGGGAGAGGGGCGGATTCCCCAAGACTTCCTCCCGCAACATCCTCACCACCCCCTAAAATGTGCCAGAGCCCTTTTCGGAGGCAAAATCAAGGAGAGGAGGAAACAATGAAAGCCAGACAACCATCAGCTGGGACGGGAGAGCGTCCAGGGAGAAGGGGCCTGTTTCCCACCAGACACCCCATCAACAGGGACGGGAGAGCGTCCGGGGAGAAGGGGCCTGTTTCCCACCAGACACCCCATCAACAGGGACGGGAGGCGTCCGGGGAGAAGGGGCCTGTTTCCCACCAGACACCCCATCAACAGGGATGGGAGAGCATCAGGGGAGAAGGGGCCTGCCTCCCTCCAGACACACACTTGGCAGCAGGCAGGGCCACAGCCCACAGTGGACCCACCAGCATCCGGCAGGAACAACAGTATACCCAAGAGGGTTGCCAGGCAGAGTCAGCTAGCTCAGGCCCCATGTACAAAGGCAGGGGACAGGTTGAAGGAGACAGCAGGGCCACCAGTCCCCCTCAAAATCAGCAGCAGCAGGAAGCCACCGCCCCCATGGGCTTGCAGGAATGAGGGGGAGAGTACAGTGACCAGAGGCTGGCCAGAGCCCTGGGGACAGGAGAAGCCTGGCTGACAGGACGTGGGCTTAGCGCCTACTCTAGAAGGCCACAGCCACGGCCACCACCACCCAGCTGGCTGACAGGAGAACCTGGGCCTGCTCTAGAGGGCCACAGCCACGGCCACCACCACCCAGCTGGCTGACAGGAGAACCTGGGCCTGCTCTAGAGGCCACAGCCACAGCCACCACTGCCCAGACAGCTGGCAGGAGAGCCTGGGCCTGCTCTAGAGGGCCAGAGGCACTGCAGCCACCACCCAACCAGCTGGCAGGAGAGCTGGCCTGACCTTGTCTCTTCCACCCTCTCATCTCCTGCCCATGAGAGCTGGACCAGTCTCCCAGGTCATGGAGCAGGAGGGAGAGGGGATCTGGGGCAGACAGAGGCCATACAGCCCTGGGCCTAGCCCCTGCCTCCCGCTATTGCAGAGGCTGCTAAAAGCTGCACTTCCCGACTCCCTTGCAGCTCAAGTTCCAAGCTGAGGGTCACTCACGGTCCTGAGGGTAAAGCTCCTAGCCCAAGGCCCAGCCCACACTGAATGCCCCACAAATGAAGACCTGTCCAACAGGGTCTCCTCCCCAGGGAGGCTGTCCCCTGTGTCAACAAAGAGCCAAACTCTGTAAAATATTTGAAGACATTTATTCTGAGCCAAATATGAGGGACCCTGGCCTGTGACACAGCCCCCAGGAGACCCTGAGAACATGTGCCCAAAGTGGTCAGGGCACAGCTTGATGTTACCCGTTTTAGGGAAACATGAGACATCAGTCAAATACATTGAAGACATACATTGGTTTGGTCCAAAAAGGTGGGCAACTGGAACTGGGGGCTTCCAGGTTATAGGTGAATTTAAGTATTTTCTGGTTGGGAATTGGTTGCAAGAGTTATCAATAGAAAGGAATGTCTGGGTTATACGGGGGTGTGGAGACCAGGGTTTATCATCAGAGGAAGCCTCCAGGTAGCAAGCTTCAGAGAAAATAGCTGGTAAATGTTTCTCATCAGACTGAAGGCCTGTGTTGATGTTAACGCTGGCTCTTCCTGAGTTCTGAAGAGAGGAGGGATAATGAGGCTGTCCAGCCCTTTGCTGTCATGGCCTGAACCAGTTTTTCAGGTTGACTTCGGAAAGCCCTTGCCAAGAGGAGGGGTCCACTCAGATGGCTGGGGGTCCTTAGAATGTTACTTTTGGTTCACACCCAGAATAGCCCCTGCCCCTGTCCTTTGCAGCACCTGCTGCTGATCTGTCAGTGACGCTGTGACCAAGACTTATCACCCCGTGGGCCGTGGGCCCCAGGAGGGCGGCACAGCTTCTGTAGGAGCACAGGGCCCAGGGAGGTGCCCTCGTCCTTGGCTGGAAGGCCGAGGCCTGGAGGAGTCTGGAGAAAGGGTCTCCCTTGTCTGGCCTTGCGCTGTGAGGTTGGGGAGGTGGGAGAGGCATAATCTGGGGCCTGAGGACGTTTCAGCCCTCAGCCCGGGGTGGCTGAGATATGGCCCTGGGCAGGCTCTGTCCTTCAGAGGTGGAAAGAAGGACAAAGGGAGAGGGAGGTGCAGGTCGCTCAGGGAGGAGACTCAGATCTGCCCAGTCCCGGGGCCCTCACTGGCTCCAGGAAACCCGCTGGTGTTGACTGTGGGCAGTCCAGCCTCTCCCCAGCTGCGGTCATATAAAGCCACTCAAGGCCCTCTCCACCGCTGCCCACCCGTGACCATGAAGGCTGTGCTGCTTGCCCTGTTGATGGCAGGCTTGGCCCTGCAGCCAGGTGAGGCCCTGGCTGGCCCCCGGCAGGGAAGGGAGCAGGGGTGAGCCGGGGAGGCCAGAGGGATACCTGCAGGGCACATGGGGGGGGGGTAGGAGGAAGGAGGAAGGGGGAAAGGGATGAGGCTTTCGCCCTAGCCTCCGTTCCTCCAAGGCAGCTCTTGGCACGACCAGGCAGTGACCTGTTCCCTGCCATCCCCTGTGACCAGGGCTTGCAGGGCCAGCAAGGAGTCACTCTCCTTCATGACCGTGGGGCAGGGCCTGGCTCCTAGGGGGCAGATAGACAGACTGACGGACGGATGGACAGAGATGCTGATGAGGAGCCGGGAGGCACAGGGCAGGAAGCCTCAGGCTAAGAAGTGCTTTTCAGGGCACAAGAGTGGGGGTGCTGGGGGTGTCCTGCGAGGACCCGGGGGGTCTACATCCAGCCCAGTCCCAGCACTGCAGCTTCCGAGGGTCCCAGGGAGCTGCTGGCCTGCGCTGCTCTGCTTGGGGTAGGACCCTCCCAACCCAGGGTCCTGGGTCAGTCACCCCCACAGCCGCAGCTGCTTCTTCTGGAACGCGAGGTCACAAAAACAGCCACCGAGGGATTAAACAGGGCAGCGTTTCAGAGGCACTGAGGAGGGGCCCCTGAAGATGGGGAGGAGATATTGAGGGTGAGGAGGGGTGCCGAGGACAGTGCTGGGCACCTGCCTGCACAGGCAGGTGCGGTTGTTTTGGAGGAGGAGACAGTAGCTATGAGCACCTAGCAGCAGGGCCACCACCCCAGGGGCAGAGCGAGACCTGATGCGGGAGGCCTGAGAGGGGCTGAGAGGCCGGGCTGCTGGGGACAAGGCCAGGTGGGCCTCCATGGTGGTGGCCTGAGGAAGTCCTGGAAAAGCGTCATCCATCCCCTGCCTCCAAGTGTCCAGCCGGGCCCCTGCCAGGTGAAGAGCCCCTTCTCTCTCAAGAGCATGGGCGTTTTAACAAAGCTTTACCCTCGCAAGCAGGGGGCTGGGGCACACATGGCAGCTGCCGGGCACCGTGGCAGGAGGCGTGCAGAAAAGCCAGTCCTTGGGGGGTGTGGAGAAGTTCGTGCCCCTGCAGAGGACTGTCCCAGCACAGACTGTGCTCTCTCCGGAAGGGCCCGGATCTTGCTCTCTGCCCTGCCCTCTGCACTGCAGAGAAGATGACGCTGGCAGGCCCCTGCCCAGGAGCCACCATTTCTGGGGAGTGCTATGGGGCAGCCTCTGAGGCCCCTCCCACTCCACCCCACAGGCACTGCCCTGCTGTGCTACTCCTGCAAGGCCCAGGTGAGCAATGAGGACTGCCTGAATGTGGAGAACTGCCGCGCGGCAGTGAGCAGGTCTTTATCCATTAAGTCCATAAACTAAGTCCCTGTTTCCATCCCTTCCACCACCATTTCCTTCCATCCACCATCCTGCATTTGTCCCTTCATCCTCCATCCACCTTCCATCCCTTCCCTCCACCATCTGTCCACCATCCATCCACCACTCCACCTTCTGTCCACTCCCCATCCTCCATCTGCCACTCCTCCACCATCTGTCCCTCCCCATCCTCCATCTGCCACTCCTCCACCCTTCTGTCCCTCCCCATCCTCCATCTGCCACTCCTCCATCCTTCTGTCCCTCCCCATCCCTGTGCTTGCTCACTCATTCACACCATTGCTGACATTCAGTGGGTGGTCCACTTGACTTGGGCATCTGGATAGGGCTGAGACCAGGCCCTTGCACTGCTTGCAATCTTGAGGCCAGCCCAGGGGGACTCTAGAGCTTCAGGCAGGGTGGGGACAGGAGGAGGCCTGGGACAGGTCAGGCGGGTGAGCATGCAGGGCAGCCCCATCCCCGGGTCCCGCTGCTCCCCAGGCGCCGTGGGCCTCCTGACCGTCATCAGCAAAGGCTGCAGCTCAAACTGCGTGGATGACTCACAGGACTACTACGTGGGCAAGAAGAACATCACCTGCTGTGACACCGACTTGTGCAACGCCAGCGGGGCCCATGCCCTGCAGCCGGCTGCCGCCATCCTGGCACTGCTCCCTGCACTCAGCCTGCTGCTTTGGGGCCCCAGACAGCTGTAGGCTTCCGAGGGCCCTGCTGCAGCCCACACTGGGTGTGGTGCCCCAGGTCCCCGTGCCACTCCTCACACACCCGGCCCAGTGGGAGCCTGTCCTGGTTCCTGAGGCACGTCCTAACACAGGTCTGACCATGTCCCTCTGCGCCTCTGCCCTCCACCCTGACCCTCCCATGGCCCTCTCCAGGACTCCCACCAGGCAGATCGGCTCTAGTGACACAGATCGGCCTGCAGACGGCCCCTCCAACCCTCTCTGCTGCTGTTTCCATGGCCCAGCATTCTCCACCCTTAACCCTGTGCTCAGGCACCTCTTCCTCCAGGAAGCCTTCCCTGCCTACCCCATCTATGACCTGAGCCAGGTCTGGTCCATGGGTGTCCCCCACACCCAGCAGGGGACAGGCACTCAGGAGGGCCCAGCAAAGGCTGAGATGAAGTGGACTGAGTAGAACTGGAGGACGGGGGTAGCATGAGTTCCTGGGAGGCTCCAGAGATGGGGCCTGGAGGCCTGAAGGGAGGGGCCAGACCTCACATTCATGGGGCTCCCTGAACGGCAGCCTCAGCACAGCGTAGGCCCTTAATAAACACCTGTTGAATAAGCCAGAGAGACCTTCTGTCCTTGCACACCCCAGGTGGGGACGGGATCCGGGGCTGTGTCTGGACCAGGGCCCTGGTCATATGGGCTGCAGCCTCTGCCCTGACAGGAGCAAAGCTTGGCCCCGAAAGGAGGACGTCCCTGCAGAGGGTGGGAGGGCAGTTCCCAGGACTTGCACTTGCTGTGTTGCCTGAAGCATGTGGCCAGAACTCTCTGAGCCTTCCAGCTCATCTATGACCCCTCCCTGCTGGGAGGATGGACCCAGAAAGTTCACAGGAAGGAGAGGGTTCCGAGGGGAGGGGCTACTACCATTCACGCTCCCACTCGTCCTTTTGGCCTCATTTGAGCACCCCCATTTTTCAAAATTTGTTTTAGCGCTGCACACCCACCATACAGCATCCAAACACTACAGCAGGGTCCCCAGTGACAGGTAGCCTCCCCCAACCCTGAACCCCAGCCCCTTCCATCTCTGGAGTGCCGGGGGCTTCTTTCTGGGAGAACCTGTGCCCCGCCATCATCCCCAGGCACCTGAGTGGGAGGACGCCATCCACACTTGCCTCCTGCACTCAGGAGAAGCCTTTCGCACACAGCCTGCCTCCTGCCCTAGGGCTGAGGGTGCAGTCTGTGACCTGAGTGGGGACCTGCTCAGGGTGGGGCCTCCAAGGGTGTTAGGGGTAGGGCTCGGGGGATTTTCAGAGAAGAGGAGACAGAGGCTTAGGAAAGGGAACGGGTCTGTTGCCCACATCCCATACCGAGCCAGGACTGGAACCCTGGCCTGGACCTCTGGGGGAGGGTCATGGAGCAGCCAGTGGGCAGAGCTGTGCTGGAAAGAGCCCTTCCGTCTGACATGTGACTTCACGGGGAGACCTCCCTCCTGAACACCACAGGCCCAGGGTGGCACTGTCAGCAGGGTGCAGCTCCCCAGGCCAGCATCTCAGTGACCCTGGGCACTGGTCACACCCTCCCCACCTCGCCTACACCCAGCCCAGCCTGCCGGGCTTCCATGGTGAGCTCTGGGCTTCAGCCTGCCCGACATCCACCCACCCTCCCGGGCCCAAGGCACACTCAGACCTGCCTTGGCCCGGGGCCGAGTCCAGAGTTGAGGGCTAGGCCATTGTTTTCCAGGAGGACCCTGCAGACCTGCACAGAACTTTGCACCCCTCAGGGCTCTGGTGCGGGAACTGGGGCCCTAGGCTCAGGCATGTGCTGCTGGCCACACTGTGTCTCCTGAAGCTGCCAGCCCAGGCTTGCTGACCTGCTCTGGGGAGCGTCCAGGACGCTGGGTGAGGGAGGCTGGTGCTCTGCTCGGCTCCGTCCATTCAGCACATAGTTATCGAGCCCCTGCTATGGTCGACATGCTGTTCCAGGTGCTCCTAATTACCCTGGTGATAAGAACTAGGAGAAAAAAGCAAGGAAAGAGGATCAAGAATGCTGGGATGGCCAGGGAGGAGCTCTGCAGGCCTGCAGTGCAGAGGCAGATGCCTCAGTGATAAGAGCGCCGGTCCTCACTGAGCAGGACTCAGCCCACTCCAGTGCCCACACAGTAGCCCCTATCCCCTGGTGGAAGGGGGTCCTTCTCCCTGGGGCTTAGGTTCAGAGACACAAGGCAGCATGCTCCAGGGCTGGGGCCCATCCACATTGGGCTGGAGGTGTCCAGGACAGAGCAAGACAGGACCCTCACACTCTGTTCCCCAGACTTCCTTGCATTGGAATGCCTTGGGCCAGGTGAGGAGAGGAAGGGCAAGGACGCGGGAGGCCTCGCTGGGCTCTCGATGCCGGGGCCAACCTGAAACCTGTGGCCCCCTTCGACCTCCTGAGCTGTCCCTCAGGTCACAGGGCCTCTGAGCTAAGGGCCTGTGAGGATGCACAGCCCTGCCCCTCCCTCACACCACCACGATGGGGCAGAAGCCTGCTCTGGCCACATGGCTTATGGGGGACAGAAGTCCTCCCCATCCTGCTGCCTCCTCGAAGGACAGACGGCTGACCTCTCCAAGGGCAAGGACCAGCCAGGAGGGCCACCTGCACCAACAGTGCAGGCCGCAGCCCTGGTGCACTCAGGCTCCAGAGGTCACCTATTCGCTCAGGGCCCCACAGCTCCATCTGGACTGGAACCCACACCTCCCTGTCTTCCCACTTTGCCTCATCTTTAGAAATGATAGAAAAGCAAAAAAGAAAAAAGTGCAGAGCTCGAATCCCTAAACCCTAGTGTAATATCTGCCAGCATTTCATAGCCTTTGGGATGTTTCCTATTGTTGTAATCTAGAAGACACAAAGTTTACCAAGAAGGTAAACAAGCAAGGACCAACAATTAGTAATGACAAGATAGCTAACAAAGGTCCTAGGAAGGGCAGAACCAAGTGAGACTCAGGAAGGCGCTTTTAAAGGTTGATCAGATACAGTTGAGATCAGAACCTTGGTTATATTTATGCAACCGGGCAGCTTGCTCATATATTTTACAAGCATTTTCTTCTATTTGACCTGAGGTGTTAACTCAGGTATTAACTCAGTGTTAATAAACGCAACAGGTTTTATTGATAATAGCACACATGTCCCCTTGTTCAAGCAATAACCAATCTCATGCTAATCTATCATCCATTATTATATCTGCAAAGGAATCAAGGGAGAGTTTTAATGTATCTAAGTGTCTCCTGTTTTATGAGACAGTGTGTAGAATGAAGAAGTAAAGTTTTGAAGAGTTGCCTCAGGATAGGCAAATTTTCCCCATGGGGTCAGTAAGCCAATAGCAGCCTCAACCCCAGCCAATATAAGGCGGATTGCCTGCTTAGCTCTCAGGTAAGTGATGTTATATAATTGTATACCATAGGGCTTTGCTGGTCTTGTTGTACATTGACCCCTGAACCAAATGTTATCAGTACGCTGGTAACCATTGGGTTCATGATCCCAAATGAGAGACAATCTATTTATGCCTGGTTGAATAGGTGACCACATGGCCATAGGTATCCACTGGGGGTGCAAATCTGTATGGATGGGAGTTGTTAAGGAGGCTGAGTAGGAGGCACTAAGGATGTTAGTCATCTGTTTATTTCCAAAACAACAGCTTTAGGTATGGTAAAAGTTCACAAGTGTAGGCCATGGCGTCTTTCTCAGGTGCCTGTGGGGACTCATAAGAAACAGGCTTAATCTTGGACAGGTGTACAAGAAGCTAAGTAAATTTGTTTTTCAAAATTTTATTTAAAAATTATAAAATTTTAATCTTGATCATAAGGTACAACTTCCATAAGCCTTTCATAACCTTTACAATCTTTATATAGGAATCAGTTAATACTTCAAGAAAACCTTGTTAATTTGACTCAGGGGCCCATATGCTGGTCTTGCTTCAGTGTGCCTTCAACATTAATGATTAATTTATAGAGAAACTGACTTATTTTATCTTTAAAATCAGCCCTTACAATCTCATGCACCCACCTCTACCGAGGTAGTCCATGGGCCTCGAGGAGTTGAATAGCTTTAATTTCTGTCCCTGTGTTTCAGGAATGCAGTTGATTTTGATTGGCATCTTCTACTGGGCCCAAAGGTGGGGTTTTAATTGTTGTCAGTGTTTAAAAATTGAGCAGGACTTGGTGTCCTTTTCAGACCCAGCAGTCAAAGCCCTGTAATTCAATGTCACAAGAACTTTAAAAGCACATACAGGAAGATACACAAATGTAATAACTTTAATTAAAAAAATTAAATATCGGCCAGGTGTGGTGGCTCATGCCTGTAATCCCAGTACTTTGGGAGGTTGAGGTGGGCAGATCATGAGGTCAGGAGTTCAAGACCAGCCTTGTCAATATGGTGAAACCCATCTCTATTAATAATACAAAAATTAGCTGGGCATGGTGGTGTGCCCCTGTAGTCCCAGCTACTCGGGAGGCTGAGGCAGAAGAATCACTTGAACCCAAGAGGTGGAGGCTGTAGTGAGCCGAGATCACGCCATTGCACTCCAGCCTGGGCAACAGAGTGAGACTCCATCTCAAACAAAAACAAAAAATCATCCTTTTCCTAAGCAAACCAAATCTGATAATAATGGCATAGGAATTATTTCAATAAAATGTTACATCTGTGAGGTCATTTACCAAAAGGCAAAAGAAAAGACCGTCTGCAGTGCACAGAATGTTATGTTGGAAGAAAACGTTTCCTTAGACCTTTAAGAAAACATGCCTTTTAAAATGGGAGGAAAAGCCAAAAAATGGTGAGATGCAATAAAAGTTGAGCTTTCAGTTAAAAAAATTAAAATCTCTTATAATTTATTAAATCAATCCATTAAGAAAATTTCATTGTTCTAACCAATAATTTAGTGCATAAATGTTTTTTTACATCAAGCCCAGTCTCTAGGAAGAGCAATATAATTTCCCTTTACTTATAAACAACTTGATCATATAAAGTTTTTTGGTTTTTTAAAAAAATAAATCCTCTTACTGTGACTTATACAGACCATTCATCACATGCCTGGACTTTGTCTTTTGTCCTGAACATCCTCTTTCTTAAACAATCAGTCATTTTATTTTAGGACTAAACTTACCATGCAAGATTCTTTCTCATATAAAATTATTACTCTTTAAGCTTTCTTACCACAAAAAATACCTCTTTATTTTTATAACTTTCTTTACATCTCTCTTATTTCCTGGTTCCTTTACCTTGTTTTATATATAACCGTTAAATAAGCTTTAAATTAGATAAAACTTGTTCACCTTTTTTAAAAAAGACACATCTTTTTTTTTAAGCAAGAATGAATGTTTTCCTACAATATATTTTATTGGAAAATACCTAAATAGTGAAATATCTATTATTTAATATAACTTTCTATTCTAAATTATGACAAATTTTTCTACAAATATGTATCCCATTACATTTACCTAATTACCTGAATTGTTTACCTAGATTGTTTATGAAAACTGTGATAGTCATGATTTAAAGTTATGAAACCATCATTGCAAAATTATAACTGAGATAGGGAAAAAAGATTTGACCTAACTGACTCCATCTTGCTTCTAACCTCCAGGCTGTCCTTGTTCATTCCTGGACTTTGGGAGGAGCTTAGTTTATAGTTTAGCTTTGAAACAAACATGATAACAGTCCTTTCCCAAAACAAACTTCCTTACTGCCTGTGCACTAGACTGGCTAAAGCCACAGGATTAGAAGTTATGATAGTCTTACTAAATTCAAGATGCAGATATATTCATTAAATCAATATCAATGGCTTATTTATTAAAGATTACACAAGCAAAGATCATTATGATTTGGGCTGGGTTTATAGTTTTGTAAACCCTCTGCCAAATTTTGACAACTTATAGTATTTGGCAGGGGTAAGTATGAAATTGCTTATTAATAATTGCAAACAAAAATGTATGCTGGCAATTCTTAAGACATTTCTAATATTACTTTAGCAATATTTTTAAAGCGAGTTCATTTATTAACAACTTTACTTAAGTTATGCAAATTTGAAAAAGCATTTGACTAGTCTTTCCTTTTTTCCCGATAAAGTATTTAAGTGCTTTTATTTCACTTTGAGCCAATTAATTAGAGCTCTTTTATATATTTTTCATAGTGAAACATTGTGTACACAACACATAAATACATAGACATATTAGGCATGCTGATAGAAGTACATCTTATAGATTCATAAAAATCTTTTTTTTTCATATCTTAGACTTTCAGATTCTTGATAACCTGTTTCACAACGCTAGGCAGTTCTCAGCTAAATAGCCTTAAATTTGCATATTAAAGGACACAACTCAGGTGAAAGTCAAATAGCAAAATTTACATTATCAGGTACAGAGAGAAAATGTCTGGTGGTGCTAGAGAAAGATTAAAGATGGATGCCAACTCAATAATAAAATTACAGAAATGTATCATTGGATTATATAAGAAGACCAATTTTATTTAGATAGAGACTACCTGTTTTTCTTTTTTTAACCAGATCTCTGAGCTCTGTGTGGGTAGAGCCCACACTGAATCCTGGGTCTCCAAAAAGGGTGAATTACTATGAGGCTAGACAACATGATGCTTTTACAGTGCACTTAAAAAATAGTTTAAAACAAAAACATTTCTAAGTGTCTAAACTACACTCTTCCTTAAAAAACCCAGAGTAGCCACTGTTGCAGTAACTATTTTAGTCAAACAATCAGGTAATAACAGAATTCAGTCAACCGAGAAGAAAAAACTTTTGCTAAAAAAAAAAAAAAAGGCAAGGTCTTAGAGGAGAAAAACAACTAAAAAACAAACACATGAAGACCTCAAATACAAACATACACATATGCACGTGCACACACACACACACACACATATGTCTTGGATGTTAGCCTTTTAATTAAACTGGCTTTTAACCGTTGAGCTCCTTTTAAAAAATCCTTTTAAATCTCATTACCGTATTTTTTTTTTGAGACGGAGTCTCGCTCTGTCACCCAGGCGGGAGTGCAGTGGTGGGGTCTCAGCTCACTGCAAGCTCTGCCTCCCGGGTTTACGCCATTCTCCTGCCTCAGCCTCCCGAGTAGCTGGGACTACAGGTGCCTGCCGCCTTGCCCGGCTAGTTTTTTGTATTTTTTAGTAGAGACGGGGTTTCACCAGGTTAGCCAGGATGGTCTCGATCTCCTGACCTCGTGATCCGCCCGTGTCAGCCTCCCAAAGTGCTGGGATTACAGGCTTGAGCCACCGCGCCCGGCCTTGTTACCGTATTTTAGTCAGAAAAAATTGCTGCTATTTCAGAGGTACCAAGTGTCAAACCAGAAGGGACTTGATTTAGGAACCAAACCCACCAAACCCAGGCTGTCACGGTGAAAAGAAAGCAGAGCCTTAGCTGTGGAACTGCAGCATGGGGCAACAGCCAATGCTTTCAGCTAGCAAAAAGGTGGCCTTGTTCTGTAAATAAAACCCCTTTAGTAGTCAAAATCAAAAATCTTTCCTTTTTTTCTCCTTTTGCTGGCTGTTTTTCTCCCCCAACCATACCACCTTTTGTGTGTGTGTGTGTGTGTGTGTGTGTGTGTGTGTGGAGGGGAGGTGAGGGGTGGAATTTAGTCACTTCAGAGGCCTTGTTCCCCATAATTTGGAACTTCCCTTCAGATTTGATCAAATTGGATAGAGTTGATCAAACCGAATGGGCAAAAGACTGAAACAACAAGAAAAACAGAAACGAATATCAAAAATAAAAAACAATAAAAAACGTAAGCAAAACAAACAATGACACAACTTATATGATCACTGAACACTCTAATGGTAAAAAGAAATTAAGACCAGCTGGTTGTTAACTTTAACTTTAGCCAAGACAAACCCCAATTCAGTTACTTACCCAGGGATGGGTCTCAGGCTGAAGACTGCTCTCTACCATCCAAGAAGCGGGAAAAAACTCATCTTCCCTGTTGGAAGCGAGCTCAAATTCCATAAAGGAGTTGCCTGCCTTCCATCGCCATGGAAACAGGAAAACTTCCCTTCCTTGTTGGAAGCAAGTAAAACTCCAAAATAAAGGAGGTGTACACCAAAATAAACTTTAGATCTTGACCAAATCTTGGGAGAGCAGGGATTCTCTGGAGGGGCAGTTCGCAGACCTCAGCAAATTGTCCTACTGATTTGAGCAATAAATTAGTTCATGATGGTACCAAGCATCGATAGAAGCTCTATCAAAGCTCAGGGGCACCTCCACTCAGAATCTCCCCGTGGTTACCAAATGCGAACCCAGAAAATTTGAAACAGGCCCCAGTTAATTTAGAAAGTTTAATTTGCCAAGGTTGAGGACACACACCCATGACACAGACTCAGGAGGTCCTGACGACATGTGCCCAAGGTGGTCAGAGCACAGTTTGGTTTCATACATTCTAGGGAGTCACGCTGGTTCCGTCTGGAAAGGCGGGACAACTCAAAGCAGGGAAGGGGTTTCTGGGTCACAGGTAAGTGAGAGGCAAACAGTGCATTCTTTTGAGTTTCTGATTAGCCTTTCCAAAGGAGGTAATCAGATATACATTTATCTCAGTGAGCAGAGGGATGACTATGAATACAATGAGAGGCAGGTTTGCCCTGAGCAGTTCCCAGCTTGAATTTTCCCTCTACCTTAGTGATTTTGGGGGCCCAAGATATTTTCCTTCCACAAAGACATAGAAGAAATTATATTATTTCAGATAAAGGCAAAATTATGAAATGCATCGTAATGTTTTGGAATACAGACCTGTCCCTGTGTCTCATGAAAGCACTTTACTTTGTCCCCTTTGCCCACGTCTAAAGACAAGCCTTCAGTTAACTTGAGTTTTTGCCAGATACTGGTAGAAGTCAGTGCCATCTTTAGATATGTGTGTCCAGGAGTCAAAGTCCTACAGCAGGTTATTAACTAAGCATAAGGATTGGTTAATAACTCCTGATAAGGACAGCTTCAAGGGGGCTGAGGGAATCCTTTAACTGATTTTCTTCCAATATATAATTATCAGGCTGGAGGTGGTGATACTGGACTTCATGGTCTTCCAGAAAGCTCTAAAAAGATTCTATGACCTTGCAGAGATTAATTTCTATAGGTTTAATAAGCCCCAGCAATAAGACTAAATCAGAGACTAAATTTAGGATTTTGATTTTGAGGATATTTCTCTAAGATGTTAAAAGGCTCAAAACATTTTATCAACATAAAATCACAGGTCATTATAATAGTTATTCACTCACTTAACCAAGAGTAATAATCAAAAAGACTTTAACAAGCAATAGAGAAAGGTCATATGGATGTAAAAACCTTAACCCTTTTAACTTTCAGTTTTTTTGCAATCACAAAGCTAATAAAGACAGCATAGGAATTATCTTGAAAAAACATAAAATCTTGTTTTTTTTTGTTTTTTGTTTTTTTTAAGCCAGCTGATAAAAAGGCAGAGAAACCCTTCTGCGGTGAGACTGCTTCTCCTTATGGGAAGCCCATTTAGATAACCTGGAAGACAAACTTGAGGAAAGAAGTGCTTGAATGCGCAGGAACAGTGTTTAAGGTTATGGGCATATATGACTCTTAGGAACAGCATGAGAAGTTTTCTGATTACACTGAAAATTTAGACGCAGCAAGAAAAGCCAAGAATATAAAATCAAGTTATACTAGAAGAAAACCTTACTTTTATAGAGTTTTAAGATAAAACGTTAGCATCAGGCCATTCCAACAGTTAAAACGGAGGAAAAAAGGGATGCAGGAGCTGACAAAAAATGCTGAATTAGAGGGTCATCTTCTCGGGCCTGCTCAAGGGGGAAAAAGCTGAAAGCAGTGAGACAGAACCAATGGAATGTCTAAAATATGGATCTGAGATGTTTAGAAGAGAAACAGGGTATAAAATTGAAAGTAAAATTTCTTGTAACTTCATTAAGAGCAAATCAGTACCTCCAGACAGCTTCGTTTTAACATAGGGGACCAATTTCTAGAAGGACTGTTATAAATGGCTTCCTTTCCATTATAACCAACTTAATCATATACAAAACTCCTTTCATAAATTTCCCTTCATAAACTTTATCCCAGTGTACACAGACCATCTTATACATGCTTGAACTTTCTGCCTTGCCCTAACCTTCTCTCTTTCCTAAATAATCATTTAGTCGTTATTCATGACTAATGGCTAAAAGTCATAGTCATATTCATGACTAATGACTAATAATCATTAGTCATTTTACTTTAGGACAAAAATTTACCACACAAGATCCTTTTGCATACATTATTTGCTATTCTTTATAATCTTCCTTACCAAAAATACATCTTCATATCTATCACTTTTATTCACATCTCTCGCTCCCCTACTTACTGGCTCCTTTCTACCTTGTTTCATAAGTAACTATTTTCAAGTTCATCATTTTAATTAACCTTTAGATAACTTCTGAATTAGACAAAATTATTTTTCTTCTCAACAAGACTAGTTCCTGGGAGACTTTTGGCCTCCAATGCTGCCCAGAGACATGCTGAATTAAATAACCCAAAGAAAGAAAATCACCAGGAGAAGGACTTCAGAGCATGCAAGCTCAGGATGACGGGCATCACTAGTGAGGCACAGACAGCAAATATGCAGCCAATGAAGGGGACGAGGGGGATCCTGCAGTACATGCTGGCAAATGTCCCTCTGAGCCTTAAATGGGCTCTCCACTGGGGTGGCACTGCAGTCCCGGGACCCGGGAGGCTGAAGAGCCCCATGCAACAGGATGTTGGCTGACCTGGAGGATCCCTGGCTCCAGGCTCCCCAGCAGACAGAACCCAAAGGACCCCACACCTCTCGGTGAGGTCCACTAACCCCCAGTCCCTAGGGGAACATAAAGGAGCATGAGCGCCCCTGTGTGTCCCAGGGCTTGGAAGGCTGAGCACATTGCATACGGGAAACCAGAGCGGGAAGGGACGGGACAGCGCAGGGCACTCATTCATCTGTGAGTGGGAAAACTGAGTAAGCAAGACAGCCAGCGCTGTTAGCCAGCTGTTAGCGCTTTATAGATGAGACCCTTCCACAATCCTAGAAACATGTTTCCCACAGCATACACTTTTCTTAATTGGAAATGAACCAGACATCCAACAAGCAATTCAAGGAAAGCTGTGGACCAAAGTTTTGGTAAAGCAGTCTTTAAGGAAGTTTGGCTTTTTAAAAAACACCTTTTCATCATTTTTTTCTTCAGTTTTAAGTGAGTTTTTAATGCATACATTTTAGCCAGAACTGGCTGAACTGTAAAATAAAAGACAATCTCCAAGGAGCCTTGAATTAGTAATACCAAAAACAGTGACTCTCACCTCAACACTGTGAGATAAGCAGAGTCGCCGCTCGGCAGCAGAATAGTAACAGCAGATCCAAAGCAGGCAGAAAAGAACAGAGAGAAACACATAAAGAGCATCAGAAGCCACCACTGGAAGGTGGAAACTTTGCGCCAGCCATTCGGGGCTGCCCAATCCCGCAGTACAGCAAAGCAATGAGCTGGGAGATGATGAGAAGTAGAGCTTTCCCATCCCCAGCAGAGAGCACAAGGTGGATTAGTTCAGACCACATACTGACAAACATCTTGCAAAGAGACTTCCATTGTTCCAGATATACCGCAGGGCGTCTAACTTTGTGGGCCGAGCCTCTAACCTGACTTTCTAGGCGAGCATCCTTGTCTAAGCGTGACACAGGATGCCAAGAGGGACCCCATTTACCAGAGGTGGCCAATTGGTGCTGCAGACAAAATTTCCCCCGCATATGGTCTCATCTTATGGTCCCTTAGTGCATCGCCAGAAAGATGTGGCTGGAAGAGGGTTTTTCGGTCTAGCACAGGAAGGAATTCAGGTGAGTCGCAGGGTGCAGTGAGAAGAGTTTGTTTATTGAAAGCTACTCAGATGCAGAGTAGGGCATCCTCAGAAAGCAAGAGGAGGAACACACTGTCCTTGTTTTAAACTCCTCTCATGTAGGGGTCTAATCTACGTAAAGGCTAAGCTAAGTTACGTCTATGTGTGGGTGGGTTGACAGCATGACAAAACTTATTACTTTGTTGATTTAAAGTAAACTATCCTTGGGATTTTAGTGAGTAAGTACATCAAAGCATGACTCTAATTATTATTTTTTGTTGGTTTGTTTTTGTTTTTGTTTTTGTTTTGAGATGGAGTCTAGCTCTGTCACCCAGACTGGAGTGCGGTGGCTCGAGCTCAGCTCACTACAAGCTCCACCTCCCAGGTTCACGCCATTCTCCTGCCTCAGCCTCCCACATGACTCTAATTATTTTAAGAGCACATATTGTTAGGAGATATTGGTGCATCTGGACATTTTGTAGCGTAAGAGTTTGTCCTTGCAGGCATTCCTAAACTCCCTCCTTAGCTGTCAACACTCCTGGTTCCCTAATAATCCCATCAAAAGCAATGTACAAATTCAATGTGATCCCTATCAATATTTCAGTGGTATTTCTCATGGAAATAGAAAAAAAGATCTGGCTGGGCGCGTTGGCTCACGCCTGTAATCCCAACAATTTGAGAGGCAGAGGTGGGTGGGTCACCTGAGGTCAGGAGTTCGAGACCAGCCTGGCCAACATGGCGAAATCCCGTCTCTACTAAAAATACAAAAGTTAGCCGGGCATGGTGGCACACGCCTGTAGTCTCAAGCTATTTGGGAGGTTGAGGTGGTAGAATCCCTTGAACCAGGGAAGCGGAGGTTGCAGTAAGCCAAGATTGTGCCACTGCACTCCAGCCTGGACAACAAAGCAAGACTCCATCCCTCCCCCCAAAAAAAGAGAGAAAAGAAAAAAATCCAAAATCGGCATGGAACCACAAAAAAACCAAAACAGCCAAGGCAATTTTGTAAAAGAAAACAAAGGTGGAGGCATCACACTTCTGGATTTGAAACAATGTTATAAAAGTGTATGATATGGTTTGCCCTGCCTTTCTCCAGCAAAGACAGACTGTGAGGTCTATGTGGCTAATTTCCAAGCAGCCACATGCCCTGCAGACATGAACTTCTAGCAGGGAGCTCAGAGGCCTGCTTGGCTCTGGCTGGGCTCTGAACACACAGCAGCCCTTGAAGGCTCCTTCCATTGCCTCTGCTGTGGAAGTCCTCCTGCCCCCTGCTCTGGAATATACTGTCACCCTTTCTGGGTGAGAGACTTTGCTGGGCTGCTTCTCCTCTTGGTAGAATGGTTCTCTGACATCAAGACATGAAAGGCATTTCTGGTTTGAAGGCTATCTGATGCTCTTTCCTGGCAAGGAGGTCATAAGCTGCTATGGTCTGCCAGAGGCATTTGAGGAGCAGCTGCAACACACCAGAGGCCCCTGCTGGGTGGCACTGCTGGCTTCTGCCAAGGGTTCCCAGGCGGCAAGTGTCCTGATAGCAGATATTCCTAACCACAGCTCGACGACTGGCTCAGGAGGCCTGCGTGAAGCTGCATGCACTACCTCTTGCAAATACGTTAATGCTTCTATTGGCTCATGGACCCGTTTGAATTCAGAATAGCAAGGGCAGTGTATTCCTCAATGGGGAATGTTGTGTCTCCAAATCTCTCATAGGTCCACATAGCTCTGCTTCTTGTTTAGCAAAGGGCTCAGTAAGAGATAATAACTTGCTTCTCTCTGTTTGAGGGACATTCGTGGTTATACTGGCACAGGCATTCCAGAGAAGTCCCCAGACCGGACTGGGCCTTGCATTTGACCAGGTTCTGTTGGGTGTTTGGGTGAAAACAGCCCAGTGCTTCTCTGAGCAGGCCATCAGCATGACGGCATCCACCTCTCTACTAACTCACTCTCGTGGTTAGCTAGTCCAAGTCTCGCCACTCCTCATGCCAGCAAATTCAAATATCCCTGTGCCAAATGGTACATGTTTACCAAACCACATTCTCCTAAAGTTATGCCGGGCTGGACTGCAATAGCGGATGGAAAAGAAGGAAATGTGCCTTTAGACCAATGGAGTATATTAGGGCATCCCACCTGCAACCCTTACCTCCAGCTTGTTGCATTACCTGGACGGTCTTTACAATATCAGGTATAGCTGAAGAAATGTGGCAGACTGCACTGTTAAACCCTGCACATTTGTTGTCAGCCTCCACAAATAATCTCTCAGACAGGACGGTTAAAAATAAAATCAAGGTCAGGTGGAGTGGCTCATGTCTGTAATCTCTACACTTTGGGAGGCTGAGGCAGATGGATCATTTGAGGTCAGGAGTTCAAGACCAGCCTGGCCAACATGGTGAAACCCTATCTCTACTAAAAATACTAAAATTAGCCAGGCGTGGTGGTTTGTACCTGTAATCCCAACCACTTGGGAAGCTGAGGCAGGAAAACCACTTGGACCTGGGAGGCAGAGGTTGCAATGAGTGGAGATCATGCCACTGCACTCCAGCTTTGGTGAAAGAACAAGACTCTGTCTCAAAAAAAAAAAAAAAAAAATCAGTGGGAATCAATTTCTCCACTTCAGCCTTTTCTTTAAGAGTAGCAAGGTCTGGTGGCCCTCCTAAAGTTCTGCAGGGCTCAGTATTGATTACAGAGGAAAGTCTAGACCATCCAGAACATTCCAAAGTAGCATTCATGAATTAACCACACAGGAAAGACTTTGCTGATATTCCTTGAAAAATTACTCCCAAGATCCAGTGTAATGAGCCTTTATGGCATCATATATGAACCATATAACTTCTGGGTCATTGCCATGGCATTTGTAAATTGTCATGGTGCCCTTGTGTCTTATGACAATGTATTATAATTAGCATATAATGAGCAATGATGGCAACTAGAGATCACTTTTGTCACCATCTTGGTCCGAGCTGGTTTGGGCCAGTTTCTTTGTTACGTCCTGTTTTGATCACAGGGTCATGATCAAGGCTCAGAAAACAAGTCCTGCTGATATCGTACCTCACAACTATTTTGGGATTGGTCAGCAACTCAAATATTGCCTTCTGTTAAGCAATGTCTGTTAAACGGGAAAATGAATGAGAGACATAAATAGAGAGATCACAGGAAAATACAAATATCCACTAGCCATATCAAACATGTCAAACCATATCAAGTGCTCAACCTCACTCATAATTTAAAAATGCAAATTAAAAATACACCTGGATACTATTTTCATTTTCATCTGTCAGACTGGTGAAAATCCAAAGAGTGAATAAGAGGATATTCTTTCTGACGCTGCCATGAAAACAAGCACTCACTCCTCAATGACAAAATTCTTCAAAGACCAGATACAGCAACTAGGCAATACTCATATAAACTGCAAATATATTTAACTTTTGTCCTTTGGTCTCATTTCTGGGAAGTTGTGGTATAATGATATATGTAAGGAATGACATTAGGGACAATTGCAGTGTTGTGTATATGAAAGTTGACTTCATATATTGAGTTATTCTGGTCATACCCAACTAAGTCAAGGCTGAGGGCCAGAGGAAAACCACTCAGGCAGACAGCACCTGCTCCAAGAACCATCTGCAAGCCCATGTGCTGAAATGCCTGCTGCAACTTTGCAATCAGGTATACCTCACAGCTGCTGGAACGACCTGCCGTGACTCAAAGACAAGGTCTACCTACTGTGTCACTCACCCATCAGAGCCTGCCAGCTCCCCAAACCTCTACCAGTGCCCACAAGTTTTCTTTCTAAACAATAGGTAACATTTCTTAAATAAAACTTTCAACCTTCTCTTTGTTCGTCAGACACACCAAACACATTTCTGGTCTGTGTATGCCCAGAATTACAATTCCATGATTCCCGAATAACATGTTTAGAGATTCATCCTATAATGTGTTTGACTTTGACATGTGAGATGTAAAAACACTGTGAACAACACAAATGTTCATTCAAGGAGGCTATTTAAATTAGCTATGGTACATCAAGGCCATGGAATATGATGCAACTTGTATTAGTCGTTTCTCCCATTGCTATAAAGAAATACCTGAGGCTGGGCAATTTATAAAGAAAAGAGGTTTAATTGTCTCACCGTTCCACAGGCTGTGCAGGAAGCATGGTCCTGGCTTCTGAGGAGGCCTCAGGAAACTTACAATCATGATGGAAGGCAAAGGGGAAGCAGGCACCTCTTACGTGGCCTGAGCAGGAGGAAGAGAGGGAGTTGCCCACACACTTTTAAAAACACAGATCTCTATCACAAGAACAGCACCAAAGGGATGGTGCTAAACCATTCATGAAGGACCACCCCCATGATCCAACCACCTCCCACCAGGCCTCACCCCCAACACTGGGGATTACAATTCAACATGAGATTTCAGTGGGGACACAGATCCAAACCATATCACAACTGTAAAAAAAAAAAAAAAAAAGGAAGAAGAAAGAAAAGAAAAGAAAGGAAAAGAGTGTGAAAGTCCTGTTCCTTCCTGTGGTAACAGAGGGCCTCTACACAGAGGACTGAGGGGAAAAAGCATGGTGGAGAACAACACCTGTGGATTGCCCTTTGGGGTCTACTCAGATCTGCCCAATTTCCCATAAAACGAGTATTGAGGGTTTCTTTTGAATAAACATAGAAATTGACCCACCCTAGCTTAAAACCTGGGAAAGTTACATTTGTCTTATCTGAGTTCCTTCTCACGAAACCAACCGTTGGGCCTTCCAGACAGCATCAAGGCACTGAAACTCAGCAGGTTCTTGAGGCCAGACCCCTCACCAGTCATGAAGCCTAGCTGCCTCCTCACTCTCCCTAATTTCTGTTTTCCCACACAGGGTGACATTTCTTCCCTGCTCTAGAAACTCCTAATTTTAGTGGGTTGAGGAGAGGGATTTGTGACTGAGCATCCATCTCTGGGCTATAGCACTTGAATGAGGCCTTCTTCTCTGGCACTGCTCTTGGTGATTGGCTTTCTGTGCAGGGCAGCAGACCTAGATGACAACCCTGATGTTTGGGTAGCACTGTTAGTGTGAGAGACATGGAAATCCTCCAGTTCTTGGTCTTCTTGGAGGAAAGAATTCAGACAAGAGATGCACAGCAAGAGGTAAAGGGTTAAGTAACCTTTATTTAAAGAGTCAGGAGCTCAGAGAGACAAGACAGAATCTGCCACTCAGGAGATAGAGCCAAAAGCTAGTGGCTTACGAGGAATTCTTTTCTTTTTTTTTTTTCTTTTTTCTTTTTTATTTTTTTGAGACGGAGTCTCCCTCTGTCGCCCAGGCTGGAGTGCAGTGGTGCAATCTCAGCTCACTGCAAGCTGTGTCTTTCGGGTTCACGCCATTCTCCTGCCTCAGCCTCCCGAGTAGCTGGGACTACAGGCGCCAGGAGGAATTCTTATTGGAGCTTTTGGTGAAGGAAAACAGTACAGCCTGAAAGAGGAACAGGGTGGGATGCTCAAAAGAATGAGTCCGTCCCTACTCACGCTGGGGAGACCCTCCTGAGGAGAGTTTTACAGGATTATTCATGAAGGGCCCGGGTAGGGGCCGTACTAGTAAGCAAGTTTTGCGAAGTCCTCTGGGCACGCATGCGCCGTGACCTCACACACGAATGCACCCGCGTGTTTCCTTAGAATCCAAAATCTCTGCCCAGGGGTGTGTCTTTTTGGTATTATAATGAGCTAAAAGCTATTCAGGGGCGAGTTATTAGGGGTGCGCCCGTGCTCTTCAGCGGAGACAATCCCCTACCCGGCCACTGGCCACTTTCTGTGGAGTGTGGGGTCCCCAAGGAGACGGCCCTGGGGCTCAGGTGCTGCGTTTCCCGGGGCTCCCGCGCCCGCTCCTGCCTGGCTGCCGGCCGCTCCGACACCAGCACAAGGCGGGACTCAGAACAGGCATTCAGGGCCGCCAGTGGCCGCGGGGCGCTGAGAGGGGCTCCAAGAACCCCGACAGCCCCGGCGGGTGGGAGGCGGGCGCCCTGGGGTCGGCGGGGCTCCCCCTACCGGCCAGACCCGGGGAGCGGCGCGCGGAGGCTGCGAAGGTTCCGGAAGGGCCAGGAGGGGGCGTCGCGCGCTGACTCTCACAGGGCGCCGCTGGGGACGATGGCGCTGCTCGCCTTGCTCCTGGTCGTGGCCCTACCGCGGGTGTGGACAGACCTCAACCTGACTGCGAGACAACAAGATCCGGAGGACACCCCGCAGACGGGTGAGCCGGGCTCGCCCCGACAGCCAGGGCCGAGAGGACGGGGCCGCCGCCGCCACTAGGCCGCGAGAACAGGGCGTTCAGGGGGCCCGGGGCGCCTGGAAGCCTCCGGGGAGCCCCGCCTCGTGCGGCCTCCCCCCGGGCGGCGGGGCAGCCTGAGCCCGGCCCTTCCCCAGCCGTTGCCCTGCTCCGCCGCGTCCCCGGGAGCCCTCAGGCTGGAGGCCCCGGCGGGCTTCGCGGGCTGAGCACAGTTCAAACCGCGGGAGGAGGGCGGGCGCCTCCTGCAGAGCTAGGCCAGGCCCACCCCAGACCAAGGAGGCCTCCTTTGAGGGAGCCAGGTGCAGGACCTGGGAGGCGGGTGGACCTGGAAGGTGGGCGGGAGGGCACGTGGGAGCAGGCCCGAGCCCCGGGGTCGCTTCCGCAGCCGTCGGCGGGAAGATGCCAGGGCCCGCGGGTGCAGCGTGGCCGTGCCTGGGGTCAGGGTGCCGCGGCCGAGTGGGGGTGCGCGGTGCGCTCATGTTGTGCGCTTGGATGTGGGAGGATGGGGGAGCCCCCAGGAAAGAAGACAAATCGCTCAGGCTGTAAAGAAGTCCGGGGGCTGGGCAGTTTATAAAGAAGAGAGGTGTCATTGGCTCACAGCACCGCAGGCTGTCCAGGAAGCATGGTGCTGGCTTCTGGGGAGGCCTCAGGACACTTAAAATCATGGGGGAAGGCGAAGGGGAAGCAGGCAGCTCTTACGTGGCCTGAGACCCTTCCTGCTTTCTCCCCATGCGGCTCACTCAGTGTCATGTGGCCCTAGCCACTGCTCAGGGGGAGAAGGATGGGGACCCGCCGAGTTTGTGCTGGCTCGGATGCTGGCTGTGTGCCTCAGCTAGGCACGGATAACTGGAATATTCTACTTACTTTTTTATTCCTCCTTTCAGACGAGGGTGACGATAGAGTGTGGTGTCACGTTTGTGAGAGAGAAAACACTTTTGAGTGCGAGAACCCGAGGAGGTGCCAATGGACAGAGCCGTACTGCGTTATAGCGGCCGTGAGTGAGTATCTTCCCTCTTATTGGAGACCAACAGGCAGGTGAACAGAGGACTTTCAGGAATCAGGGCTGTCTAGTTTTTCTCAATAGGGAATAACTAATAGAAAGTAGCTTTTTTTTTTTTTTTTTTTTTTTTTTGAGATGGAGTCAGGCTGGAGTACAGTGGCGTGATCTCAGCCCACTGCAACCTCGCCTCCCAGGTTCAAGCGATTCTCCTGCCTCAGCCTCCTGAGTAGCTGGGATTATGGACGCGCGCCACCACACCGGCTAATTTTTTATTTTCAGTAGAGGCTGGGTTTCATCGTGTTGGTCAGGCTGGTCTCAAACTCTTGACCTCAGGTGATCCACCCACCCTCGGCCCCCTAAAGTGCTGGGATTACAGGTGTGAGCCACCGCACCCTGCCTTTTTTTGTCCTTTAAAATGTGAAGAGCAAAGTCCTGAGAGGCCAGGGAGAGGTGAAGGGGGAGTGGGGTGAGGTTCAGTCCGTAAGAACTGTGCCAGTGTAAGGCAGTGCCTGCTACAGTGGGTCCAGATAAAATATTGGGAGGTAGGAAGAAAATCTGGGTTTCATGTCATCCATTTTTAAATGAAAAATTAAGCTTTAATAATGTTAAATGCGCCACTGAGAACCGTGTCTGTGTCACTCTTACAAGAGATGCACAAAACCAAGGTGTACAGCCTTCAAGTGTGTTCTCGAAGAAGGGGGCATGCCTCAAAAACTGGAGACCGCTGCTCTGTCATCTGTGATTCCCCTGAAAACCTTTGGGTACATGAAGCCCTCCCTGAGGGGAATCTGGACACCCAGCACATTCTGCCCACAGGGCGATCTTCAGGGCTGGTGAATTCTGATTCCAGCCAGCAGTTGCTCTCCAGCCCTTCGGTATCCACGAAGTTGGTGGGGCGCCGAGGTGATGCTTCAGACTCAGTGTAGCCAATGTTGACTTTTTAACTTAATATGGCAAAATGATTTGTACAGTGAAGTATAAGATGAAGTGTGGTCATGAGACAAGACCCCCAGCTCAGAACCGAGCCAGGCCCACCGAGAGGCCGGCTCCATGCCCTGGGTGATGGCCAGAATGGCTGGGAGTCATATGTCTGTCTGTGGTCACAAAGGCCTGAGCCAACCTTGTGTTTGAGAAGTTGAGACCTGTGTATTCCCAAATAGCGACCCCTAGACCCGCATTCCCAGTGCATGTGGACAGGCCATACCACGCAGAAGCCAGCCCTTCCCCAAAGCAGCATTCAACACACAGGCCTGGCCCTCCTCCTCCCGACCCCCACTTGGTGCCCCAATTGAGTGTGCACCTTTGAACAGGGCCACCAGGGGTAAGGCTTTGACCCAGACAGAAGGGCCTCGGTGTCAGGCGTTGGAATTGCGTGATTGCCTTCTCTCGGTCTTTATTTCCTATTAGAAATATTTCCACGTTTTTTCATAATTTCGAAGCAGTGCTCCGCTAGTTGTGCAGCGATTGAGATACCCAAGCCAGAGGAGAAGCCGTTTCTCCTGGAAGAGCCCCTGCCCTTCTTTTACCTCAAGTGTTGTAAAACTCGCTACTGCAATTTACAGGGGCCGGCTATCAACACATCATCGTTCAAAGAATATGCTGGGAGTGTGGGTGACAGCTGTGGTGGGCTGGGGCTGGCCGTCCTCCTGCTGCTGGTCTCCATTGCGGCCAGCCTTAGCCTGCCTTGAGCCACGGGACTGTCATGGACTGAGCCTTCTGAAGCATGGACTTGCTCCAGACTATTGTCACCTGTTGCATTAAACTTGTTTTCTGTTGATTACCTCTTGGTTTGACTTCCCAGGGTCTTGGGATGGGAGAGTGGGGATCAGGTGAAGTTGGCTCTTAACCCTCAAGGGTTCTTCAGCTCACATTGAGAGGACGTCCAGATCTCCTGAGTAGTGATTTTGGTGACAGGGTTTTCTGTTTGAAATCAAACCTTGTAACTCATTTATTGCTGACGGCCACTCTTTTCCTTGACTCCCCTCTGCCTCTGAGGGCTTCAGTATTGATGGGGAGGGAGGCCAAAGCACCACTCATGGAGAGTATGTGCCCAGATGCTTCTGACCTTTCAGGTGACGCAGAAACACTGGGGGAGTCTGAATGATTGGGGTGAAGACATCCCTGGAGTGAAGGACTCCTCAGCATGGGGGACAGTGGGGCACACGTTAGGGCTGCCCCCATTCCAGTGGTGGAGGCACTATGGATGGCTGCTTTTCCTCAGCCTTTCCTACCAGATTCCAGGAGGCAGAAGATAACTAATTCTGTTGAAGAAACTTAGACTTCACCCACCAGCTGGCACAGATGCACGGATTCATAAATTCCCACACGTGTGTGTTCAACATCTGAAACTTGGGCCCAGTAGAGAGCATCAGGGTAAATGGCCTTCATTTCTCTATCAAGAGGCAGCCATCCACGGAGAGCTGAGAAATCAGACTCAGAGTTCCACCCGAAACAAATACAAGGGGACTTCAAAAGTTCACAGAAAAATTGAACTAAAAGATAACAATTAAAAAATAGGTTTTATTTCTCAGCATGCGCTCTATCAAGGTAGAGATGCTTTTGTAAGTGATGGTAGCAGCCATTCAGTTCATCCCTAAAGAACTGGGCACCCTGGGAATTTAACCATGCCACTTCAGTCTTTGTTACGTTATTAACTGAAGAAAAGTGGGTGGACTTTAAAGATTTTTTAAAGTTTTAAAACAGAAGTAACCAAATCAGGCCTGGAAAGTGTATGCCTAGTGATTTCCCATTGAAACGCTCACAAAACTGGCCTTGTTTGATGAGAGGAATGAGCAGGAGCATTGTCATGATGGAGAAGGGCTCTCTGGGGAAGCTCTCCAGAGTGATGATTTCCTGGGTGTTTTCCTGCTAAATCATTGACTTTCTCTATACACTCTCATAATAAGATGTTACGGTTCTTTGGCTCTCCAGAAAGTCAATAAGCAAGATGCCTTGAGCATCCACAAAACGGTTGCCATGACCTTTGCCCTTGACATGTCTGCTTTTGCTCTGATGGGACCACTCCCACCTCTCGGTAGTCATTCCTTCGCTTGTGCTTTGCCTTCAGGAGTGTACTGGTTAAGCCATGTTTCATCTCTGGCTATAATTATTTGAAGAAATGCTTCAGGATCTTGATTCCACTTGTTTAAAATTGCCGGAGAATGCTTTTCTCTTATCTGCAGCTGAGCTGGGAGAAACAGTTTTGGCACCCACTGAGTGGAGAGTTTACTTAACTTTAATTTCAGTCAGACTTGTGTAAGCTGAACACCTTGGGATGCCTCCAGCATTGGCTATTGTTTCTGCTGTTATTAATCAGTACTCTTAAATTAGGGCACAAACAAGATGAATTGTTTCCTCACAGACTGATGTGGCTGGTCTGCTGCTATGGACTTCGTCTCCAACATCATCTCTTCCCTTCTTCCAATGAGTAATCCACTTAAACTGCTGATTTCTTTGAGGCATCGTCCCTATAAACTTTCAAAAAATCATCAATGATTTCACCATTTTTCCAGCCAAGCTTCACCATCAATTGCATATTTGTTCTGGTTTCAATTTTAGCAGAATTCATGTGTCTGATACGAGCTCTTTTCAAACTATTGTCTTATACTTCTTAGGGCCTCAAACTAGATCCTGTTCAGACATGTTTTCACAAGTTAGTATAAGTTTATTTTGTTGCAAAAAAAATTGAAATCCATGCATTCTTTTTCCCAGTATGCATTTTCCATGAACGTTCTAAAGATCACTCATCCTTCCTCCCCAGGTTGCCTATTCAGTGTCAGGGAGGATGTGACCCTACCCACTGCCCACTTTTGTCTCCCTTCTGTTACCACCATCCTGGCCAACCACTGCTTGGTCTAATACCAGAGGCTGCTGGGTGGGGAACCCTGGGGAACCTTCCAGATAGAGTTTCTTCGCTCTTCCTGAGGCATGAGAAACAGGCTCATCTCAGTCACATCTGAACACTTCAAACCTGAAGCCAAAGTCCATTCTGGGGGCAGTGGGCAAGGAGGGTCCCAGCAACTCAGGACCGTATAGGACCACCAGCACCTGTCAGGCTCTGCCTGTGTGTACATCTTTTTACCCATCACAGGCTTGTGTTCACATCCTGCCATTCATACCAGCACCCAGAAACAGTAGCCCCAGCTGCTTCCAATTCACAGCCCTGGACTTGAGTTTGGGGAGCATTACTTTTGTTAAGGCAGGCAAAAGTGGGAACTTAATTCAGAAAGAGCAAGTGAAGTAGGAGGTCAGCCATATGAGAGAGTCTCCATGGCAACCTTCCATTAAAGTCTCTTCAAATGAAGGATGTAATCTGTGATGTAAAATAATAGCAAGTCAAGAAATGTGAATATGGAAAGGTCTGAAATTGGGAACTGCTGGGTCTCTGGTAATACTAGGAGCACTCCCAATTACTTGAGTAAGGGACGTAGAAAATTACTGCAGGGTTAGGAATTAGAATGGATCAAGGAGTTTGCTGTCTCCGGTGTGATAGATGCTCTTTCTAGAAAAGTCACCATGGACGGAAGACAGAATGGAGGGTAGTGTCTAGAAAAGAATAAGGTTCAACATAGATGCTCCATTATGAATGTAAAAGCTTGAGTATTTGTTCACAAAAGGTTAAGAGTCAGTCTAGAGTGAGGGATTGGAGAAGCAGGAGATGGTGGCCCAGCTGGTCAGGGAAGGTCCTTACACAGGCAGAATAGAACAGGGGACAGATCCAAGGCTGAGACACTGACAAGGAGAGTAGACACTTCTATCAACGTGGAAGAGCAATAGGCAAGAATACAGAGAAAGATCATGTATGAGAATGGACCAGGAAGTTGAAAGAATTCATCCCCAGCACTCACATTTTCTCTGTGAAACAGAATACAGTTGTGTCTGCTCAGAGAATGAGGGTACAAATAAGGTTGGACTTTGAGTGCCATGATGGAAGCTTCAGACTAGCCCTAAAGGCAAGAGAGAAGGGATATCTTAGGGGACATAACATAGGATAGCCTAGCATTGTGGAGGTCATGACTAAGACAGGGCATTAAACATTTGCAAAGACCTGCAAGAGTTCAGTGGTGGATTTTCCCCAGCAGCAGTCCATGTTTATGAGGGGGAAAGGCAGATGACAAACGTATATCTGGGTGTGAGCCGGTTCAGAAGGTCAAGATGGAAAGAGAGCAGTTGAGTGATGAACTGTGGGAGATTGACTGAGTGGAGAAGTCAAAGTAAGGTTAGAAATACCAGTTTTGAAGAACAGTACCAAGGCCAGAGGCTGTAGACGGCACAGAAACACAGAGCAGATGTTAGCAATCCCATGATTAAGAGAGTAGGAAAGGCCGGGCGCGGTGGCTCAAGCCTGTAATCCCAGCACTTTGGGAGGCCGAGATGGGCGGATCACGAGGTCAGGAGATCGAGACCATCCTGGCTAACACGGTGAAACCCCGTCTCTACTAAGAAATACAAAAAATAGCCGGGCGAGGTGGCGGGCGCCTGTAGTCCCAGCTCCTCGGGAGGCTGAGGCCGGAGAATGGCGTGAACCCGGGAGGCGGAGCTTGTAGTGAGCTGAGATCCGGCCACTGCACTCCAGCCTGGGCTACAGAGCGAGACTCCGTCTCAAAAAAAAAAGAGAGTAGGAAAGAAGGAGATTACAACCACTAAAAATAACCAGAACTTAGTACACAATAAATGAAGGCTCAAAACTAATGGGGAAAGAATGGATTATTGAATAAATGATACTGTTAAAATAGGCTACTGTGTTACTACTAGATCAGGTGTGTGAGTAATGGAAATCCCCAAATCATAATGACTTAACACAAGAATGTGTATTTCTTGCTCTTGTAAATGAAGTGAGCAAGTAAGCAGCACAGGGCTGTGGGTCACTGCTGGAAGGACCCCTTTTCACGTGCTACCACAGCTTGGAGCACACACGGGGAAAGGGTAATGTATGGGTTCCGTAAGACCAGCATGGTTTTCAGAATTATAAATTCTCCAAAATATATATGCATGTATAGATCATCACCTATGTGTAGGCTTTAAAAACAAAATTGAAAATTTGAGGTTCCACTTTGAGTCCAGAAAGCAGTCTTCTAAGAATAAGTATGTCAGGGTTTCCAAGAGCTGCTGGTAGCCTGGTGGCTGGACTCAGAGGATACATGAAGACACACTAGAAAGTATCTTGAACATGGATTTCATGTCTTGATCTCTGAAAACAGAAAATGACCCTCCTGTAATACACATGAATTAATTCATAAATCTCCAAACAGCTAGACTTTCTGAAGGCTCTGCTTCGTCAAACAAACATGTCCAGGTCTCTGAAATGCCTTTCTATCTCAAGCACTAAAAAACTATTACTGACTAAATTCTTTTATGGGCAAACACAAAACTGATACTATAAAACAGAAACAGCACAAGAAAGGAAATTAGAAGCCATCATAATTGTGAACAAAAAATAAGTGAAATATTGGCTAATCAAATCCAAGTGTAGTAAAATACTAATACATTATGATAAGTACAATTTATCCCAAAAATGCGAGAATAATAAAATCTTAGGAAAAGATATCACTCACCATAGCAAGAGAATACGGAATAATAACCAAATGATAATCTATATTCAGTCATAACATTTTAAAAATCTTGGATACCTAAGAATAGAAGGCAATTTCAATATTTTGAAAAAAGTTACTTACCAGAAACCTAAAGCAAACACCATACTTAGTGGTGAAGCATTAGTAGTGTTCTGTCTAAACGCAAAAGCATGATAAGCCTATATACATTGTTACCATTGCAATAAAACATTAAAGTGGAGAGTTTAGCCATGTAGTGTAAGAAAAATAAAGAGTATAGAAACTTGTTCCCAACAATCTGCCACATTAGAGAGTCACCTATAACAGAAGACCTTAGATTAATTAATTTGTAAAGAACAGAAATTTATTGCTCACAGTTCTGGAGGTGGGGAAGTCAAAGATCAAGATGCCAACAGATTTGATGTCTGGTGAAGGCCTGTTCCTCATAGATGGCACCTTCTATGTGTCTCTGGAAAGACCTAAAGAGGCGAAGACATTCCCTTCGGTCTTTTTCATAAAGGCATGAATCACATTCTTGAGGGGTGCCTCCAAAAGGGATGCACCTCTTTTTTTTGTTTGTTTGGTTTTTTTTGACATGGAGTCTCGCTCTTGTCACCCAGACTGGAGTGCAGTGGCAAGATTTTGGCCTACTGCAACCTCCGCCACCTCCTAGGTTCAAGTTATTCTCCTGCCTCAGCCTCCTGAGTAGCCAGAATTACAGGCACCTGCCACCACACCCGGCTAATTTTTGTACTTTTAGTAGAGACGAGGTTTTGCCATGTTGGCCAGGCTGGTCTCAAACTCCTGACTTCAGGTGATCCACCCGCCTCACCCTCCCAAAGTGTTGGGATTATAGGTGTGAGCCATCGCGCCGGGCTGGGTTGCACCTCTTAATACCAACACAATGGTGATTAGGTTTCAATATGAATTTTGGAGGGACACAAACATTTGTACCATGCCATTCTGCCCCTGCCCGCCCCCAAATTCATGCCTTTCTGACATTTAAAATAAATTTATTCCATCTCAAAACTCTTAACTTCAGTTAAGTCTTAATGTAGTTCCAGCATCAACTCAAAAGTCTGAAATCCAAAGTCTTATCTAAGTATCACCTAAAATAGATATGGATGAGACTCAAGGTAAGATTTCTTCTGAGGCAAATTTGTCTCCAGCCATGAACATGCAAAATCAAACAAGTGACATGCTTCCAAAATACAATGGTGGGACACGTATAGGATAAACATGCTTATTTCAACATAGAGAAATAGGAAGGAAGGAGTGACAGGCCCTGATCAAGTACAAAACCCAACAGGGCAAACATTAAATCTAAGTCTCCAAAATACTTTTTAATCCACGCCACACATTCTGGACACACTGGAGTGGGGCTTGAACCCCCAAGGTTTTTGGCAGCCCTGCAGCCTGCCCTCCTGGTTTTGCTAGGTGCACCTCTCACAGGCTGGAGTTGCATGCTGGTGGCTCTACTGGTCTGGGGTCTTCAGGGCAGCCCTGCTTTTATGATGCCACTGGGTATTGCTCTCTCCAGTGACCCCTGCCACATCTGTTGCTGTTCTCTGCCTGTGCCCTAAGTCTGTCTGAGGCATCCTTTGAAATCTAGGTGGAGGCAACCATTCCTCCAAAGCCCGTGTGGAAATGGTACCATACAGATGCTGCCAAGGTTTACCACATATGCTGCCCTCCCGGGGGGCACTCTGAACTGGTCCTGGGCCTACTTGAGCCACAGCTGTAACAGCCAATGCAGGCCCAGAACTGGAATGCAGAGAGCAAAGCCTTGAAATCATTTTGCTCCCAAGACCCTGGTGTTCTGGACCTGTGGTGGATGAGACATCCATGAAAGTCTCAGAAATGCCCTCAAGATCATTCCTCCATTGTCTTGATGAATAACATACAGTTTCCTTCTATCCATACTAGTCTCCTTATCAAACATTTGCTTGACCACACCTTTGGTTTCTCTCCTGGACACACTTTCACATTCTTTACAATATTGTCGGCTGAGAATTTTCCAGATATTCAAGTTTTGCTTCCCTTTTGATGATAAATTCTGTCTTTAATTCATGACTCTCTTCTTACATTTCACTATAAGCAGTCAAGAGAAGCTGTGCCACACCCTGAACACTTTGCTTAGAGATTTCTTCTTTCAAATATTCTACCTTTTTGCTGATAAGTTCTTCCTTCTACAAAAGGCTAGAACATGAACACAATTCAGCCAAGTTATTTGTCACTTAGTAACAAGGATTGCCTTTCCTTCAGTTTCTGATAAAATCTGTCCCTCATTTCTGTCTGGTACTTCATAAGAATGGCCTTTACTGTCCATGTTTCTACCCAGATTTTGATCGTGACCACTTGGATAATCTCCAAGAAGACTGAGGATTTTCTCTATAGCTCTTCTCTTCTTTTGAGCCCTCACCAGAATAGCCAATGTTTGATTAGAGCCTGTTCCTCATAGATGACACCTTCTATGTGTCCTCATGTGGCAGAAGGAGCTAGAATGATCCTTTCAATCTCTTTTATAACAGCATTAATCCCATTTAAGAGGATGGAACTTTCATGATCTAATTACTTCCCAAAGGACCCCACCTCTTAATACCAATGCAATGGAGATTAGACTGCAACATTTTGGAGGGACATGATATTCAGACTATTTGCAATAGCTTAAAACTCTTCTATTATAAAACACTTCATCTGATTCTCTGGCTGCTCAGATTAAAAAAAAATTTAAAAAAAAAACACTTTTAAATCCTGAATGAAAAAATATCTTAAATCCTTTTCAACTCTATGCCAAGTTAACATGAACATTTCAGAGGCCAAAAATAAAATGGGAACTGGATCATCATTCAACATGGTAGTTAAGTCAGGAGGCTGGAAGCTGCCTTAAGAATGTTTGCTTTTCTGTAATTATCTTGTGCCACATGTAGGGGATAGGAGACAAGGCACTGGATGTCCGTAAGATAGGAAGTTAAAATTTAAAAAACACATAAATTAGGAGCTTAGGAAGGGATATACCTTAAATTAAATACTAAACTAGGAAGAAAGACACAGTCTGCACAACCCTGTCTGCCTCACTATTGGCTCTGCATGAAGGTACAAATAGGAAGAGAAGTTTCACCTCAGAATCCAGAAACATCCAGAGTACAGGGTTTGTATTTATATTACTAGTTAAATACACTACACTCTGAACCAAGAAATAAATGTAAGGTAATAATGGATTGGTTTCACTCTATAGATGCCTGGAAATCAAAGGAAAATTCTCTCTGAAGGAATAGACTCTGAGTCCAGAAATCATAGAATTCTCATAGATACTGTCTCCATAAATCTGCTATAAATCAAAATTTACAAAAGAAAAATAAAAACAGGAAGCAAAGAGTGAGTAGAATTAGAGCATAAAAGGTTTTAAACATTGGAAAAAATAGATACCAAATACAAAATACGTTTCCTTAAAGAAATAAAAGATCAACTGGGCATGGTGGCTCATACCTGTAATCCCGGCACTTTGGGAGGCCAAAGTGGGAAGATCGCTTGAGCCCAGAAGTTAGACACCAGCCTGGGCAACATAGGAAGACCCCATCTCTGTTTTATAAAACTAAAATAACTTTAAAGAAAGAAAAAATCATAGAAAGCATCAGGAAAGAATATAATACCATCAGAAAAATACTGGGGAGCCTTGACCCCCCCAAAATAAAAAGAAATCTAAAGAGACCATCTAGAAGTAATAAAATGTATAACCACCATATGTTAAAACTCAAGGGATAAATTGAATTAACAGATTAGACACAGATGAAGAGAAAATAAGAAACTGGAACATGAGCTGAAGAAACTACTCACATGTGACCCAGAGATAATAAGAGTTGGAAAATACAAAGAATAAACTAGAAGACAGGGATAATAGAATTAGACAGTCTGATATAGAAATTAGCAGAATTTCAGAAGAAGAGAGTACAGACAATATTCAAAGAATTAACAATGAGTGGTTTTTCCAAAATTGATTAAAGACATTAATACTCAGACAAAGTAATCATATTGAGGCACATTCAGAGTATTGCTTCAGGATTCCAAAGCTGAGAGGAAAATTTAAAACCTGCCAGAGAGAAAAGACACACATCTAAAAAATAACAACAATTACATTTGCACTAACTTCTCAATTTGAACATGGAATTCAGAAGATGGTGTACTAGTGTCTCCAAAGTGTTGAAAGAAAACGACAAGAAATTAAGGTAGAACTGAATATTTGAATAAAGGCATTTTCTGATAAATACAAAACTGAAATTGTTTACCACTGCTCAGCCATTACTAAACGAACTCCCAAAATATTCTTTAAAATGAGTGAAAATAATCTCAGGCAGATGCAATGAAAGAAGGAATCATAGAAAAAGATATATTAATGTGTGGTGCTATGGGTTGAATTGTGTTGTTTTTCCTACCCACCCCACAAATTCACATATTGAAGCCCTAACCTCCAAAATGGCTGCATTTGGAGTAAGTAATTAAGGTTAAATGGGGTCATAGGTGTTAGCCTCCGATCTGGTAAAATTAGTCTCCTAATATGAAGAGCCACCAGAGAGCTCCATCTCTCTCCACCATGTGAGGACATAATGACAGGTTGCCATCTATGAACCAGAGAGTGAGCCCTCACCAGATACTGAATCTGCCTGCACCTAGATCTTGGACTTCCCAGCCCCCAGAACTGTGAGAAATAAATGTCTGTTGTTTAAGCCTCCCAGTTTGTGGTAATTTATTATGGCAGCTAGAGAGGACTAAGACATATGGAAAAATCAAAACTATCATTGAATAGATAGCACAATAAGAATTTCCAATTTATGGGGGCTTAAAGAAGAGTGATAATACTAGACACACGTGGCATAAAAGGAAAGAGGGAGGTGATAGAGTTGTTCTGTAGTTTTTGCAGAGTTCATAAGGAGGTTCAGATATGTGGAAAAAATTTGGCCAGGCATGGTGGCTCACGCCTGTAATCCCAGCACTTTGGGAGGCCCAGGTGGGCGGATCACGAGGTCAGGAGATCGAGACCATCCTGGCTAACACAATGAAACCCTGTCTCTACTAAAAATACAAAAAAACTAGCCGGGCATGGTGGCACATGCCTGTAGTGCCAGCTACTTGAGAGGCTGAGGCAGGAGAATCACTTGAACCCAGGAGGCACAGGTTGCCATGAGCTAAGATCGCGCCACTGCACTCCAGCCTGGGTGACAGAGCGAGACTCTGTCTCAAAAGGGGAAAAAAAAAAAAAGAAAAAATTAAACATAAAGAGTAAATTCCAAAATGCAAAATGATAGAAATCGAGTTTTAAACTTCTATGTATGTATAGAAAAATAAGAGATCAATATTGAATGGTAAAAAGCATAAAAGAAATAAAAAGAACTAAACAAGACGATAGAAATATATCCTTATGCCTCAGTAATGACAACAAATAAAATCACCAGTTCTAGCCTGGGCGACATGGCAAAGCCTCGTCCCTACAATAATAAAAAAAAAAAATACAAAAGTTAACCAGGCATGGTGGTGTGTACCTGTAGTCCCAGCTACTTGGGAGGCTGACGTGGGAGGACGGGTTGAGCCTGGGAGTTTTAGGCTGCAGGGAGCCACAGTCACACCACTGCATTCAAGCCTGGGCAACAGTCAGACCTCGTCTCAAAAAAGAAAACAAAAAAATCACTAGTTCAAAGCTAATTATTATACTGATTTTTTGTTTTCATCCATAAAAAGATACACCCAAAACATAAGACCACAGAAAAGTTAATCACACAAAAAATGACAGAAGATATAGTGGACTTACACTATTCATATGAGATAAATAGACCTCCAGGCAAAAATATTAATAGACATAAATGACAAAATATTCAAGTCACTATAAAAATATGTTAACAATTTAAAATTATATGTCTTCCAGAGGTGCTTCAATATAAGGAAGTAAAAGATGTTGTAAATAAGGGGAAAATTTGACAAAATCGACAATGTAATGAAATATTTTAACACACATTGCCCAATAATTGATAGATCTAGAATACAAAGTATAGTGAAAACATTGAACAAGATAATTGACAAGACTGATTGAATATACGTATGTGGGACCTTGCACCCAGCAATTACAGATCAGGCCTTCTTCTCAAAGATGGAAAACCACCCAGAGCTTTGAGGGGCTGAGTTAGGAGTATTGCTTGAGCCAAGGAGTTTGAGACCAGCAAGGGCAAGATGACAATACCCCATCCCTACAAAAATTTTAAGATAGCTGGGTGTGGTGTTGCATGCCTATGGTACTAGCTGTTTGGGAGGCTGAGGCAGAAGGGTTGATTGAGCCCAGGAGTTCGAGTTTCAGTGAGGTATGATTGGGCCGCTGCACTCCAGCCTGGGCAACAGAGCAAGACCCTGTCTCTAAAACAACTGGAGGGGGGAACCAAACTGAAAATTTTAAAATACTTTAAATTGAACAGTTAAAAATCTATACAGAAATGAAAGAAAAAAAAAACCCTTCAGGATAAAGCTAAAGCAGTACTCAAGGATAAATTTATAAATCAGTTAGAAATTTAAATGTTTATAATAGGAGAGAAGAAAATTGGAAAATTAATATATTAAACATTCGATTTTGCCAAGCGTGTGAGCTCACCCCTGTAATCCTAGCACTTTGAGAGGCCAAGTCTGGCGAATCGCTTGAGCCCAGGAGTTTGAGACCAATCCGGGCAACGAAGTGAGACCCCATCTCTACAAAAAATACAAAACGTAGATGGGCATGATGGTGCACACCTATAGTCCCAGCTATTCAGGAGGCTGAAATGGGAGGATGCCGTGAGCCCAGGAGGTCAAGGCTGCAGCAAGCCATGATCATGCCACTGCACTCCAGCTGGGCAACAAAGTGAGACCCTACTTCAAAAGCAAACAACAAAAAATTCCATTTTAAAAGTCAGAAAGTAGGTATTAAGAAAATAACAAAGTGGTAGAAGTTAATGAAATAGAAATCAAGAGTATGATAGAAAGGCCCAAGAGGTGAATTTAATAGCATATTAGACAATCAGAGAAAGGAAGAGTAAACTAGAATGGTGGGTAGGAACCATCAGACTGAAGATCACAAAATTTAAAAAAAGAATGGAGAATACAGAAAAAGCCTTGATACCTGGGACATGGAGAAAAGGTCTGGCATAGTTGTATATAAGTCGATGTAATTATTGACTGTTTCTTCACCCTACGCTATACAACAGCAGTCCCAACCTTTTTGGTACCGGGGCCAGTTTCATGGAAGACAATTTTTCCATGGATGAGGCAGAAGGATGGTTTCGGGATGAAACTGTTCCCCCTCAGATCATCAGAATCTCATAAGGAGCATGCAACCCAGATCCCTCACATGCACAGTTTACAATAGGGTTTGTGCTCCTATGAGAATCTGATGCCACTGCTCATCTGACAGGAGGCGGACCTCAGGCTGGAATCCTTGTTCACCTGCCACTCACCTCCTGCTATGTGGCCCGGCTCCTCATAGGCCACGGACTGTGGAGTTGGGAACCTCTGCTATACAGTACCCTCTGCCATGTAACTTTGTAGTTCCTCCAGCCAAAGACTCGGTTTAGTTCCCTGATATTCACGTTGGACGTTGTCACATGACTTGCTTCAGGCAATGATAATCAGCAGAAGTGACACAAGCAAAGACATGAGATGAGCTTGTGTGATTGTGATTTCTCTCATGCCCCCACCATCATCCTGAGAAGAAAATGCTTCAGCTAGACCACTTGTACCAGGAGGATGGGAGACGTGTGTTGTAGAACCATCCCAGTAGAACGATCTGTAGTGAGAAGCAGAGCTACCCAGCTGAGCTGGGCCTACCCATAGATCCATGAGTGATGATATGAAATGGATGTTTCACATCAGTGGGCTTTGGGACAGCTAATTATGCAGCAGTAGCTAACTGATAGACCATGGATCCACTAAGAGAAAGGGACAGACACAATATTTGAAGATATAGGAGATCTTTTTGAAAACTGATAGAAAATAGCCACAGATTTGAGAAACTCAAAGAAACTGAAGCCGAATTGATACAAGGAAAAATCATACCTGGATACATCATTGCAAAACTTCTGAAACCCAAGAATAAAGAGAAAGTCTTAAAAGTAGCCAGAGCAGGCCGGGCGCGGTGGCTCAAGCCTGTAATCCCAGCACTTTGGGAGGCCGAGACGGGCGGATCACGAGGTCAGGAGATCGAGACCATGCTGGCTAACACGGTGAAACCCCGTCTCTACTAAAAAATACAAAAAAAATTAGCCGGGCGAGGTGGCGGGCGCCTGTGGTCCCAGCTACTGGGGAGGCTGAGGCGGGAGAATGGCGTGAACCCAGGAGGCGGAGCTTGCAGTGAGCTGAGATCCGGCCACTGCACTCCAGCCCGGGCGACAGAGCGAGACTCCGTCTCAAAAAAAAAAAAAAAAAAAAAAAGTAGCCAGAGCAAATAGCCACAATACTTAAAGGAGCAACAATAAGACCAATACCTGAATTCCAAAAAGATAAAGTAAGCAATGAGAGAAGACAATGGAAGGACATTGTGAAACTGCTGGAAGAAAATCACTGCTAATTCTAAAGTGTTCTACAAAACAAAATACCCTTCAAAATGCAAAAGTAAAGACAAAGTAAAAGAAACACACCCTCATAGAATTTATCACCATCAGACCACACTAAAGGAATCCAAACAGTGTATGAAAAATTATCTCAAACATAAGCAATGGAAAGAATATTAGTTAATATAAATGAAAATCTATTGGATAAGACAATAACAACAAGGCCTTTAGGGATATAATACATAGAAGTAAAAAATTATACAGCAGATTTAATATAATGAATATAAGTAGTGTGAATAATTGTATGCACCACAGTAACACAGGTGACAGAGGAATGAAAGGAGTTAAAAGTATTCCAAGGCTCAAGCATTGTGCTAAGAGGTAATAAATATGAAAATGAATTAAAACAGTTGTGTCCCAATAAAATGTATTTTAATTTCATATATACCTATGGAAGATGCTTTAAGTTATCCCGGCCCGCGGGATCGTCGAAGCAGGCCCTGGAGGAGGGAGTGGGAATTTGGGGGACAAGAGACACGAGAAATGGAGACAAGACAGTGCTCTGATCAAGTCTCGTTTAATGGCAGTAATGCAGTGCCTTATATACACTTGGAGGGGAAGGGGTTGGGCCAGAGGCGGAGATGATCTCATCGCAGAGGGCGTGACCAAGTAGGTATTGGTTTCTCTGGTCGAAGGTCATGTTGCACCTGCGCTGTCAGTTGGTAATTTTCCCGGGCCCGGGATGGTGCCTGCGCTACAAAGTAACAATTTTCGCAGCCTCGGGGGAAAAACAAGTGAAGAAGAAGCAGGAAGAGCGCCATCTTTTATGAGGTATTGATACAAAAGAGAAACAACAAATCTAGGGAGGAGGTAGAAGGTGGAAAGGAATAGAGCTCGGGCGTTTAATCATTAATTATTATTTGCTATGGCCGGGGCGCGCAGCTCCGGACATTAAGTAAAAAAAAAAATCACACTCAGTATTGCTTATTATTTATTTATTAATATTCTACTTAATAAATAACATTCTTAGCTCACAGGTTGTACAAACACAGGACTGCAGCTGGCTGTGGTCTCAGGTTTTGGTTTGCCAGTCCACATATCAGGGAAACAGCAACCACACAAGGCAGCTACCACCACTCAGTCTGGGGTACAAAGGGGAGAATTAATAAAACTGATAAGCTGGAATTCATGAAACTGAGGCACTCCCCAGGCACCCCAGGGCAGCTGCCACACTGGGATCTGGCCTCTGTAGAGGGAGGGCAGCTGCTGCCAGGGTCTGAGCCGGAAGGGCCTGTGGCCTGAAACCCAGACCGCCGAGATGAGGCATCCCTGGCAGTGGTTTGAGGTATCTAGCTGGGAGATAAAGCTGGTTCTGCAGAGTCGGGAACCTGCAGTCCAGTTTTAGCAGCTAGGTGGGGAAGTGCCCCTGTCAGGTGAACCAGCAGCGTCCAGAAGACACGTGGCCCCAGTGGCACCTAGACTGGAAGCCTGGGAAAGAAACCGGAAGCAAACTGAAAGGAGCACGTCCCCCATCTTTCCCAAGCCTTGCGCGCTTTCTCTGGTGCCCCTAGTGGGAGAATTCAGCACAGCACCAGCTGGCCCAGCAGAAATGGGTTTGCGGAGCTAGGGCCAGCCACAGAGGTGGAGTGGGGATGGTTGGTGTGGAGGTGAGTCAACTTAGGTAAACTGAGTCAACACCAGGCAAACACTAAGTAAAAGAATCTGGTAGAGTTTCTACTGTCAGACAAAAGTGATGTTGATACAAGAAACATTACTATAATGGAGGTCTTTTCATAATTGCAAAAGGGTAAATCCAACAGGTGGATACAATAATTCTAAATGTGTATGCATCTATTAACATAGCCTCAAAATATATAAAGCAAACATTAACAGAAATAAAAGATGAAATGGTAAATTTCAACATACTTATTTCAGTGTGTGACAGAACAATCCAGCAAATTAATAAAGATATGCAATATTTGAACATCATTCATCATTAACAACCTTGGCCCACTAACATATACAGGGCACTGCACCAAACAACTGAAAAGTCACAGGTTTTTCAAGTGTACATGGAATGTTCATCAAATTTTTGTCCATATGCTGGGGATAAAGCAAATCTCAACAACGTCAATGACTTGAAATCATGTGGCATGTTTCTGGCCATAATGCAATTAAATAAAAAACTGATATAAAAAATAAAATATCCCCAAAGCTTTGGAAGATAAGAAATAAATTTATGAATATTCTAAGTCTCAGAAGACAGTCACAAAGGAAGTTGGAAAGTATTTGTATTAAATTATACTGAAGCAAGGTACAGCGAGTGACTCATGCCAGTAATTCCAGCACTTTGGGAGGGTGAGGTGGGAAGGTTGCTTGAGCCCATGAGTTAGCAGCCTGGGCAACATAGTGAGAACCCATCTCTACCAAAAATTTTAAAAACTGGTGAGGTGTGGTAGTGCACACCTGTAGTCCCAGCTGCTATGGAGGTGGAGGTGGGAGGATCACCTGAGCCCGGAAGGTCAAGGCTGCAGTGAGCCATGGTCATGCCACGGCACTCCAACCTGCATGACACAGTGTTCAAAAAAATTACACTGTTTCTCAAAAAAAGAATTATACTATTGTATGACCTATTATTACTTGTGACATAGTGACAAAGATATGCTTAACAGAAACTTGTGATCTAAAATCATCTGTTAATGGGAAAAAGTCTGAAAGACAGAGATCTGAGTATCTACTTCAAGAAATTAGAAAAAGAATAGCAAATATATCCACAGAAAGAAGAAATTCAAACTAACAGAAAATTCACCAAAAATCAAATAAAAGGTTGCTTATTTGAAAAAAAACTAATGAAACTTACAAATCCTTAGAAAGACTGATCATGACTAAGAAGGCACAAATTATCAATATCATGAATAAAAAGATGACATCTCTAGACTAAAAATCATGAAAAGATACCATCTAGGGCTAGGTAAAAAGTTCTTAAAGTTGACACCAAAAGCTGAATCCATAGAAGGAGCAATTGATAAACTGGACCTCACCAACATTAAGACTTTTGCTTTGCTATTGACTCCGTTATTAGGATGAAAAGACAAGCTATAGACTAGGAGAAAATATTTACAAGCCACAATCTGACAAAGAAGAGTTTTATCTAAAATATATAAAGAACTCTTAAAATTCAACAGTGAAAAAAAAAATGAGAACATGGACAAGGCATATAGACAGACATTTTGTCAGCAAGCAGATATGGGTGGCAAATAAGCAGATTAAAAATTAATCAACATCCTTATACTTTATAAAATGCAAATTTAAGCCACAATGAGATATCACCACATACCTATGAGAATAGCTAGAATAAAAAATAGTGACAACACCAAATCCTGAAAAGGATGTAGAGTAACTGGATCACTCATACACAGCTGGTGAAAATTTAAAATGGTACAGCCACTACGGAAAACAGTTTGACAGTTTCTTATAAAAATGAACATACAACTACCATGCATTTAATAACTCAAGCTCCACCAGACATTTGGAGAAAGCTTCAGAAACTGGAATCTTACCCGAAGACGCCTCAGGTGATATGGATAGTGGAGGCCTTTAAGGTTTTTAACAATAAGGACCAGGCAGACGAGGAAAAAAAGGATGAGAGAATGAAAAAGAAGGCAAAAGTTTTGGCTGCCATAATTACAGGTCTGCCTCAAGGTGACCCTAGGTAAAAGAAACACTCCAGACAAGGAGCAACCAGACCTCAACCAGCAGCAATAGGACTGAGGCACAACCAATGTTCTTATTATAAGAAGGAGGGGCACCAGGAAAGGGACTGTTCATTCCATCCTGGGAAGTCATGACAGAATGAGTCTCCCCAACCCACTCCTCTTGATGCTAAACTCTTGGATGAAAAGGCCACCCCCTCTGCTGGTCAGAGCCCAAGTGCTCACCCAGCTGCAGTCCTGACAAGTTCTGTCAGCATCACCACTGCAAAGCCTCAGGTCACTCTCAACGTGGCAGGTAGGAAACTTGAATAACTATTGGATACTAGGACCACCTACTTTGTTCTGACCCAACCTGTGGGACCTCTGCAATGCCAACTGTATGGTGATGGAAATAGATGGCCAGGAGAAGTTAAAATGATTTGCCTTTCTTTTGACTTGTGAAATTGGATTTAAGGCTATTACTCATTATTTCCTCTGTTCCTGAGAGTTCCCTTCCTTTAATAGGTTATGATCTATTATCCAACCTGGGAGCCTCAGTTTCCCTCCAGGGGAATGCAATATAAGTCTTAGTACCTCTAGAGAAGGGAATCCATTTACTGACCCTCTTGGCTCCCCTTAAAAGCCCAGGTCTCCCAGACACAGGTTTGATACCCAGGGTACATACTTACCCCAGAAGCCAGGATGCTTGCCCCAGACTGAAAGCAGGCCATCACTTCACTACTGGTCCCTGGTAGTAGAAGACAGCTGCATGGATTTCTGCGGATAACTGGTTTCTGCTGGGTTTAGATCCTAAACTTTGGCCTCATGCTTAAACCCACTCAAGTGTGGAGAAAAATAACCATCCCACTGGGTAGAAGCCTGTCAGCAAGTGTATGAAACCCTAAAATCTGAGTTAGGAAGGCCTCTGCCCTAGGACTCCCAGATTTGTAGAAGCCTTTCTTCCTATCTGTATATGAGAGGTTCAGGCCAGCCCTGGATATTCTAATTCCAATTGGAGTCCATCCAATGGCCAGTGGTTACTTTTCAAACAATGGGTCTGAGTAGCCCAGAGGAGGCCCAGCTGACTTAGGGCAGTGGTGGCCACCAGCCTGCTGGTCAAAGAGACCTCTTAGCTCACACAAGGCCAACCCCTTCAGGCTGACACTCCTCACCAGGTCCTGAATGTGTTAGAAATAAAAGAGCACCACTGGCTGGGGAAGCCTGACTTAACAGCAGGCCCTGCTGCTAGACACCCTCGACTGAACCTTAAAGGTGTGTTAGATGTTGAATCCTGCCATGCCGGTTCCCTCGCCCCCTTTGGAGACACTGGACCACACTTGTGTGGAGACTTTAGACCAGACCTATTCTAGCCGAATGGACCTGCAGGACTCCCCCTTAGAAAATCCAGACAAAGAATTGTTTATATCTGAGAGCAGCTGTGTAGAAAATGGAGTCCAGAAGGCAAGCTATGCTGCTGTTGGCCTGAACCACATTGTAGAAGCAAAAGCCTTTGCCCCAAGCACTTCCACTCGGGAAGCAGAGCTCAGAGCCCTAGTCAGGGCTCTTTAACTCAGGGAAGGAAAAAGACTTAATGTATATCTTGCCTCTGAGTATGGGTTCCTAGTGCTCCATGCTCATGCAGCTGTCTGGAAAAAGGAGATTGTTGACTGCTAGGGGTTCCCCTATGAAACATAACAAAGTGATTCTGTCCCTTCTTGAGGCAGTTCAGCTCCCTGCCCAGATAGCTGTCATGCACTGTGAAGGGCCTCAGCAGGCAATTATTTAACCAGCTGAGGAGACAGCCAGGCTGGTGAAGCTGCCAAACAGGCAGTCAGAGAGGGCAGCTTGGCCCCTTGGCTCCTGTAACCCATGTTCCTACTATAGGAAGGAGGGGCACTGGGAAAGGGACTGCTCACTCCATCCTGGGAAGCCAGGACAGAATGAATCTGCCCAGCCCACTCCTCTTGTTGCTAGCCTCTTCCTGGCCACTTTCTTCTACATGAAGATTTAAATCAGGCTCAAAAATATATCATTCACTTGGGACAAGTTCAGCAGGCAATCTTCCAATATGATAATAAGATGTGACCTCAGTCAGGTAATGTTAGCCCAGGTCCTGCTCTAGACACGGCAAGAAGGAAGCCCAGAGGCTCAGTTAACTGAGAAATGAAAGAGTCCAAACCAGGTTTCCTTGGCCACTGCAACAGCTGTACAGTTGGAAGGACTTCCCAGTTGCATCCATGTCTCTAGAATAAAAACTTTTGCTTCTCCTGATGGACAACAGACCTGCTTGGAGAAAACAGTCTACTCCTGTAAACCTATAGAGGATCTCAAATATTTGTTCAAGAAGCTGCCTCTGGAAGACAGCAGTATTTAAGTAACACCCTCTTATAAAATGACTGATCGGATGCACTCACTCTTCTATTCCTGTTAAATCGTTAGGAGTTTCTTAATAATCTATTGGTTGGTGCCAAGACCAGCTCAGTCGTGGAGACCCTAACCCACTGGCGCTAGAGGAATTAAAGACACACACACAGAAATACAGAGTGTGGAGTGGGAAATCAGGGTACTCACAGCCTTGAGAGCTGAGAGCCCTGAACAGAGTTTGACCCACATATTTATTGACAGCAAGCCAGTGATAAGCATTGTTTCTACAGATTACAGATTAACTAAAACGGGAAACAAAGGGATGGGCCAAACAGATCGCTCATGCTATAGTTTGTGATTTAAGAACGCCTTTAAGCAGTTTTCCGCCCTGGGTGGGCCAGGTGTTCCTTGCCCCCATTCCGGCAAACCAACAACCTTCAGCATGGGCATCATGGCCATCACGAACATGTCACAGTGCTGCAGACATTCTGTTTATGGCCAGTTTTGGGGCCAGTTTATGGCCAGATTTGGGGGCCTGTTCCCAACAGGTTAGCATTACTCTGTCTGCTCCATATTGGCTGGGAGCAGGTCACCTGCCAGTGCATATTAACCAAACCTGCATCTTGCGTTTAATACTAATCACATTGCCATTATACCCTCTTTTTCCTATATCTTATTGCACCCTCGTCCTTTTGTCTGGGCACAGAGCTCCTGGAGTTGCAATAACCTGGTCAACTTATCCAGCACCATCTGTAGCTGGGCATCCCTTTCTGACTGCTGGACCTGCTGCCAACATGGCAGCTTCTTCAGGTGCTTCTTCTACAGCTCCTCTAAATCCCAGCCTGCCCAGCTTCCATGGGGAGCTCTGGACTCAGCCTCCTGATGCGCACCCACCATCTGGTGCCCAAGCACACTCAGCACACAGATCTGCCTTGGCCCAGGGCTCAGGTCCAGAGTCCAGGGCTAGGCTTTTGTTTCTTGGGAGGGCCCTGCAGATCTGGCAACCCCACACAGAACTCTGCACCCCTACGGGCTCAGGTGAAGTAACTGGGGCCCAATGCTCAGGCAAGTGCTGCTGGTCACACTGTGTCTCCTGAAGCTTCCGGCCTGGGCTTGCCAACCTGCTCTGGGGAGCATCAAGGACAATGGGTGAGGGAGGCTGGTGCCCTGCCTGGCTTCATCCACTTAGCACACAGTTATCAAACCCTTGGTATGGTATGTTCCACGTGCTGTTCCAGTTGCTCCTGGTCACCCTGGTGATAAAAACTGGGAGAAAAAAAGGAAAAGCAAGGAAGGAGGATCCAAAATGCTGGGATGGCCAGGGAGGGGCTCCAGAGGCCTGCAGTGCAGAGGCAGATGCCTCAGTGATAAGAGTGGCTGTCCTCACTGAGCAGGACTCAGCCCACCCAGGTGCCCACACAGCAGCCCCCACCCCCTGGTGGAAGGGGGTCTTTCTCCCTGGGGCTTAGGTTCAGAGACACAAGGCAGTGTGCTCCGGGGCTGGGGCCCATCGGTATCAGGCAGGCTGGGGGTGTCCAGGACAGAGTAGGTACAGTACACTCACACCCCGTTCCCTGGATTTCCTCATGTTGAAATGCTTTGGGCCAGGTGAATGGAGGAAAGGTAACGACGTGGGAGGTCTCACTGGGTTCTCTCCAAGGGAGAGGATCAGCCAGGGAGGACCACCTGTACTGACAGTGCAGGCCACAGCCCTGGTGCACTTGGGCTCCAGAGGTCACCTATTCGCTCAGGGCCCCACAGCTCCATCTGGTCTGGAACCCGCACCTCCCTGTCTTCCCACTTCGCCTCCTCTTTAGAAATGATAGAAAAGCAAAAAACAAAAAGAAAAGTCCAGCACTCATATCTCCAAACCCTAGAGTAATACCTGAGAGCATTTCAGAGGAGCTGCTGCCAGGAAGACCTGTGTGACTCACTCTGCTGGGAGGAAAGTGAGTCTGAGGGCTGGGGCGGGTCCACACTTGCTGTTCTCTTGCAGAGTTCCCCTGGGCAGTGCCCTGAGCCTTTGCTCCTCCTCACCCTGGTGTGGGGAACAGGCCTTCCAAAATCTGGCCATAAACTGGCCTCAAAACTGGCCATAAACAAAATCCCTGCAGCACTGTGACATGTTCATGATGGCTGTAACACCCATGCTGGAAGGTTGTAGGTTTACCGGAATGAGGGCAAGGAACACCTGGCCCACCCAGGGCGGAAAACCGCTTAAAGGCATTCTTAAGCCACAAACAATAGCATGAGTGATCTGTGCCTTAAGGACATGCTCCCACTGCAGATAACTAGCCAGACCCATCCCTTTATTTTGGCCCATCCCTTCGTTTCCCATAAGGGATACTTTTAGTTAATCTAATATCTATAGAAACAATGCTAATGACTGGCTTGCTATTAATAAATATGTGGGTAAACTTCTGTTTGGCGCTCTCAGCTCTGAAGGTTGTGAGACCCCTGATTTCCCACTTCACACCTCTATATTTCTGTGTGTGTGTCTTTAATTCCTCTAGTGCTGCTGGGTTAGGGTCTCCCTGATCGAGTTGGTCTTGGCAAGTGGCGTCCATCGTGGGAGCTCCAATCCAGGTGGAAGGGTTGCCGGAGTGATGGCTGGAGAACGTGGAACTAAGCTGGAGGACACTTGAGTACTCTTAAAGCAATGCCCGTGGTGAGTAAGAAGGGGAGCTTGAAAGCATCAGGGTAACAATGGGACAAGTGTGGGGTCTGGTTCATTCCACCTTGGAGCTTTTTCACACTGATGAGGAGGAAGGAGAGTATAACGAAGTAACAGAAGAGGGTACAGAGCAGGTTTATTTGCCAGCTAAAGCTAAAGCAGCAAAGGAGGAAGAGGTTCATCCCTACCCTTCTGCACCCCCTCATTATTATTTTGAAGAAAAAGAGTGGCCTGACCCTCCAGCTCTTTCTTTTCTGGAGGACACTGGGAGAAAAGTGTTTGGGTGAAGGAAAAGGGACAAGATGGAGGTGAACAAGATGGAGCAGTCCCTGTTGCTCGGTTCTTCCTCATCAACTTTCGCCGCTGAAGATGCAGATCAACCCAGCATGCTCCAGATGTCAACTTCAAGAGATCAAAACTTCTTACCCGCCACGCTTCTATGGAGACGTACTCTATCACGCCTCTTATCCTGCCCACTGCTGCTCCTCCCCCCTTCCAGTACCCACGCATAAAGTCTGCCACGGTAGAGCCAGCGCGACTTCTTCGGCCCTCGCGATTGTGGACCGAGAACATCACCCGAGAGCCGGGTGTGACTTCCCTGGCCCCCACACCTGAGGACCAGAGAACTCGTCCGAGAGTGTATGCATATTTGCAATAAAAGACTGCCACTTTCTTAAGGTACTTTGGCCTCATGCTACCATTAGCTCTCCTAAATTAAGTTACATTAAATTAAATCAAAACAGTTAGTGCCAAATTAATTTAAAATTAAAACAGTTGGTGCAGAAACCCCACCCAGGAGGTGAGACTCCTTCCCTCAACATCCCCTAAGGGTCTAATCTAACCTCCTCCACAGCTTAACCGCTCTCAACCCAAACCAGCTACCTAACACCAAACAAGTGTTCCAGTTTCCACTGGTGCCGCTTCTCTGAGAATTTCTTCTTCGTGAGTATTCCCTTGTTAACCATCTCCTCGGCCCGTTTCCGTCCTTGGCCTAGAGTCGCACGCACGCTTCAAGGACGAGCCACCTCCTGTGGCAGGCCTTCAACCCGAGACGTCCGGCTCGGAAGTCTCACCGCTAGTGGCTCCAGGAGCCTCGGTCCCCTGCGCAGCTGCAAAGGACGCTTGCCATCGCATTAGTCGTTTCATTTCTGGTGGTTAAACAGGGAACCTCACAATTGAAAATTCCTTTACGAACACCCTCTTTAGGTGTCTCCTCCAAAACTTGAAGCCTTTTACATCTAGCTCAAGATTTAAACGAAGCGCTAATTTTCCTCTCCACTGTGGCATGCCAAACCCGGGAGGAGACCTCCTCAGGGCCCTAAGGTCCGAGGAGCCTCCTCCTTCACGCCTCGCTGACAGACCAGGACCTAGACATCGCCTACACCTCCAAGTCTCCTAGGGGTGAGTATCTCTTGCCTCCTCTCATACCTCTTGGCCAGAAGTCCCATGAGCCTGGGTTTTTTGGTCACCAGGGTGACCCACAGGAGAGTTCCCAAAGGTAGAGACGCCTGCCCAAAGTGAACTCCATTCCAGTCCATGTGAGATCTGGCCCAGGACGGAGACGCCCACTGGAGGTAATTCCATTCCAGCTCCAGGAGCCTCCTGGAAATTTCTAGTGGCTCCAAGGACGCTTGTAGCCAGGTAGAGTTAGGGTTTCCTACCATAGGTGAGAAGGCAATGGGAAATCCCCAATCCAGAATATCAGAGACACCCTTTAGGGTGTCTCTACCATCTCAAAACTTTGCAATTACAGCAAGATCTTTAAATGTAGATAATGATTTCCACTGTATATTAGTTCCCAACATTGAGACTTATCAACTAGTTCTCAGCAACGGCTTGGAAGGCACTTTAGACTGAATATTTTATCACTAGATTCTCTAATTTCTGCCAGAGGCTCAGTGGTCAGGAATGTATGTCTGCTTTTAGGACTTCACCAGACCTAGCCAAAGAATGGTTCAGGTCTTGTTAACCCCACCTTGGCCCACCAGCAACTGAGGAGGACTCCACCATTTCAGATGGGGCTCACTGCAGGTGACCACCTCCCGACTTTCACCCTTTAAGGATTCTCTATCACCCCTCCGACGCCCTCCCCAGCCACCTTCCACCCTCCCCAGGAGCCCCCATCACCCTGCCCGACACTCCTCCCCTCAGCCACCTCTACTCCCCGTGATTTATCTACACCCTCCGCCTCCAAGACCGTAGCGCCCCCATTAGTCAGTTCTATCAGTCAGCCTGCCTCAACCCTCTACCTGCCTTCAGCCTGTCTTAATCCCATCTCTACTGCTCTCAGTCTGTTCCAACCTCCCTGCTAGTTTGTTGCCCTCCCCACCCTAAGAAGTTGCTGGTTTCAGCATGATAGTCCACGTCTCTTTTCCTTATTGACCTTCAAAACTGAAGTGACTGCATAATTTCTAGCCAACCCCACCTAATATTCCAAAGAGTTTGATACTCAGGCCAGAGCATATAATCCCCATCTGGCATACTTACATGTCATTCTTAATTTTATACTCTTAACCCAGAGGAGAGAGTGCATTCTCACATTACCAGGCAAATATGCAGATCAATGGTATTTAATCGGGGACGTCACCAACCTTGTTAGGAGATGGCTGTCCCGGCCCATAGAACCAGATTGAGATTACCAACCGCAGCAGCCTGGCCGGCCGTGAGGGAAGGGACATTACACCAATGTCTCTTGGCCGTATGCAGGCAGCCCTAACAAAGTGGTCAATTTTGATGTTCAAAGGAAAATCATCCAGCACCCAGATGAGAACTGCTCTTCCTAAATCGCCTACAGAGGCACTAGCTCAATCTCACTGGCTAGACCCACCTCCCCAGCCGAGCAGCTGTCCTAGCTCTCTATTTTATTCCTCCTGTAAAGTCAGCCTCACATATTCCAAAAGCAAAAAAAGGTTGAAGATGGGCCCACACTCCATACAGAAAATTGGCCTTTAAAAGTTTTTAACTCCAGAGAAGCAGCAGCTGAGGCCGCAGAGCCAGACAAGGAGAAAAAGAAGGGCTGTGCTTCAGGCGCAAGCTCTCCAGTGGCTGCCCTCCAACCAGCTGCTGCTCCACTCTGCCGCAGGGAAGACACAGGGCGGTGCCTCCCAGGGGCCCCTAAGAGTAAATGCGGGAGACTCCAGGACATTGGGCAAACCAGTGTCCCTAGGGCTAAGCCGGCCACTCTGTCTCGCCCATGCTTTGGCGGTGGCACAACTGGGCATTGGGGAAAAAGGTGTCCAAATCCTCACTGCCTACCACGCCATGCCCAACTCCAAGCCAACACAGGAAGGACACTGGAAGTCTGATTGGCCTCCGCCAGCAGGGCAGGCATTGCACCAACGTGGTGCCTCTCCTCAGCTGGCCTCTGGAAGGCTCCTTCCAGCTCCTCACACCCGGACGACACCATGGTGCCCACTCGAGACCCCTGGTCACCCTCGCCGAGCCTAGGGTAACTCCTACAGGACATGTGGTAGCCACTTTTCAACAATACCGAGGCTACCTATTCTGTTTCTGCTAACCTATGGAGGTCCCAGCCAGCCATCCACTAGTAGTTGGGTAGACGGTAAAACCGCCTAACCCCCAGACCCCAGTGTTAAATTACTGCCTGGACTATGCATGCTTTGCCCACTCTTTCCTCATCATGCCCTCTTGTCCCACCCTCTTGGGATAAAACATCTTAACCTTAACTCAAAACATCTTAACCTTAACTCAAAACATCTATTCCCCTTCCCATTCTCCAGGTGGCTGGTTCTACTCATGATCAACACCTCCCCAAATTTTCGCTTCCTCACCATTCTTCATCTTAACTAACTGACTTTTCCTTCATAAACCCCATAGATAATTCTCCTTCGACCCATCTCCCAACCAGTAGGTTTCCCCAATCCTTTTACTCTCATAGAAGAATCTAGCTTTGGCAGGGTGCCCTTGTGATTTCAGCAAGTTGAACTTACCCTCTACACCTTTGTCATAATTATTATGGCTCACTCTAATTCCCCTAGTTACCCTACTAATCCTAACTTTGTATGGAGATTCTAAACCTGGTCTAAGGTGACAAACTGTAGATACACTCAGTCATGCAGGGCACTGCAGATTGTCCCTACCCCCACCCCCACCCAGGGCTGTCACTCTGCCCTCTCCCCAAATAAAATGTGGACTCATTAGGCCAGGATGAAGGACAGATACAGGGAAGAGGCTGTAACCAAATGGTAGAAAGCCCAGAGACTCCCAAGCGGGCCTCTGCCGCACCTCAGTCCCTGCTGAGTCAGAGATAGGGAGAAGCCAGGAGGTAGGGGAGTTGGTGAGGGAGCAGCCTGGTGAGCCGGAGGCAGGAGAGACGGAGACCGGAGACGGAGATGGCAGATGGAGACAAAGAGATACAGACAGAGATAGAGACAGAGGTGGAGAGAGACAAAGACAGAGAAGTGGGGGAGAGACAGAGATGGGGAGAGACAGAGAGAGAGACAGAGGTGGAGAGAGAGACAAAGACAGAGATGGGAGAGCATTGAGATGAAGAGAGACAGAGGAGACAGAGATTCCTTTTGCTACTCTACCAAACTCTTCATGGTGTAATTGCACATAGCTCCCAGCAGGACCCAGACGGCCCCTGTTGGAGGCTACTTTGGTGTAACCAAACTCTATCTAAACTCTTAACCATACCTCCATCACCCAGCTACCATGCTCTGGGCATCTTTAGTGCCTATAGTTTAACCCTATATAGCTTAAGGAGAATTGTCTGAACTAGCTTCCAGCTCAGCTCCAGCAATAACATCCAAAAGCGGGCTGTTTTCTTCCCTTAATTATCGCTTCTCGCTTCAACAATTTAACGCTTCTTTAACCCCCTCGACCACCGTATGGCTACTGCTCGTAGTAATACAGATGCTTCCCATTCCTAATTCCCATACTAATCCTCTCTGCCTTATGTTGTCTTGCTCCCATTCTAATAAAATTTCTCCGAGCCAAGGGTCCAAGAGATCACCTGACACTAACCAAATGCCCTGCATCCCTACACCCAACTGCCAACCTCAGACCTCCTAACTACGCCCCTAACAGCAGGAAGCAGTCAGACAGACCACGGTCCTCTAAATTTATAATCAATAAGAGGTTGGACTGTTTGGGTGGAAGGAAAAGGGACAAGATGGAGGAAGGTGAACAAGATGGAGCAGTCCCTGTTAAGCTTCCCGGTTCTTCCTCACTAACTTTCGCTGGAAGATGCAGATCAACCGAGCATGCTCCAGGTGATGTGTCAACTGGCGAGATCAAACTTACCCGCCACTTATGAGACGCCTCATCACGCCTCTTTATCCTGCCCACTGCCCTCCCCTTCCAGTACCAATGAGCAAAGTTCAAGCACTGGCAGGAGCCAGCGCGGACTTCTTCGCCCCCGTGATTTGTGGACCAGAGAACATCATCTGAGGCCAGTGACTTCCCTGGCTCCCCCACACAATCGAGACCGAGAACCTCGTCCGAGAGTGTGTGCATATTTGCAATAAAAAAGATCAAGCACTTTCTTATGTACTTTGGCCTCATGTTTAATTACTTAGCTCTCCTAAATTAAGCTACACTAAATTAAATCAAACAGGTTAGTGCCAAATTAATTTAAATTGAAAACAAAAGTAGTTGCCCTTAGTGACTGTCTGAAAGCAGTGCCTGAGCGACTGCTCTAGTTCTATTCAGGCAGGAATTCTAGCAAACCAGATGAGAGGGTGATTTAGAGGTTTGGCAGTTCCCTGTTAGAATACACCCCCCATATCAACAGGGAAATATTATAGCTACATTTCAGCCTTTTCCTTTTAATTTACTCAAAAGAAGTTAAACAAGCTATTAATCAGTATGGACCAGGTTCTCCTTTTGTAATGGGACTGTTAAAGAATGTTGCTGTTTCCAGTCGGATGATTCCTACTGACTGGGATGCTCTTACTCAAGCTTGTCTAACTCCCGCTCAGTTCTTACAATTTAAAGCTTGGTGGGCAGATGAAGTTTCCATTCAGGCTGCTCGCAACGCCCAGGCCCAACTTCAAATTAATATAACTGCAGACCAACTTTTGGGGGTTGGCGGCTGGGCTGGTTTAGATGCACAAGTGGTCACGCAGGATGATGCCATAGAACAGCTTAGAGGGGTGTGCATTAGAGCTTGGGAAAAAAATCACTTCAGGTGGGGAACAATACCCTTCCTTTAGTGCTATAAAACAGGGACCAAAAGAACCATATGTGGATTTTATAGCTCGGTTACAGGAGTCTCTTAAAAAGGTGATTGCAGATTCGGCTGCTCAGGATATAGTGTTGCAGTTATTAGCTTTCAACAATGCTAATCCTGATTGCCAGGCTGCTCTGTGACCTATCAGAGGGAAAGCACATTTAGTTGATTATATCAAGGCCTGTGACAGTATTGGAGGTAATCTGCATAAAGCTACTTTGTTGGCACAGGCAATGGCAGGACTGAGAGTGGATAAAGGAAATACTCCATTTCCTGGAGCTTGTTTTAACTGTGGGAAGCATGGTCATACTAAAAAAGAATGTAGGAAAAAATCAGTGAGTCAGGCCGCCAGGTAGGGGAAAAAAGAAAACTGCTGAGCCTGAAATATGTACAAAATGTGAAAAAGGAAAACATTGGGATAATCAGTGTCACTCTAAGTTTGATAAAGATGGGAACCCGATTTTGGGAAATGCCATGAGGGGCCCATCCCGGCCCCATTCCAAACTGGGGCATTTCTAGCTCAGGCCATTCCCTCAGCCCTGTACAATGTCTGTCCCCTGCCATAGCCGGTAGTGCCGCAGTAGATTTATGCTGCACAAAAGCTGTGAGTTTTCTGCCTGGGGAACCCCCGCAAAAGGTCCCAGCAGGAGTCTGTGGACCCTTCCCAGCAGGGATGATAGGATTACTTTTAGGAAGGTCTAGTTTAAGTTTAAAAGGGGTGCAAATACATACAAGAGTCATTGATTCAGATTATAATGGGGAAATTCAAATTGTTATATCTACTTCTGCTTCCTGGAAAGCAGAGCCAGGGAGCACATAGCACAGCTCCCGATTGTGCCGTATGTGGGAATGGGAAAAAGTGAAATTAAACGAACAGGAGGATTTGGCAGCACAAATAAACAAGGCAAAGCAGCTTATTGGGTAAATCAAATCACTGATAAATGTTCTACCTGTGAGGCTGGGTGCAGTGACTCAAGCCTGTAATCCCAGCACTTTGGGAGGCCGAGACGGGCGGATCACAAGGTCAGGAGGACGGCGACCATCCTGGCTTACATGGTGAAATCCTGTCTCTACTACAAAAACTAGCTGGTTGAGGTGTGCATGGAGCTGGTAGTCCCAGCTCCTCGGAGGCCGAGGCAGGAGAATGGGCGCATAACTGAGAGACAAAGCTTGCAGTGAGCTGAGATCCGCCACTGCACTCCAGCCTGGGCAACAGACAGACTCCATCTCCAAAAAAAAAAAAAAAAAAAAAAAGTTCTACCTGTGAAATAACTACTCAGGGAAAGAAATATAAAGGTTCGGTAGATACAGGAGCAGATATTTCAATCATTTCTCTACAGCACTGGCCGTCTGCATGGCCAATTCAACCTGCTCAATTTAACATAGTTGGAGTTGGTAAAGCCCTTTGCACTGTGAAGGGCCCGATGGACAACCTGGGACTATTCAACCAATTATAACTTCTGTACCTATAAATTTATGGGGGAGAGATTTATTACAACAATGGGGAGCACAAGCTCTAATTGCAAAACAATTATGTATTCCTCAAAGTCAACATACGATGCATGAAATGGGGTATGTCCCTGGTATGGGACTAGAAAAAAATTTGCAAGGTTTAAAAGAACCACTTCAAGCAGAAAGACAAAGTTCCTGCCAAAGATTAGGATATCATTTTTGATGGCAGACATTGTTAAGCCTCCAGAACCTGTACTTTTAAAATGGTTAACAGATAAGCCAATTTGGATAGAACAATGGACGCTAAGTAAAGAGAAACTGGAGGCGTTAGAGGAATTAGTTACTGAACAATTAAAAAATGGGCACAGAGCTCCAACATGTTCCCCTTGGAATTCTCCAGTTTTCGTAATTAAGAAAAAATCAGGTAAATGGAGAATGTTAACTGACTTAAGAGCCATCAATTCAGATATACAACCTATGGGAGCATTACAGCCAGGATTGCCTTCTCCTGCTACAATTCCAAAAAACTGGCCTTTAATAGTCACAGATTTAAAAAACTGCTTTTACTATCCCCTTAGCTGAGCAAGACTGTGAATGGTTTGCATTTACAATTCCTGCGGTAAACAACCTGCAGCCTGCTAAGCGTTTTCATTGTCTCACAGATGGGTCTAGAAATTGTAAAGCTTCTATTCTGGATCAAAAGGTAAAGTTTTTCAGATGCCCTATACTTCAGCTCAAAAAGTGGAGCTTGTAGCTGTAATTGAGGTATTGACTGCTTTTGATATGCCCATTAATGTGATTTCTGATTCTTCATACATGGTTCATACCACACAGTTAATTGAAAATGCTCAGTTACGATTTCATACAGATGAACAACTGGTGACTTTATTTACCCAACTGCAAACTGCAGTTAGGCGTAGAATGCAGCCTTTCATCACTCACATTAGGGCTCATACACCTCTTCCAGGACTTTTGACTGAAGGGAATCAAATGGCTGATCGCCTAGTTGCTACTGCAGTATCTAATGCTAGACACTTTCACAATTTAACCCATGTTAATGCCTCTGGTCTCAAACGCAGATACAGCATTACCTGGAAAGAAGCTAAAAATATTACCCAGCGATGCCCAACTTGCCAAATGGTACATTCCTCATCTTCTACAGGGAGTTAATCCTCAAGGATTGGAACCTAACTCTCTTTGGCAAATGGATGTCATACATGTTCCCTCATTTGGGAGACTAGCTTATGTACGTGTGTGTGTGGACACCTTTTCTCACTTTGGGCTACATGCCAATCAGGAGAGCCTTCTGCCTGTGTTAAATGTCACCTTTTGCAGTGTTTTGCGGTGATGGGTATTTCAGCTTCTATTAAAACAGATAATGCCACAGGCTACACTAGCCAAGCTCTAACTACATTTTTATCTATGTGGAATATTAAACACATTACTAGTATCCCATACAATTCTCAAGGACAAGCCATAGTGGAAATAATGAAGCTCTCCCTAAAACAGCAGTTGCAAAAGCAGAGGGGGGGAAATAGAGAATATGGAACACCATAGATGCAACTGAGTCTAGCATTCTTAACTTCAAATTTTTTGAGCCTGCCCAAAGGTCAGATGTTATCAGCAGCTGAACAGCATCTACAGAAACCAGCTGCAAAGACAGAAGCAGAACAATTGATTTGGTGGAGAGATCAAATAACAAAAAGTTGGGAAACAGGTAAAATAATAACTTGGGGTAGAGGTTATGCTTATATTTCTCCAGGCCAAAATCAGCAGCCGATTTGGATACCATCAAGACACCTGAAACCTTATCATGAGCCAGATGCCAAGGAAGAGATTCTGGGAGGATCCTGAGGACCCCCCAGTTGCAGCCATGTTGAGACTGACACTGAGGAGGACCCCAACTGTCATGAGCAACACCTGTCGAACACAGCCACCCACCTGGGGACAGATCAAGAAGCTGTCACCGATGGCAGAAGAAAACCTGAGGAAAGCAGGACAACAGTCACAATGAGTAATTTAATGGTAGCTATGATAGTGATGATCACCAGTGCCATGAGTATTCCTTCAACAAGGGCTGACACAGAGAACAATTGTACTTATTGGGCATATTTATCAATCTTGGCTGGCAATAGTGCCTGGATGTAATCACTCTATGACACAGTTACACATGCTTTCTGATCTCAGTATTTACCATAATAACTCTGCTCCTATAATTGAGGCATACCGCTCTCAAAAACCTATTTGTAAAAAGAATTGGACCCAGTTAGAAAAAATGAACTTACTTGTTTAGGAAGATTGCTTTGCAGAACAGGCAGAGGTGCTGCACAATGATTCCTATGGAATCATTATTAATTGGTCCCCTAAGGGGATGTTTAGCTTGAATTGCACCTATCAGTCTGCGTGCCATGGCCACAGCTGATCTGAACAAAATGTCAGATAGTAGAAATGATAAGAAGTACAATAAGAGTTCCTATTATCTTGAACTGTGGTGGTATAGTAGCACCTCAACCTCAAATGATATGGCCCATTGTAGGAGCTAAACATAAGGATTTGTGGCTTAATAAGATCAAAATTTGGGAAAGAATAAAAAAGTATCTAGAAGGACACTCTACAAACTTGTTTTTGGATGTTGTAAAATTAAAAGAACAAGTATTTAAAGCATCCCAGGCACACCTGACCTTAATGCCAGGAACTGGAGTGCTTGAAGGAGCCACAGATAGATTAGCAGCTAGTAACCCATTAAAATGGATAAAAACACTTGGAAGCTCTGTGATTTCAATGATTGTGCTTTTAATCTGTGTTGTCTTTGTACAGTGTGCAGATGCGGATCCTGACTCCTGCAAGAAGTAACTCACTGTGACAAAGCTGCCCTTGCTTTTATTGTTTTGCAAATCAAAGAAGGGGGACATGTTGGGAACAGCCCCCCAAAATCTGGCCACAAACTGGCCATAAACAAAATCTCTGCAGCACTGCGACATATTCGTGATGGCCATAATGCCCACACTGGAAGGTTGTGGGTTTACCAGAATGAGGGCAAGGAACACCTGGCCCACCCAGGGCAGAAAAACCTCATAAAGGCATTCTTTTTTTTTTTTTTTTTTGAGACGGAGTCTCGCTCTGTCGCCCAGGCTGGAGTGCAGTGGCGCAATCTCGGCTCACTGCAAGCTCCGCCTCCCAGGTTCCAGCTATTCTCCTGCCTCAGCCTCCCGAGTAGCTGGGACTACAGGCGCCGCCACCACGCCCGGCCAGTTTTTTGTATTTTTTAGTAGAGACGGGGTTTCACCGTGTTAGCCAGGATGGTCTCGATCTGCTGACCTCGTGATCTGCCCGTCTCGGCCTCCCAAAGTGCTGGAATTACAGGCTTGAGCCACTGCTCCTGGCCTATAAAGGTGTTCTTAAACCACAAACAATAGCATGAGTGATCTGTGCCTTAAGGACATGCTCCTGCTGCAGATAACTAGCCAGATCCATCCCTTTATTTTGGCCCATCCCTTTGTTTCCCATAAGGGATACTTTTAGTTAATCTAATATCTATAGAAACAATGCTAATGACTGGCTTGCTGTTAATAAATACGTGGGTAAACCTCTGTTTGGAGCTCTCAGCTCTGAAGGCTGTGAGACCCCTGATTTCCCATTTCACACCTCTATATTTCTGTGTGTGTGTCTTTAATTCCTCTAGCGCTGCTGGGTTAGGGTCTCCCTGACTGAGCTGGTCTAGGCACCCTGGAGTCTGGAACCCAGGCGATGGCCACCAGAACTTATGCTGCAGGCCTATCTCTGGAGGTGACGTCCAGCACTACTGCATCCAGAGGATCCTTGAGGAGCCCAGGGAGCCAGGAGCACCACCACCCTGCTTGCCTAGCTCCTTCCCCCTGCACGGCTCTGCGGGCTTGGACACCCCAAGCCCAGGCCAAGGAAGGGCCAGGTCCAGCACCCAGAAGTCCCTCACCTGACCTTGACTCCTGCAAGGCCCCCAGCAAACTGCCAGTGACCCACCCCAAGCTGCCCAAATCCATTGCATTAGACTGATGCAACCAAGCGATGGGACAGGTGTGGGTCCCTCCAGCTTTCGTGGGTGCTGAGACTGCTGGGTTTCTGGCACCACTGTGGCCCTGGGACACAGCAGTTAGGAGGCCAACCCAGCCCTGGCCTCCTGGCTTCAGGTCCAAGAGGGACAAAAGTATTTCTTGCTTCTGTGTTCCCTGTGTAAGATTGTAGCAAGGCCGGTGCCCCCTGGGAGAAGCTCCCTGTGCAAGGAGAGCCCTGGGGATCTCTCCCAGTCTCTGGGCCCAGGAAGGGGAAGACGGGAGAGGAGGGAACAGCATGTGGGTGGGAGGGGAGCTGTGAGAGCAGAAACTGGGAATGAATGGGTGGGGGCAGGAGCAGAGGAGGCCTGGAGGGTGGGTAGAGACCTTGGAAGCTCCAACTGGCTTCTCATTCAACAATCTTCACTGGTATCTCCAGGGCTAAGCCTCCAGCTGTGGGTCCTTCCCCTGGTAGGATAGGACATAGCAGTGTAAACCAAAAATGAAATTCTAAGCCCTCCTATCACTGAATGGACCCCTCCTCTCGACCAAGGGCATTCCAGAGTTAACCTGAAACACTAGTTCAGACCACGATGGGAAATGGGTATTAGATATGCCTCACTGTACCCTCCTCCCTTTGGAATTCAGGCCCAGCTGACCAGCAGTAACATCAACACAGCCCTTAAGACTGAGAGAACAGACTCTTTCAGTCTGATGAGAAACGTTTACAATCTATTCTCTCTGAAGCCTGCTACCTAAAGGCTTCATCTGAAGACGAAACATTGGTCTCCACACCCCTTATCTTAACTAGACATTCCTTTCTATTAATGCTAAGTCTTTATAACTCTTTTTATTTTTTATTTATTTATTTTTTTGCAGAGGTGAGGTCTATGTTGCCCAAGCTGGTCTCTAACTCCTGGGCTCAAATGGTCCTCGGCCTCCCCATGGCAAGGATTACAGAAATGGGCCACCATGCCTGGCCAACTTAACTCTTTCGACCAATCAGAAAATCTTTGAATCTGCCTATGACCTAGAAGTCCCTCTGTCACTTCCAGTTGTCCCCACCTTTCTGGACCAAACCAATGTCCATCCTGCAAGTACTGATTGATGTCTTATGTCTCCCTAAAATTTGTAAAACCCAGTTGTAACCTGACCACTTTGGGTACAAGTTCTCAGGATCTTCTGAGACCATGTCACGGGCCACAGTCACTTAGATTTGGCTCAGTATAAATCTCTTCAAACATTGCACAGTGTTTCACTCTTTTTGTTGGCAGGGTCACCTCCTGGGTGACCAGGAGGCTGCATTCTTTGAGCAATGGCCAACAGGCTCAACGCCTATGTTCTCAGTCCTTTCAGCTCAAGCGGCCACCCCTCCCCGGGGCAGAGGGCTCAGAGGCAAGCCACAACAAGGTGACACTTCAGGGACAAGTGTGAGCAATGCTGGGGTGTTGGGAATAGGCCCCCAAAATCTGGCCATAAACTGGCCTCAACACTGGCCATAAACAAAATCTCTGCAGCACTGTGACATGTTAGGGATGGCCATGACGCCCACGCTGGAAGGTTGTGGGTTTACCAGAATGAGGTCAAGGAACACCTGGCCCACCCAGGGCAGAAAACCGCTTAAAGGCGTTCTTAAACCACAAAAAACAGCATGAGCGATCTGTGCCTTAAGGACATGCTTCTGCTACAGATAACTAGTCAAACTCAACCCTTTATTTTGGCCCATCCTTTGTTTCCCGTAAAGGATACTTTTAATCTATAATCTATAGAAACAATGCTTATCACTGGCTTGCTGTGAATAAATACGTGGGTAAATCCCTGTTGCAGGCTCTCAGCTCTGAAGGCTGTGGGACCCCTGATTTCCCACTCCACACCTCTATATTTCTGTGTGTGTGTCTTTAATTCCTCTAGCGCGCTGGGTTAGGGTCTCCCAGACTCAGCTGGTCTCGGCACTGGGGGAGCTGCCCTGAGAGGTAGTGAGCTCCCTGTCCCTCGGGCTATCAAGCAGAGCCAGATGCTGCCCCAGGGAGCTCCTCCTTTAAGGGAGGTCCAGAACCCTGGAACCCGAGCCCAGGCCCAGGCCTGAATCCTGAGTTTGTTTAACCCAGCAATTCTGGGACCCCATCCCGGGTCGCCGGCATCCGCTGTCATTTGAGAGCCTGGGGCTGGCGGGGAGAGCTGGTCCGGCCTTCTCTGGGCCGCCTTTCCTCCCCAGCCTCCTAGGGAAGGGGCACAGGACAGCCGAGTTGTGCCACAGCCCGCTGGGCCTGCGTCCCAGGGCCTCCGGGGACACTTGAAGTCCGCAGCTGAGTCATGACTCTCACCCGGGCTCCCCCTCTTCCGCCCAGCCCTGATTTGCTCCGGTTTCAAAAGGGCGGAAGGGCGGGAATGCTCGGGAGGGGCCTAGGATTGCCAGGACCTTTAGGGGGTAGAATGAAAGTCGTGAGGGCGAGTAACGAGGTACTGGCTGGGGCTGAAAATGCGCATGGGGACCAGAGCGTGATTCGCCCTGAGCCGCTGAGCACGCGCTGCGGGGTGGAGGTCCTGGAGCAGAAGCTAGGTTACCGCAGAGTCCGCTGCAGCGCCCCTGGCGTCCGGGCTGGGTCCCATTTTCCACGAAAAGTCCCGCGGCTTCGGCCGCGGAGCTGCTAGAGCCTTTGACTGTGCTCAGACGAAGGGCCGAATGGCCAGGGCCAGACCGCGTCTTCAGAGCCTGGCGAGGGGCCCGCGCTGCTGGGGAGGCGGAGACGCCGGGGCGCGCGGACACCCTCGCGCCTGCAGCGACGCTCATGGCCGCCAGGTGCCGCTGTGGCGCTCAGCGCGCCGCCCGCCCCGCCCCGGGGAACACGAAAGTGGCGCAGGCCTGGGCGGCGGGACTGACCACCTAGGGCGCTGAGGGGATCACGCAACCGTGGGCGGGGCTCCGGGCACCTCCCCCCCCCGGCCGGCCTCGCGCTGTGGTTCGCTCCGGCCGCGCTGCGCTCGTGAGTTCCCAAGAGGCCTGGCGGGCACCGTCGGCAGCGCCGCGGACACCGGCACCAGCGCCACCGGCTTCGCAGCACCCCGCGCCTGCCGCCGCGATGCTGGGGCTGCTGGTGGCGTTGCTGGCCCTGGGGCTCGCCGTCTTTGCGCTGCTGGACGGCTGGTACCTGGTGCGCTTCCCGTGCGCCGTGTTGCGCGCGCGCCTGCTGCAGCCGCGCGTCCGTGACCTGCTAGCCGAGCAGTGCTTCCCGGGCCGCGTGCTGCCTTCGGACTTGGACCTGCTGATGCACATGAACAACGCGCGCTACCTGCGCGAGGCCGACTTTGCGCGCACCGCGCACCTGACCCGCTGCGGGGTGCTCGGGGCGCTGAGGGAGTTGCGGGCGCACTCAGTGCTGGCGGCCTCGTGTGCGCGCCACCGCCGCTCGCTGCGCCTGCTGGAGCCCTTCGAGGTGCGCACCCGCCTGCTGGGCTGGGACGACCGCGCGTTCTACCTGGAGGCGCGCTTTGTCAGCCTGCGGGACGGCTTCGTGTGCGCGCTGCTGCGCTTCCGGCAGCACCTGCTGGGCACTTCACCCGAGCGTGTCGTGCAGCACCTGTGCCAGCGCAGGGTGAGCGGCCCCCGCCCCTGGCCCCGGAGCACGGCCTTTGCGGGACCTCCAGGGGCTTCTCCTAGTCTCCGGCCACCTCCGCTAGGGAAGGCCAGCTGCCTGCACCTCTTTCGGGTACTGCTGGAGTCCTGCCTCTTGCCGCTCCGGCCCGTCCCTGTCTACCGGGCATTCCTCACTGATGCCTTTGTTCATGGGGGTTCCTAGGGTCCCCGAATCAACTCCATAGTTTGGCTTAGCGTGCTTCCCTCCTGCCATTTCTTAACCTGGCGCCTCACGGTTTCATGTTCACTCCTCCCCTCTCGCCTGGGGTTCTGTTCTGTGGCTAGAGTGCTGACCCCTCTCTCTGGTTCTTGGTCCTGAATATAGGCTGTAGGGGGGATCAGTTAGAAGAGGTTCCTAGGAGTTCCCAAGGACCTGAACCCCCCTTTCGCACAGCTTAGAGCTGAAGGCCTGGGTCCTGGTCACCTGGGTTTGGGGTTGAAGTACCGAGCCGAGGAACTGGAAGCCTTTTGGCCTTTCTGCAGTTGGAGAGACGAGGGCCATGCGTCTCCCCAGGACTCGCTCCTTCCAGCAGGGCGGAACCTCCCCAGCAGCGTGACAACTGGGGCCTGGGGACTGGTGGCCGATATGGCCAGAGCAGATGCCTGAAAAGTTGCCTAGAGAGCCCATGCAGGAAGCCAGGGCTTACCCACCCCTGGTGTGCCCTTAGGGCACTGCCGTCTCCGGTCTCGGACAGGTGCCTCCCGAGCAGAGGAGGGTCAATGTCTCACGTCAGTCCTAATGTGACAGGAAAGCGATTCAGATCCGGACCTCAAGAGAGGGTTCTTGGATCTTGTGTAAGAAGAAATTCAGGGCGAGTCTGCAGTGCAAAGTGAAAGCAAGTTTATTAAGAAAGTAAAGTGGTGAAAGAATAGCTGCTCCAAAGACTGAGTAGGACGTTCGTGTAACAGGGGGACCGCGTCCACCCTAGGTGCAATGCTTGTGTACATGAGGAGATGTGTTCTGCTACAAGGGTTTGTGATAAAGGATTAATTTTCTTAATTACAATTTTTTTTTTTTTTTTTGAGATGGAGTCTCGCTCTGTCGCCCAGGCTGGAGTGCAGTGGCGCGATCTCGGCTCACTGCAAGCTCCACCTCCCGGGTTCATGCCATTCTCCTGCCTCAGCCTCCCCACTAGCTGAGACTACAGGCGCCTGCCACCTCGCTCGGCTACTTTTTTGTATAGTAGAGACGGGGTTTCAAAATTAGGAATGCCTTTGTTCTCCAGATATCGGGGGTATCTGGACACTTCCAAGTCTGGGTCTGTTTAGTAAACATTATTAATTTGTTGCCTTAACTGTGTTTGAAATGCCTGTTCCCCGGTGTCGTAAAGAAATAGCACTTGAACATAAATTTAATTTACTCAGCAAGGCCACTTTTACTTCCTGCAGAAAGGGTACACTGGCCAGCAGCTTTGCCATGAGAGTACACTGAACAAAGGAGACAGGGTTATTTATATAACCCGATGCATAACAATCGCTTTTATTTAAAGTGCGAACGGAATATTTAATGCATTTCAGCCAGGCATTTGCATCTTGATACTCTGTTTTGATGGCTAAGATCTGTCTTAGATCTCTTATTTTTACAATAGACACCCTAGTTTTATTATTAGATGTAGAAGCAACTAGTGTGAGATCTAGAACTGAGGTTACTGAAGAAGGGAGAGATGAGACAATAATGCGTATTTAAAAATACCTAGGGGATCTTTTCCATTATGTCAGTCCCCATACCACAGAAGTGACTAAGGGCAGGCCTAGAGTTAGTTAAGGTGGAGGTGGTGATAGAGAGAAGGACAGGGTTATAATGATAATGCTGACAGTTAGAAGGGGTAGTCCTTTCAGTGAAATACATGAGGGATTTTAGAACTGCACAGACCTTTCTTATGGAAGTCCAGCTTTGTTCCTGAGTAGTGTAAAGGGTGTAGTCCCATTTACTATAAGGTTGCCAGGTGGTAGCAGCAGAAAATCGGCATCTTGGCTGCAGGTCATTGCAACAATGAGTGCTAGGGTAACTGTCAGAGGGCTGGGACATAAGTATCTGTGAAAAGGCTAGCTGCTGTTGATCTTTTACATTTCCGCAAGGTATGACAGAGCAAGCATTAAAGGCAGTGGTCTGAGTTGAGTTAGTTACAGTAATAACAAAGGAACTAGTAACAGAATAAGGAAAGGAAGCAATATAGAAGGTATGTGAAAATTAAGCTTTCTTTAACTTAGTAGGGCTTGATCCTAGTACAGTAACCCATGATTCTGAGAGAAAGATGTTTTCTTGAAACATCTTTCAAGAAAAATGGTGGGACCATTTTTTCTTGGCTCTGCGGACGCCTGTCTCAGTGGTTAACAGCATAAAATAGCGTTTTTCCCAGGCTGGCTCAAGTGTTTTCTTTCTGTCTTTTGATGAGGACGTGGTTTTCAGGCTGGTGCTGGTACTGGAAATTCTAGGGGCGGTAGCTGTGCTAAAAGACTTTGAGTTCCGAGGGAAGGGAAAGTGGAAGATAAATGAAGTATATAACTTTTGCTGCATATCCGGGGCTTGAAGCCCCACTCCATTCCTGCTCAGCGCAGCCCAGGGGACGCAGCCCAGGGGACGCTGCGGCCCTGCTTCCTCTTAAGGTCTTGGCCTTCTTGGGGCCTTCACTGCCCCTGTGCACTGTGGCCTTGGACATGAGGTTTCTTGTGACTTATCTGGCAGCCTTTGGGCCTTAAGAAAGCTAAACACCATTTTATATTTGACAGTGCTTTTTGTGTGATTTTATACCAGATAAGTTAAATCTTACCTTTATATTAATGTGCTATTAATGTTAAACTTAATAAAATCTTGTAGACATTATTTATTCAATTTTAATGTCTGACTATAAGGGAAGATTTCTATAGACTCTTTTTAAGCTTTTATAATTTTTGTTAAAGAGCGGGTTAGTGCTTTAAGAAAAACCTATTGTGCTTTTAATGACCAGTTCACAGAAAAACTGCATGATACCCCTTTAACTTTAGCCAATATGTTTACATACGGAATTTCCTTTACAGTTAACACTTTAAAACTTGCTTAAACCTTTAAAACAAAATATATTTTTAACCTTTTAATGTAGGTAGAAATCCATATTCTTATACCTGTTTATAGTCCTGTTATTAAAAGTATATTTTATTTTTCTTACATTCCTTGTATATAAACTTTTTTTTAAAAATAATTTTACATTCAGGAGGCCTAATTACTTTTAAAATATACACTATTTCTTGCATAAATTCCCTTTTATAGCTTTTCTTAAGACTTTCACAGTCTTCAGCATGTCTTAACTTTATGCCTTCCTTTTACACTATTTATTTTTCCTAGTTTCACCCTCTGTGTCTTCCTTTGATTTCTGTCTCTTCCAGTTTCTCTCTTACTTATTCTTTCCCTCTACATTTTAATTTCTCTCTCTCTCTTTCTTTCTCTCTCTCTCTCTCTCTCGTCATCATCCCGTTTCCCATACGGATTGCTGCCAAATCGTTTGAAATGCTTGTTCCCCGGTGCCGTACAGAAATAGCACTTGAACATTAATTTACTCAGCAAGGCCATTTTTACTTCCTGCAGAAAGGGTACAGTCACCAGCAGCTTTGCCACGAGAGTACACCGAACAAAGGAAACAGGGTCATTTATAACCTGATGCGTCCACCCTACTGCTGTGTCCGGGTTTCCATTGGCTGGAACGGGACCTCACATTCTGTATTTGTCCTGATTAGCTAGCAACTTAGAACTTTGTAAAAGAGGCAAAGGCATAGGAGAACAAAGGAAGGAAGTAATTTGTGGAATGCTGAGAAAGGTAAAAACACCTTCAAATAAGGAAGAGGAACAGGCTATGACCTAATGCTTGCTTGGACTGGTATAAGCATGGCAGGGCAAATATTTAGGCTAAATTGTGGGAGCTAAGAACATAAAGTACATTGATTTCTTTATCACGGCTAGCAGATATTTAAGAATGTTAGCACAGGTCTTTGAATAAGTTTTGCTTTTAAAAGAAGTTACTATTTGTTCCTAATTACATGAGGAGGAAAGTCCTTGAAGAGGAACCTCTACTTTACTTTTTACAACTGTGAACATCTAGAGGCTCGGAATAGCTCACTTTCTGAGGATGCAGCCCAGCAGGCCCCAGCCTCATTTCCCAACCCTCACTCAAAATGGAGTCACTGGTTCCAATGCCTCTGACACTGAGAGGTCATGTCAGGGGTGGGGAAACTGAGGCTCAGAGGAGCGATGGCGCTGCACAAAGCTGCACAGCAGGCCACAGGGCACAGCTCCCTGGTCTTCTGTTTCTGTTGAGTCATGTGAACCAAAAAGTATCCAAGATAGGTCTCAGTCAATTTAGAAAGTTTATTTTGCCAAGGATAAGGACACACCTGTCCTGACGACAGGTGGACACATGCCCAAGGGGGTTGGGGTACAGCTTGCTTTTATACATTTCCAGGAGGCACAGTACATCAATCACTATATGAAGGGTTCACACTGATGCCGTCTGGAAGGGGGGCTTCCAGGTCATAGGTAGATTTAAAAGTTTTCTGATTGGCAGTTGGTTGAACAGCTATTATCAGTAGAAAGGCATGTCTGGATTAAGATAAGGGGTTGTGGAGACCTAGATTTTATTATGCAGATGAAGCCTCCAGGCTGCAGGCTTCAGAGGGATTAGATTGTGAAAGTTTCTTGTCAGACTTAAGGTGTATGTTGTTAATGCTGGAGGGCATAATGAGGCCTGTCTCACACCCTCTTTACGGCCTCGGCTGGTCTTTCAGGTTAAATGTGGAGGGCCCTGGCCTATTGGAAGAACTTCATTCAGATGGTTGGGGGTACCTTCGGATGTTATTTTTGGTTTACAGTTGGGAACCCCCTAAAGGGCCTAGATCTCTCTTTGCCCCCAGGTGCTGGGCTCTGTATGTCTTTCATGCATCTGGAGTCCAGAGGGGAAGGCCACCAAGGCTGAGAGCCGGGCGCAGAGGCCGAGGAAATGGGGAACCCAGCTTGCTTTTCTGGGAAAGAGGGCGTGATAAAATCAGGCAGGGGCTGGTTGGTGAGGTCCCTGTGGGAGGTGAAGGCTGGGACCCAGAACAGCAGAGACCCTGTGGGTGACGTGGAACGCCTGCGGGTACAGTTTGGGCAGGCTGAGCCACGGTGGGGTCTCGCAGGTTGGGAGGCTGGCCTGCAGTGATGTGGCCAAAGGGGCAGAGCTGGGCTGGAGCGAGCGTCGGTCACATGGTTGAAACTAGTTAGGTAGGGAGGGGAGTCGTCCAGGGAAGAGTCCAGGCCCAGCTCTGCTGGGACTTGCCATGGGGGTCCTGGCCCATCTGCAGGGAAGGTCTGGGCTCTAGCTCTGAGCACATGTGTGTGCTGCTCTTCCCTGAAGTGGGGGTGGGCCTGTGCCTGGCCTGTCCCCTCATTCTGGGCGCTCCCAATGCCCATCTGCAAGGCTGTGGACCCCTCAGGAGTGGCCTGGAGCCTGGCTGCCATTGCCACATGGTGGCTGTGTGTGTGGAGAGGGTTGATAGTAGAGTGGTCAGGCCCAGGCTGCCCTGGGGGATGAAGTGCCGTCCTCCGGGTGCCCTGGAGAAAGAAGAGGACTCAGTGAGCCCTGTGTGGTACCTTCCCAGAGGAGGGCTCCCATCCTGGCCCTCTGTCATGTGTGAAGAGACCACCAAACAGGCTTTGTGTGAGCAATAAAGCTTTTTAATCACCTGGGTGCAGGCGGGCTGAGTCAGCGAAGGGAGATAAGGGTGGGGCCGTTTTATAGGATTTGGGTAGCTAAAGGAAAATTATAGTCAAAGGGGGGTTGTTCTAGGAGTGGGGGTCACAAGGTGCTCAGTGGGGGAGCTTTTTGAGCCAGGATGAGCCAGGAAAAGGAATTTCACAAGATAATGTCATCACTTAAGGCAAGGACTGGCCATTTTCACTTCTTTTGTGGTGGAATGTCATCAGTTAAGGCGAGGCGGGGCATTTGCACTTCTTTTGTGATTCTTCAGTTTCTTCAGGCCATCTGGGCTTATATGTACAAGTCACAGGGGATGCGATGGCTTGGCTTGGGCTCAGAGGCCTGACATCCCCTGTCACCCTGAGGCCCCTGGGTTTCTCTTCTGCCTTTCCCAATCTGCCAACTTCATGGGCTTCTGTCTGGGTTCTGGGGATGGCCCCTAGGGGAGATGGGCCTGGCACAAGCGGGGCCATGTCAAGGTGGGTATGCAGGGGTCGCACACGTATGCAGGGCCTGGGGAGGCATGGGCAAAGCATGGCAGGCCGCGGGGCGGGGGCTCCTGGAAGGTCATGGGCTGGGGAGCGGTGTGGGCAGTGGCCCAGAGGTGAGAAGGCCGCAGCTTGGTGGGTGTCCCCTTTCTGTCCACTGCAGGTGGAGCCCCCTGAGCTGCCCGCTGACCTGCAGCACTGGATCTCCTACAACGAGGCCAGCAGCCAGCTGCTCCGCATGGAGAATGGGCTCAGTGATGTCACCAAGGACCAGTGACCACCACCTTCACACCCTGCCTGCTCCGGCCACCATCCTGGGCCTGGGGGCTGCCTGAAGATGGGCAGGCTGGGCTGCACTGTCTTCCAGCTGGAGTGGCCTCCTGAGCAGCTGGTCCACCCCCCTTCACCCACTGGGCCCCCCAGTTATTGATAGCCCTCTGTGCGGGGCTCCACGCTAGGCAGAGGGAGGGGGTGGCATCGGCATCCTCACCCAGCTCTGCCCTCAAGGTGAGGATGGATGAGCAAAGGGGAGTCCTGTCTCGCCCTACAATGAGGCCACTCGTGTGGGCCTAGGTAGGGGAGGACACTGCCTGGAGCAGAGGGACCCACAGGTGCCTCCTGAGTCTAGATCCTGGCTCTGACCACTGCAAGGGCTGAGGCAGGGCCAGGCCAGAGCATCCTGGGTACAGGCCTGGCCTCTCCAGGGCCTGGGCCTGATTCAGGTGCAGTGGGCGCTCCTGAAGGGTCAGAGCAGCATCTGCCAGGCAGCCTCCTCTGGCTTCCGCTGAGGTGGATGGAGGCCTGGGGCAGAGCCTGGGTGGTCAGAGGCTGGGGCTGGAGGCAGATGGAAGGGAGGCATTTGCCGACAGAGGACAGGGCACCCGGGCTCCCCGCTGCAGTCGGCCTTGCCGCCTCCTCCTCCTCCAGTCAGGCTGGATGGGAGGGTAGCCTTGTGGCTGAGAGGGGCCAGACTAGGTGACTGGGTGGCACAGGGGCTCCTGGAGAGGCATCAGGCTTCCTGCTGTGGGTTCCCTTGTCGGAGGGAACAGAGCAGGCGTGGGACTCTGCAGGGGTGCCCTTGCCCACTCCCAGCCCTGAGTGCCCACCAGGGCCATGCTCTGTGACTGGGGCTGATCCCTGCCCTCTCTGGGCCTGTAGTACCACAGGCCTCTGTACCACTCGCTGGCCCGGCCAGCAGGCATCTTCTTAACAACTGTGCCCTCTGTATTTAGCATGTTCCTTGTCAGCTGCTGGGCCGGCCCTGCCTTGCACTAGCAGAGCCTCTCCTGGCAGCTTCTCAGGCTTCCCTAATGGAGACACCAGGCTACTAGGACACTGGCTGGGGCCACCCCCTCCTGCCTAATACCTCACCTTACAGCTGGGGAAACTGAGGACTGGAATGCTCAGAGTCACCGAGGCAAAGTTGGGGCTGGTCCCAGCCTGAGGCTCCAGCTGATGCCCTCAGCTCCCAGAGAGGGGGTGCCCCGTCTAGCGGGGTGCGGGGGTCATTCTTGTCAGCTCAGGGCCCTGTGCCCACCTGCCTGTGCCCCTGCATCTGTGCCTGCACATCCAGAACTGCCTCTTTGCCGCTGCCTCCAGGAAGCCCACCTTGAGCCAGAGCCAGGAGCTACAGCGCTGCCCCTGATAGGACACGCCTGCCCCCACTGCTGCTCTTGACTTATAGCCACCACTGGAAAGCTGCAATCTTTCTGTTTTATTTAAAGAAAGCCCAACATTAAAGGGTTTTCATTGCAAGCGTGCTGGGGAGGTCCTTGTTTCTGAGCTCCCACCACCACCACCATCCAGACGGGCTGAGGTGGGCCCATTCCCAGGATGGGTTTTCTGGCATGGGGGGTATCCAGGCTTCTTGGGCTCCCATTAACTTAGGGATCAGGCTGGCAGGGCAGCACTTGTCCTCATCCCATGGGGCATAGGACTGAGGCCAAGAAGGTGCTGCTCAAAGCCCCCTGGGGAGCCCTTCCTGCTGTGGCCCCCCTGGTTCCCAGCTCTTGAGGCTTGCAGCCCCATCTACAGATGCCGGCTCCAGGTTGCTGGTCTCCCTCCTTCAGGGATTACCCTGGAGGTCATGCCCCAGACTGGGTCTGGGCCTCCAGCCTCCCAGAGCCTCTGGCAGGGTGCGGGCAGCCATTGGGGGCAGAGGTCAATGGATTTTGGTGGGTGGTGGATGGGAGGCAGAGCATAGGGGCTGTTCTGTGGGCCCTTCAAAAGCGGTAGAGGGGGAGTGGGACCCTCCTGGACATAAAGGTGACTGAGGTGGGGTGTGGCTACGTCCATGCTCTGACCACCTTCCTGGGAGGGTCCAGAAGGCTCTGAGGGCCAGGGAAGGAGTGGGCAGTTGGAAACAGCTATGAACCCAGCATTTAGTGATGGGGCAGTAGGGCTGGAGAGGGGAAGCAAACTTGCACGGCAAGTCTGGGGTCTGCAGCCAGGGTGGTTGGCCAAAAGCCTCTGTTCTTTCTTGGGGGTCCTTGGGGGAGGTGGCTCGTGGGGTTGCCATGGGTGTCTGAGCTGAGTGTTACAAGACAGGCTTCCCAGTGGGGCTGCAGACGAGGCTGTGGGGATGCCGTCCAGCCAGTGGTCATGAGCAGCTGCCTAAGCAGGGCGGGGGCCACAGGACGGGGTGCCTGGGGACTTAGGGGGACAGTATGTGACGATGCCATTGCGGTCCCTGGCTCAGCAGCTCTCCCCGGGTGGTGGAAGGCACATTGGCCTGGATGGGGAGTGGGGCTCAGTGACTGGACTAGGGGTGAGTGTATCCAGTGTGCATATGCATGTGCGTGCCTGTATGCATTCGTGTGTGTGTGCATTTGCACGGGCGTGCACAAGCAACGGGAGAGCTTCAAGGTGGTTGAATGGGCAGCACCCGCAGGCCTCTGGGACTTCTCTCTCCATGCGGAGGCTGAACATCCTGGGCTGTTGTAGGCTGGCTCAGAGGAAGGTTTGAGCCAGCAGGGCCCTCTCTTGGTCTTGTTTTTGGAGGATGGGCAGACCACAGGGTGGAGGAGGGCCCTTGTTGGCTGTGGTGGTGCTGATTCCTGCCAGCAGGACTGGCCTGGGTCAGGGAATGGGCGGCTGGGATTGGAAGCGAACCAGTGCCTTGTCCTGCGGGGCCACTAGAGCCCACTCTGCTCCTGTGGGCCCACCACCTCAGAGAAGTTAGAGGGCAGCGACTGCTTCAGCCTGCGTCCTTCCCCCAAGGCCAACAGCTGCAGAATTTCTGCCCCAGCCGCCCCCACCCCCGGAGGTGTCTGCACAGTGTCCAGGTGCTGGGCCCAGGAGGCCCTTGGTGGATGCTAGTGAAGAAGGGACAGGTACAGGGTATGGGAGTGTGTCCAGAGGTCCTGGGGTGGTGGCTGTGCACGGGCCCTTCGTCCTGGGGGAGTGGGCACTGTGCCCTCTGATGGCCAGGTGGACAGTCACGACTCACGGGCCGGTCGTCCTGGGGGAGTGGGCGCTGTGCCCTCTGATGGCCAGGTGGAGTCACAACTGCCTTGGTGGGTGTCCCTGGAGCTCACCCTGAGCCAGTTACCTCCTCAGTCTCAGCACCCAGTCACTGCCTCTAGGCTCAGTCTGCTGAGTGGCCACTGTTGTGTCCCCTCAGGGCCCAGGGACACAGATCCCCACATCTGAGGTCTTGCTGAGTGGAGTTCGGCTGTGCCTGGTGTCCGGAATTCTGGGACAGCAGGACCATCGCCCACCTCATGGACAGGGAAACAGACTAAGGCAGGGAATTCCCAGTGTGGCCCCCAAGGGCTCAACGAGGCAGGCCAAAGGGGCTGATGCGTCCCAGGCCCAGGCCGCCGCTTCCCGCATGACTTCCCCTCTGGACACCTGCGAGTTGAGGGCACCCTTGGGGAGGTGGAGGGTCTTGCTCCTGAGGGCAGGGAGGGACGCCCTACGGTCTGCACACCCCTCTCCTTTATCTTAGAGATTTCTCAAAGCTGCAGAAGAGTAGCGCTGGCTCCTTTGACCTCTCCGCGGTAGTGGGGTTCAGAAGGGCCTCCGCTTCCCCGCCGCGCAGTAGGGCCTAACGGCCCGGTTGGGCGCCCCTCTCCCTCCCCTCCACCGCCACCTCTTGGAGCTGGCTGCTTCCCCGCCAGCTTTCCTCACGTCCTGCGGCGGTCACGGATGCGGCGCCCACTCCCTTCCCTAGACCCCGCGAGCCCCAGTGGTGAGCGCCTGGTCCCCGCGAGCCCCACCCCGTGGGCGCGCCCTCCCGAGGTCCCTGCTGGACCGTGGACTCCCCACGCATTTCCTGGGAGGGTCGCGGCGACATGCAGGGCGGGAGTCTCGCTGACATCTTTCAAGGCCCCGGAGAGTCCTTCAAGGGGGCCTCGCTGGCAGCTTTCTCTGAGTTGAGCCACAGACTTGAATGCTGCATTCCTCCCCCAAGCCTCAGTTTCCCTTCCTGCAGAATGGAGCCATGACCGGTGCTCCAGGCCGGTCTCTGAACTCTGTGCTGCGGGACCCCGGGGTCCAGGCGGCGCAGCCGCGCTCGCAGTGCAGGTTCCTGGCAGAGTGCACAGGGTCGCTGCGTGCTCGCGGAGAGAGCTCTGGGAGGGGCCTTCGCGGCGCGGGTTCCGGGGCTCGGGCGCGCGCCCTCTGCTGGCTGCGCGGGGTGAGCGCCGGGGGGCCCCCGCAGGTGCCTTCCCAGGGATGGGGGCACCCGCTGAGCCTTCCCCACTGCGCTCCGAAAGAGCCTGGAGGCCTCACCCCATTGCGCCTCTGGGGACGCCGCCAGAGATGCGGCGACTTCTTGCTTGGTCCACCTGGTGAGGTCAAGGCCCTGGCCCCTTGGCTCCAATCCAGGCCCTGGTGAGGCCCTTGGAGGTCTGGCCATGACCCAGGGGACGTGCCCTAACGGGCAGCCACACCGCAGGCCCCGTGCTGGCTAGCGGGGAGGCCCCGGGGAGCCTTTCAAGGGGGCCTCTCTGGCAGCTTTCTCTGGTCGGGGCTGCTCCCCAGGGAGAGCATTTAATTCCTGGTATTTCTGGGAGGGTGTAGAGGTAGGGGTAGGTTCTGACATCTGGGCCCTTCATAGAGAGAGGTGAGCTCTCACAGGGGTCCTGGGCGACCCCCGCCACTGCCCTGGTTACTCCCGCATGCGCCTCGGGTATGCCCAGCTGGTCAGACCACTGCCTGCTGCATACTGCTCCCACCCCAGCAGCCACAGGTGCCCGCACGACCCCACGGGCATGGCCCAGCTGACGTGTGGGGCCTTAGAACCCAAGACCTAGCTGGGCAGTGCTTAGAAGGTGTGCAGCCCAGGGGACACCAGGGGACTGGGGTCTGATGAGGGGCAATGTCTGGGGGTGGCTCAGGCCCACAGCAGCCCATGCTCCCCGCTGGCTCTGCCCACCTCCCGACAGTGGCGACAGTGGCACAGAGCACTGTGACTGTGATGGGACAGCCAGGGCCAGGCAGAGGGGGAAGCAAGCCTGAAAGTCAGGTCTCCTGGGTCCTGAGGACCCTGGGCTCCTCCTCCTCTAATCTCCTCAGCCGTCCCAAGGGGACAGCGGGCAGTTGTCAGAGGAGGTGACTGAAACCGTGGAGCTGTGTGGTACCAGCAGGCCCAGGTGCACACACCCAGGCAGACCCCCTGGGCCGCGCAGGCAGAGCCAGATGTATCCACCCTGGGAGGAAAGTGGATTCCAACTCTGAGCTTCCTTTCCACTCTAGGGTGGGAGTGACGCCTCCAGGGTGTGCAGGGGAGATTTTAGCGGGAGGAGATGTTCCCTGGGCTAGGGAACAGGTCTTGGTCTGAGATGCCAGGCTAGTTTGCATCAGGAAAGGGCCCAGGAGGCATTTCTCCCCCTAAGTCTCTCTTTTCCTGTCTGTGAAATGGGTCACAGAGGCTCTGGGTGATAGGGAGGAGCAGGTGCCTAGAATGTGCTGTCATTCAGCCTGGCTCTCCTGAAGGCCAGCTCTGCAGGGTGTCAGTGCCCAGGAAGGACAAAAGTCATCTCCACTCTTGGCTTATTTATGTTTTATAAGCGTGGGGTATGGAAGGCAGAGGGTGCCCCTGGTGTGGTTCTCTCCCCTCAGACCCCATGAGTGAGCTGTGCCCCGGCAGCAGGCGGTGACCGCAGGTGGAGCCAGGCCCTGTCAGAGAGGAGGTGCCTGAGGAGCACCTTCCACCCTGCCGCCCTCGGTTCAGAGTTCCGAGTTGCAGAGGTCTCGGAAGCAGCAGTAGATCAGGTGGGCAGCCCCGATGCTGTCGGGGTCGGTGGCCATACAGGAGCGGGAGCAGGAGCGGGTCACCACGGGGCTCTGGTTGAAGGGGAACTCTGCAGGGTGGGCCAGTGTCAGAACCCACACTCCCCTGCAGCGTCTGCCTGCAGCTGCACTGCTCCCAACCGCCGTCCGCTGACCTCGCCCTCCCTGCGATCCCGGTTCCCAATAGCCCACATCTGTGAAGCCGCCCGGGGCCCAGCCCTCCTCCGACTGTGACCTGTTCATGAATTATTAGGACTTGTCGGACCTCTGAAGTGCCTGCCTGAGATGGGAGCCCGAGCCCAGAGGCTGTGGCAACACCACCCAGTGGGTCTGTGTCAGAGCTGGTGTTTGGGCCCCCAGGGGACCCCGACCATTAAGCCCCACCCACCTCCAGCGCCTGGTGCCCCAGGACTGGATCTCTGAGGGGGCTGTGCCACCCTCGTGGAAGGCACCCCAGCCAAGGTGTGGCAGCCTGTTCTGCCCATCCCACCTGCTGCCTTTTGGGCTGAGAGGAGCACCAGCAAAGGAGGGAGGCACTTGGGGGAGGTGGCCCTGACTCCAGTGCACCCGGCACTGCCGTGGGGCCTGGACTCACCTGCCTCCACCGTCACCAGTGTGGTCATGCAGGCTGTGTCCTCCGGCTTGCAGTGGGTAATGGTCTTGCAGGAAGCACTGACCATGGGCTGCTCGCAGGTGTAGCACTTGAGGGCCTCACCTAGGTGAGGGATGGGGGCAGAACCTCATCACCTGGCCTCGGGGGCCTCATCCTGGAACCAGGAGGCAGGGGCTGAAGGAGTCTCGCTGACATCTTTCAAGGCCCTGGGGAGCCCTTCAAGGGGGCCTCTCTGGCAGCTTTCTCTAACTGAGCTGAGCCACAGACTTGAATGCTGCATCCCTCCACCAAGTCTCCATCTTCCTTCCTGCAGAATGGAGCCATGACCCCTGTCCCAGGAGGGACATGACCCCTGTCCCTCCTGGGCTCTGGGACCCAGGAGGGTCACTGAGAATGAGGAGTGTGAGCCTCATGGGGGCCTAAGGAGGCTCTCGGCTCCAAAGCACCCCTAACAGCCCCATCCCCCTAGGAGGTGGGCAGATAAGCTCAGAGGCAGGGTCCCCACCAGCCTGCGGCCTACTCACCGCAGCCCATGCTCCAGGCTGCCACGAGCAGCAGCTGCACAGCCCAGCGAGAGGCCATTGCTCCGTGGTCAGGAGCAACGAGAGACAGCCAGCCTCACATCAAGGATTTATACCCAGCCCCTTGGGCACCGGCTTCTGGGCGGTGGCAGAACTGGCCGTGTGAGTCAGGAAGGCGGCACAGGGCCCAGTGGGGAGGCAGCTGGCAGGAACATGGCAGGCAGGCAGGGAGCTGGATCTGGGAGCTCTGAGGACGATGACCCTGCCCTCTGCTTGCACACCTCCAACACTGGGGAACTCACTCTTCCCCAGCCATGTCCAGTGGTCCTGGGACAGCTCTGACAGAGAAGGCCTTTCCCACTGAGCTCAGACCGCCCCTCGGATGAGCTGCCATGTCCTGGCTGTGCTTCTGGGGTTCACATAGGCCACCCAGCCCCAACCTGGGGGACCCTTAAGACCCGGGTCAGTGTGGTCTCTGCCCTTGTTGCTCTAGCCCTGCCTGGCACCCCCTCCCTGCAGCCTGGCCTGCAGCCCTCTCCACAGACGTCTACCTGGTCTGTGTACACCTGATACACACCTGCAAAGTAGAGGCCAGAGGTAGGAAGCAGGTGTCAGGTGACGGTAGCGTGGGGCAGCTAGACTGCTCTCAGGCTGACAAGGTTGGGCCCAGGAGTGGCCCCTCATCACTGCCAGCCCCTTCCCACTAATGACCTTTAGACCAAGCCTAAGTTTCTTGGTTTTAGGTTCCTGACAATAGGATTCTGCTCATCCTCCAGCCTCCTGGCCTGACTGTGTTATCTGCTCTTTACTGCATGCCCCCCACCACACCCTGTTGCATATCCATGCCTGCCTATGCCATGCCGCTCAGTGACCACATTACCTGGTCTGCCATCTGATACCCCACATCTTCCCCATGCTGTGAGGCCCACTAAGGTGCCCCTCTCCACAGTCCTTCTAGGAGTCCTGCCAGCCTCTCTCTGGCCTCTCCTCCTTGATGTCCTATGGTTTGCATGGTGGATGGGATTGATGGATGGATGGATGGATGGGGGATGGGATGAATGGGGGATGAATAGGGGATGAATGGGGATCGTCGTCGTCGTCGAAAGAATCGTCGTTAATCGATAATTAGATCGTCGTCGATAAAATGAAATCATCGTAAAGGTCGTCTCGAATCGTCGTGAATCGTCGAGAAAATCGTCGAAAGTAGAAAATCTCTCAGTCGTCAATCAAAATCTCGCGTCGAGAATCGTCCGTCGATAATTAAAGATAAATAGATAAAGGAAATCTGGCTCGAAGATAAATTAAATCAGTAAAGATAAATCGTCATCGTCATCGATGCGGCGCTTCCTCATTACGATCCCGGTAAAGTCGATCAATGGGCTCTTCGACCGATAAAGATCGTCATCGTCAATGTCGATCTGATCAGCATCATCCAGCTCTCTCGTCGTCGGTAAAGATCGTCGATAAATCGTCGATCGATAAATCGTCAATGAAAATGTCTCGTCGATCGAAATCTCGTCGAAATGCGATCGATCGAGATCCGTCCATCAATTAGTCGCCGATGCGTCGGTAAAGATAATGAAGATAAGCCAAAGAATCGTCGATAAAATCGTCGTTAGATCCGTCGATCCGTCCATCCGGTCGTCCACTTCGATCGACCGACATCCGCTAAGATACGTCGTCGATCATCGAATAAATACCTGAGTCGACCGAATGGTCGATCGTGATCGCCGAAATCGTCAGAATATTCGAAAAGATCGATCAGTGATATCGCTGAATAAAGGAAAGATCGTCGTCGATAAAGATAGACCAAAGTGAATCAACAAAAGATAAAGTCGAAGAAAAAACAATGGGTGGAATGACTGATGAATGTGTGGAATGGGTGATTTCAGAAGGATGGATGGATGGAGGATGGGTGGATAGGTGGGTGGAGGATGGAAGGAATGAATGCGGGAAAGATGAATGGATGGATTAGTGAATGAATGACACTTGAGATAGTTGGGTGAAAAATAGGTGTGGTTGGGAGAATTCAGGGATGGAGGGATGGGTGGCTATAAGTGCAGCAGGGCAAATGTGTAGTGAGTGAGTGGGCCCTTCTGAGGCAGAATTCGATGCCGGAAGGAGCTCTGGACTGGCACCAGGAGTCCTGGGTTCTGGTCTTGGCCTACTGCTCTCTCCATCTGTGGCCTTGATGTGGTCCCTTTTTCCCTCCAGTCTTTGGTTTTCTGTTAGTAGTTGTGAAAGCTGAAGTGACCTGGCCTTGTGGGCTGAGGTGAGTTGTGTGAGGCTATGGGATGGTTGCAAGAAGCCGAGGGAGGGCGTAGTTACTGCAAATCAAACAAAGGGGCTGACATGGGTTGGTGCACAGATGGCAGCCAAGAGCAGCCTCTCCCCAGGGCTTGGTCCACAGATACACCCAGATGTTTCGAGAGGAGTCAGAGACTGTCCAGTTCTGGAACCTGAGCTCCACCCAGCCTTCCGTGTGGCTTATGTCTACTCACAAGACACTCTCACCCCACTTTCTTTCATCTATACACTGGTCAGGGGAACATCTGCCAGAGGGTGGTTGTGAAAACTAGCAAGTATCTGGCAAAGGATGGGTCTCCATCACGCTTTCGCCTCAGCTCTGTGCTGATCACAGTGCAGGTGTACTTGGGGTAGAGGTGGGCAGATGCTGAGGACAGGGGTACTGCTCTCAGCTGCTGCTTGCATTGGCTTTGAAAGGGAGGGAAGTCCTCAGAGGGTGCTCTGGGTGGGAGTATCAGCCAGCAGAGGAGCACAGGCAGCCTTTCCGCTGTGTGGGAAGAGTGGGCACTAACTTGGCCCATCCCTGAGCTCAGCACCCTATTGGCAGGTGGAAAAGCAGCACTGTGTCAGACACGACTCAAGCAGGGAGAATTTATGCCCTAGTTAGGTGACTGCCCTCCCCTCCTCCTGCCTCTCCATGAATCCACACCTTTTCCCGACATGCGGAACCGGGAGACCAGGTTTTTTGAGGGCAGCTCCATTTCCCAAACCCTGGAGTTCTCATCCATGGTAGGCCTGCAGCACTGAGCCAGTTCACATCAAGCCCCAGCTATCTGCCATGTCAGCCCAGTCTCTTTCCCAGGGGCCTGACCCTTTCTCCTTGGCTACACTCTCCACCCTCCTCTCAGAGAGACCAACTAAAATTCAAACTGGCCATGGCACTGCTCTTCCCAGAAACGCTCCCTGGCTCTCCACTGCCTTCAGCATGCAGTCAAAAAGCCCCACCACCACCGTTGGTGTTTGATGCTTGCCCTGTCTGGGCTGGCCTGAGGGACTACTGGACTGTCATCTCCTCAAGTAGAACATGTTTCCATTCCTCTAAGAATCCTTCTCCCACAGCCTGGGTCTGACCTTGCTGACTGTTGAGCAGCATTTGCTGGAGGATGGATGGATGGATGGATGGATAGATGGGGGAATGGATGAGGATGGATGGATGGATGGATGGGTGGATGGATGGATGGATGTGTGGATGGATAGATGGGGGATGGATGGGATGGATGGATGGATGGATGGATAGTGGATGGATGGATGGATGTGTGGGTGGATGGATAGATGGGGGATGGATGGAATATGGATGGATGGGTAGATGGAAGGGATGGGATAGATGGATGAATAGGTAGGTGCAATGGTGGATGGATGGGGGATGGAATGAATGGGTGGGTGGATGGGTGGATGGATGGGGAGTGGATGGATGGGTGGGTGGATGGATGGGAGACAGAAGAGGGATAGATGGTGGATGGATGGATGGGGATAGATGGATGAGTGAATGAATGGAGACTGGACAGAAGATGGATGGATGGGTGGACGGATGAGTGGATGGATGGATGGGTGGACGGATGAGTGGATGGATGGATGGATGGGTGAGTGAATGGATGTATGGATAGATAAATGGATAGAGAATGGGTGGATGTATGAAGAGAGTGATGGATGGGTGGGTGGGCACATGGGTAGAAGGATGGATGGGTGAATAATGTATGGCTAAAAGGGGAGATGGATGGATGAGTGGGTGGGTGGAGGATGGATGGATGGATGGATGGGTGGATGGATGGAATGAATGGGTGGATGAGTAGTTAAACACAGGCTTAATGTTGTTTCTTCCAAGGTGACCCAGGATGGGTATTTGTGGGCATTCAGGATGACCTCTCCCAGGGTACAAATGCTTTGTAACCTCTCTAACAGAACTCAGCACAGGTTTGGACACCCCTGGGAATGGGAATCTTACTCCTTCTCAGGGCAGAACCTGCCCCACTGGGACAGACCTGTTTCAGGCCTTCTTCTATGGGAGCTCGGACTTGCCAGTCTGACACCCCCAGCCTTAGTTCTGACCCTGTGTCGAGGCTGCAGAGCCAGTCACATCTTACAGGTGAGTCTGATAGCTAGTCAAGTACCTTGGAGGGTTGAGTTTTTTTCTTTTTTTGGAGACGGAGTCTGGCTCTGTTGCCCAGGCTGGAGTGCAGTGGCGCGATCTCAGCTCACTGCAAGCTCCGCCTCCCGGGTTCTCGCCATTCTCCTGCCTCAGCCTCCCGAGTAGCTGGGACTACAGGCGCCCTCCACCACTTTGTATTTTTAGTAGAGACGGGGTTTCACCACGTTAGCCAGGATGGTCTTGATATCCTGACCTCATGATCCGCCCACCTCGGCCTCCAAAGTGCTGGGATTACAGGCATGAGCCACCGCGCCCGGCCAGGATTGGGGTTTTTTGCATAGACAGGCACTGAGTGAGCTCTCAGCTTTGGCTGCTGATTTAACAATGGGTTAGAATAGAAAGGGGGAGGCAAGGAGCTGGAGGTGGCTGCAGTAGCTACCCAGGGACACTGACTGGTGGCTTAGATGGCATGATGACAGCGGGCACAGGGCTGAGGCTGAGGAAGATGTCCTGGCAGTGCGGTGGGGGGATTGCTAATGCCAAGATATGGGAGGTGATGACTGAGGTCCTGAGGGTGCTTTGTCCTCTTGAAGGTTAGTGCTGGGTTCCAGCTTTGTCCTGGCTCTCTTGTCTGCATTTGAGATCCAGACATCCCTGCCCGGGGTGGGCTGAGCCCTGCTCCCTGAGGAAGTGAGGCAGGTGTTCATCCTGTTCTGGAAGGTCACAGCAGGTGGCCTTGGGAAGGTCAGGAGTAGGAGAGAAAAAAGGATGGCTGGCAAGGTGGTCTCATCATTCCTCTGATTTCAGGGCCAGATGTGATGGGGCCGGGGCAGAGGGTGCTGGAACTGGCAGGTCCTAGAGAGGAGCAGAGCCCACTCCATCAGCCCGCCAGGGGTGGGAGTGGCCTGCACCACCAGACACTGGGTTCAACTCCTCCCCTCCCCTGCCTGCTCCTGGCTCCTCTTCTAACCAAAATCTGGAACCACTGGCTCTTCCTTTTCCCATCAAACCATGCCCTGCCCTGCTCATTCCTACAGGCTGTGAAACTGCCCAGGGCACTGCACTGGTGGGGCCCTGGGTCCCTGCCCTGGCACCTCACTATAAGCCCCTCCTACCCCACTGGCAAGCTGAGGAGTAAGCCTGGTTGAAGGACTTGGGTCATGGGGAATCTCAGGGATAGGCACCCAAAAGGTGGCATCGTGGACGGTGAGGTTAAGGTCAAAGATAGGGCTCTAAGGCTTGGAATGGGCCTCACTCACAGCCTGTGCTTGGGCCTTAACTGAGCCTCTTCCCCTATCATTGACTGAAGCCTTTTCCTGATCACACAATCACACACTGAGCCTGGATCCTGGTTAGAGATCGAATCCCGATCCTTGGCCCTTGACTGAGTCATACTCTGTGGCTGAGCCACAGGCTCACACACGGAGCCAGGACATCAATCATAGATCAAGGCTTGGCACTGGTTACAGACTGAGCCCTGATCACTGGCCAAAGACTAAGCCCCAATCCTGATTCCAGGCTGAGTCCTGATCTCTGATCACAGATAGGCCTTGTTCCCAGTCTCTGTAGGGGGTGTGTGTGTGTGTGTGTGTGTGTGTGTAAATAGAGTCTTAGACTAGGCTTTGAGGCCACTTTGTGAGAGTCTTGAGAAAAGCCAGCTGAGAGCTGTGACATGTTTGATGGCTGAGAGCGTGTCTCCCTCTTGACAAAATCAGAGCTCAGGGTCACAGCCTGGATGCGGCATCCAAGACAGCACTAGAATGTTCCTAGCCTCCCAGGCCCCTTCCTCTCCAGGAGGCTGCCCTCATTCTACCCCCAAGGCGTTTCTGACCGATGGTCACTGTGTTCCAGGTGGTGGGACTCACTGGGCTGTGGGGGCCTGGCCCCTGGGAGCAGGCCCTGGACCATAGCGCCCACTGTGGACTACAGGTCTAGTCCCAGGAGGGTGACACCCAGGGGCCCAGAAACAGCTCCTGGAGCAGGGAGGGTGAGGTGGGTAGGCTCAGTGGGGGTCTGCAGGGTCCAGGGGGAGGGGCAGGTTCCAGGGTGAATTCTTCTCTTCTGTCCAGGCTGGGGCCCATCTCCTGCCACCACCTCCCTTGGGCAGCCCTTGGGAGGGGCCGGCGCTGGGTAGTAGGACCACTGGGTCCTGTCCTTCCTCATGTCCTTGAGTTCCTTGTGTGTTTCTAGGACCACGTGCATGTGTGTGCATGCATGTCCCTGCCTGTGATCATGGGGAGTCTCAGCCTGGAGGCCTCTGGGGCAGAGGACTCCCTGGTGAGTTGCCTGGAGGACTGGGGCACTGTCCTAGGGCCAAGGTGAAATGAAGGCCCCTTCTGCACCAGAACTTGTGCTGCCCTGGGCATCTGACCCCCTGGGCACCTGACCCCTGGGAGCAGAGCTAAGTGAGGGCAGGGATATGAAGTGGACATGTGGGGTGAGCCCGGAGAGGCAGGCAGTGGACTCACTGGGATCTGGCCCATGGCCTCCTCCTCAAAGCAGCCTCCACCATCAGCCTTGGGGCAAGGCCCTGCTTAGGCTGGGGAGGTGGGTAGTGGGGTGCTCCAGGGGACAACCCCAGATCCTGGTCACTGCCTTGACCTTCCTGTCACCTGACAATGCCTTGCCCTCCTCAAGGCCTGCCAGATCTCTCCGTCATTCAAGGCCTGGCCCTAATGCCCCCTCCTCCAGGAGCCGGCCTTGACTTTACCCTGGTAGATGTGGTGCTCCCTTGCCCATGGGTCTCAGCTCCTGCCCCACCCTGGTCAGGCCCCCATATCCCCTGAGAGCAGAGATCTGCATGGTTTGTGGGGGTCCCAGGCCCAGTGGCTGTTCTCACGATGGGATAGAGCTTAACATCACAGGAAGGCAGGAAGAGAGACAGACAAACAGGAACGGGGACATAGACAGGGTTAGAGATGCAGCTCGGGGCCCCTTTCTCTGCCCTGGAAGGCAGGTCTGTGCCCAGAAAGGAGACTCAGGAGTCCTGGTACAGGGGGCACTTCTTCAAGGCATTCGGGGCTGGGCCGCACAGGGCCGGCTGGCGCAGCGCCATGGGGGTTGCGGGGGACTCTAGAGTCGGAGGTTCAGGAGTGGGAGAAGCGTGAGGGCCCCGGCCAGGCAGTGAGGGCTGTTCAGAGCAGGTGCCCCATCTACATTGCACAGCTCAGTGTTGCAGCAGGACACGGGCCGGGTCTGGCCGATGCCATCCACATCCGAGGGCTCACACTTGCTGGCGCAGGACTTGGTCACTGTGGAGTCCCCCTGGAAGGGGTACACTGTGGGGTGTGGGAAGAGTCGGCCATCAGGGCTGGTTACTGCCTCCAAGCCCTGGTCCCTGCCGGCACCACCTCATGCAGGCCTCACTCTGGGGTCACCCACCCAGGTTTCCATCCCTCCTGGCCCAGTGCCCTCCTCTTCCTCTTTCCTCCCACTGGTGTTGTCCGGGTGTCTACCATGTGCCAGGCACACACCTGGCATTCTGCACCCGACCTGATGGGGCAGTTCCCACCCTGAGGTGACTGTGAAACCAAAGCCTGTAAGTGTGCCCACCTTCCCCAGTCCCCCCAAAACGAGGTTGCAGATGTGTTCCCACTGAAAGCCAAGAGGGAGAGAGGAAGAAAGGGGAGGGCAGAGGGAGGCCTAGCTCAGGCGGAAAGCCATTTTTGGAGATGGGTGAAGTGGTGGCTGTGCACTGGGGCCAAGCTGGCTGGTGGTGACTGGGCTGGAGGTGGCTCTGACCGGGCACCCAGCTCTGCCCGCCTTCCGTGCCCACTGACCTATCTCCCGGGAGTAGAGTGTTGTCTTGCACATGGTTTCATTCATGGTACAGGTGGCGATGGTGTTGCAGTCGGACACTCCTGTGGGCTCCAGACAGACGTAGCAGTGCAGGGCCGGCGCTGGGGAGAAGGGACAAGGGCTGTCAGGCAGGCTTCACCCCTCCCAAGCCCAGAGACAGTCTGTCCTGGAAGCCCAGGTCTGAAGGGGACAGTGACACTGGCCAGGGTCAAGGTGCCCACCGGCCAAAACTCAGGAACAATACCAGGAGCCTGGGGTTGGGGACAGGCCGGGCTCCACCTCGGGACCCTGCATCCCAGAGTCAGAGTCAGCTGCTGGGGGCAGGGATCCAGCCGGCAAGGCCTGGGTGGGGTCAAGCCAAGTCCCTTTGGAAACGTTTGGGAGACTCAGGGGGACTGAAGCCCTGGCATCTTCACAGCAAGAGGCACCTCAGGCAGGAAGCCTCAGGTGGGGGCGTGGCTGGGAGCAGGTTACCCTCTCAGTTTCCCCATCAGGGAAGTGCTGCTGTGGGGGTTAAGGGATCCAGCCAGGAGGCCCATGGAATGCAGGGTGGACCAGGCTACGTCCGGTCTGCATCTGGGTGCCCACGCCTCTCCCACAGGGACTCACAGGCCAGCAGGGGGACGGAGAGGCTTCAATTCCCTCCTGCTCTAGTGACCCCAGCCCCAACGGCAGCAACCCAGGTGGGTCTGGCTGGCCCCCATGCTGGCTGGGGCAGCCAGCTTCACAGCTAGGCCTGACTCCTCCGTCCCCACTTTGGGGACCCAGCGGGGCCTCTGCCCCCTCTGGTGCACCTGTTTCTGGGAAATGGGCAGAGCCATCCGCCAGGGGTCTCTGGGCCCAGCTGCTTCTAGTTGAGTCCAGGACATTGCCCCGATGGTTGTTTCAGGCCCCATGTGAGGGAGTCACCCCACCCCGTGTGTCTGGTTTCCCCACTCGTCTCCATCCCTACTGCCACCCCAGCCTCAAAGCCTCCCTGGGGTCCCCTTCCTTCCCCTGCTCAAGGCCCTTCGGGTGCCCATAGCCCCCCATAAAGTGCGACACCCAGGCTGGTGCCCAGGGATGTGGCTGGCTGCCCCCCGCCTACCTCGAAGGCCACCCTCTGCTCACCCTCATTAGGCTTCCGCCCCCCTCACCGCCCGCCCCTCTCTCCATCTCCACCCTCCTCTCCTTATGGCGAGGGGTGGGCCACACCCCGGCCCTGCTCCTCTGGCTTCTCCTGCCTCTGAGGCCCCTTCCTGGGGTGCCCTCCCCAGGAACAGTGCGCGAATGTCAGTGGGTGGCATCTCCCTCTGCCGCAGCTCCCCTGTGGGTCCCGCGCCTCACCGAGCTCTCCGCAGGCAGCCAGCACCAGCGCCAGGAGCGCCAGCCGCATCCCCCTCATGGTCCGGCCCACTCCTCTGTGCTCTCACCCTAGTGGGAGTGCTCCTGCCCGGCGGGGTACAGCGGACACCAAGTGAGGTGGCCGACAGACCGGTCCGCTGAGCGGATTAATGGGATCAAGTTTCCCGAGGGTGGAGGTGTGAAGACCCCACCCCAGGCCCGCCTCCAGGGGCTCCCTATCCTTCCAGGCTGCTCCTCCCACTCCCAGCCTGGTCCTCTAGGCCCACCCCACCCACCTGGGACCCTCCCTGTCTCTTCCTCATTCCTCCAGTAACAGGCGGGTCCCCTCCCGGCCCCTTCCTGACCCCTCCAGCTCCCCGCCTCTGCCGCCGTGGCCTGGGGCTGCCCCCCTTTCCCTTTGTGGGGACCCTCCTTGACTCCTACACACCTTATGACTCGACTCTTCTCCCCACTCCCCTCCATCCAGGACAGCCCCCACTGACTCACCCCAGGCAGCCCAGGGACCCCCCCAGACGGCCTGGAAGGGGACAGGGAAGGGTGGTGGGCCACTCTCTGCTGCTGGCTCCTCAGGGATCCTTCCTGCCTCAGGTCATCTGTGTTCCAGGGCAGATCCGTGTGCTGGATCTTCCCAGATTCTGGACTGGAATCTTCCCAGGAGGACCTTGGTCCCACCTCCCAGCTCCTTTGGGTGGTCAGGCTGGGTACTGGGGGCCTGGGACTGAACTGCCACCCAGACAGTCAGCTACACGGTTTGCTCAGAGGCTTAAGGAGACAAACGCCAAAAACTACTGGGTCAGCAGAGAAGATCCTGGATGGAGAGTGGGGTGGGGAAGAGCTGGGGTCCCTTGGGGGCGCTAATCCCATGCCCCCAGCCACCTGCCAGTTGGACACCTTCATCTCTAACCTTCCGATAAGGCTGCCCTCAGGCAGGGCTTACCGCCTGCTTGCAGGTAAGGAAACTGAGGGAAAGTTCCTTGCCCCGGGCTCAGACAGGGGACAGTGACTTTGGGTTGGGATGACTCAGGCCATCTCCAGCTCAGCTCCCCGCTCCCCCTACGGACATCCCTCCAGAGTGCCTGCACCAGCCTCCCCAGGTTGTGTCTGGTCTGTGATCCTGCCACCTCCTGCTCCCAGTCCTGCTGCTGCCAGTGTGTAGCGTGTGGGGGTGGGGGGACGGATGCATGACAAGCAGCCTGCGTCTTCCTGGGCCCTGGCCATCAAGGCCATGATGTCAGCTATGCCGAGACTCACACTGGAGCTCTTCAGCCCGAGCGCCTAAATCCCACCCCCTCCTGGTCTTCGCTTCTGCTGTTCCCACTGCCAGGAATGCCCTTCCCTCTCCTGCCCCATTGGTTGAAATTCTGTCTTTGGTAGACTGCACTCACCTGCCCGCACCCCCTCCTTGCCATGGCCCTTTTGGGGTCCCTGGGTTTTCCTGCTGGATCAGCTCTGTTTGGGATCTGGTCTTTGCCCCAGCGACTGAGAGAGCCTGTGTCTCCCTGAGCACTAGGTGGGGGCGGAGTGTGCAGGGGTGGTGAGCGGGGCACCCAGGATTCCCTAGCATCCCACTTGTGTCAGAGACTTAGCCTAGTGGATCTCACTTTTCCTCACTGCAGCTCCAGAAGTGCACAGTGCTAATGCATTTATTTTGCATAAGGAAACTATGGCTCTGAGAAGTAATTGACTTAGGCAAGGCCGCCCAGCCAGGGCTGGGTGAATGAAGGCCGAACAGCAGCAAGCCTGTCTGGTTTTGCATGGTGCCACTCAGCCACGCTGCAATTGGCCATTGATGCTGGGTGCAGCTAACTGGATTAGACACCCCACCCTACACACCCTGGGTTCCTCTTGAGGCCTGACCCAATTCCTCTGACATGGCATGGCCCAGCTCCTTCCTGTCCTCAGACCCAGGGGCCCCACCTGTGCCTTCTACCCAGAACACACGCCTGGCCCCCAGGCATCCAGCTCCTCCTAGAATTTCTGCCTGACCCCCAATGGAGAGATCCAGGCTAAGCCTTTCTGCAAAGTTGCAGCTGCCTGATTGGGGTGTGGAAAAATGTGGCCTAGCCAGGGTCTGGGCTGGCTTTGTTTGGGAGGACTGTGTTTCGAGAAGACCACACCCTTCCCTCCTCAGTTCCACTAGGAACTTCTGGGTCAGGGCTCAGTGTGTGACCAGAATCCGGGATCAGTGTATTATTAAGATCAGGGCTCAGCATATTACAAATGTCAGAGCTCAGCACATGACCAGGATCAGAGTCAATGTGTGATCAGGAGGAAGGCTCACCTTGTGACTAAGATCAGGGCTCAGTGTGTGATCAGGAGCAGGGCTCAGCATGTAACAAATGTCAGGGCTCAACTTGTGAGGATCAGGGCTCAGTGTGTGATCAGGAGCAGGGCTCAGCATGTAACAAATGTCAGAGCTCAGCTTGTATTCAGGATCAGGGCTCAATGTGTGATCAGGAACAGGGCTCAGCACATAACAAATGCCAGGGCTGAGCTTGTAATCAGGATCAGGAGCAGGGCTCAGCATGTAACAAATGTCAGAGCTCAGCTTGTGACTAAGATCAAGGCTCAGTGTGTGATCAGGAGCAGGGCTTAGCATGTAACATGTCAGAGCTCAGTTTGTGACTAGGATCAGGGCTCAGTGTGTGATTAGGAGCAGGGCTCAGCATGTAACAAATGTCAGGGCTCAGCTTGTGACCAGGATCAAGGCTTAGTGTGTGATTGGGAGCAGGGCTCAGCATGTGACAAATGTCAGAGTTCAGACTGTGACTTGGATTGGGATCAGTGTGTAACTAGGATCAGGGCTCAATGTGTGACCAGAGACAGCCTCCAGGGATGACCTCCACCCACAGTAATGCTGCCACTAAACTGAGGAATTGTCAGGCTGCCACTGGAGCTGCTGACTTCAAGAAATTACCCCTGAACTGTGATCCAGGGATCAGATGGGGCCCTTGCACCTGCTCCCACACCACTGCCTCTTTTCTGGGCACACTGGACCCCTGCTGTGAGGCCTTTCTCCAGGACCTTCCCCAGATCCCTCTCCATGGGCCGGGGTGAAGATTCAAGTCTGTCTCCTAGAGGCACTCTGGTGGGGGAGGGCTGCAGTGAAGAGAGGCCACACTCTGGTCCCTGGCAGTTTCTGCTGACAGGTCAGTGGGTCGGATGGTACCCAGGGTGGGATGGGAGCTCAGGTGCCATGGTCTGCCATGTCCCGTGCTACCCAGGGTCTGTCCATGGTCATCTGGTGTCCCATCAGTACCCAGTGTTCTGTGTCTGCTCACGCCCTGCGGTCAGTCAGTATCCTGTGGCTGCCCACACTTACCGCATCACTGTTTCTGTTTCAGAGTCTGGGCATGGCTTCTTGTTGCTGCTGGGTCACTCCCAGGCTTCAGTGCAGGCTTTGGCTGAGCCATAATCATCTCAAGGCTCAGCTTGGGGAGGACCTGCTTCTAAACTGGTGTGGAGTTGGCCAAATTCTGTTCCTCACTGTCTGTTGGTGGAGGCCGCCCTCAGCTCCTGGCCATGTGGGCCCGTTCAGCGTGGCCACCAGTTTCGTCAGAGCCTCAAGCTGCACTAGCGTCTATTGCTGGGTAGCAAATCACCCTACACGTAGTGGCTTAAAACAACACTCATTTTTAGCTACGGTCTTTCTTGTCATGTGGGTTCAGCTGGGCTCTCTGCTCAGGGTCCCACAGGCCACAGTCAAGGTGTGGTGGGGCTGGACTCCAACCTGGAGGTTCCAGAAGGAATCTTCGTCCAGGCTCACTCAGGCACTGGCAGAATCCGCGTCCTTGAGGTCACAGGGCTGATGTCCCTGTTTCCTTGCTGGCATCTGCAGAGGCTACTCTCTGCCCTAGGGCCTCCAGTCCTCCTTAGGTGACCCCTCTGCCTGCCAGTCAGCCACGCACACTGCATCCTCCTCCGGCTTCAGTCTCTGTCTTCCTTTTCTGCCACTAGCAGACATGTTCCGTCCCTGGCTGCATCTTGCACCAAACAGTAAAACCCCCAACTTTGTCATTCTCTCTGCAAGTGCTGAGGTTCACTGGAGGTGGCTTCTGGCCTCTGCTCTTGCCTTCCCCCTTCTTGCCTTTATGATGAAGTGCAGCTGTCCCCAAAGCCTCACCTTCCATGGCCACCTCATCCCAGGGGAGGGATTTGGAAGCTGATTTGTTGCTGCTCATCTTCTCGGCTGATGGGACCCTCAGAGGTTGGATGACCAGCTCCAGAATCTGACCCTCAAGGGTCACTTGCAAGTAATGTCTTCTTTTTTTTTTTTTTTTTTTTTATTGTATTTTAGTAGAGACAGGGTTTCACTGTGTTAGCCAGGATGGTCTCGATCTCCTGAACTCGTGATCCGCCCGTCTCGGCCTCCCAAAGTGCTGGGATTACAGGCTTGAGCCACCGCGCCTGGCCCAGATATTCTTTTTTTTTTTTTTTTTTTAAATTTATTTATTATTATTATACTTTAAGTTGTAGGGTACATGCGCATAACGTGCAGGTTTGTTACATATGTATACTTGTGCCATGTTGGTGTGCTGCACCCATCAACTCGTCATTTACATCAGGTATAACTCCCAATGCAATCCCTCCCCCCTCCTCCCTCCCCATGATAGGCCCCGGTGTGTGATGTTCCCCTTCCTGAGTCCAAGTGATCTCATTGTTCAGTTCCCACCTATGAGTGAGAACATGCGGAGTTTGGTTTTCTGTTCTTGTGATAGTTTGCTAAGAATGATGGTTTCCAGCTGCATCCATGTCCCTACAAAGGACACAAACTCGTCCTTTTTTATGGCTGCATAGTATTCCATGGTGTATATGTGCCACAT